>NC_086283.1:46504995-46835620 GCF_021018805.1 Prinia subflava | reverse complement strand
ACTGTTGTTTTTGTTTTAGCCAACACTATGCATAAAGTTAATAGTTCAGATTGATCCATCTGCAAATATTGCTGTACTTGATGTATTCCTCACAGAGATGCATTAAAATATGCCTGGGTGTTTTGCCCTTTTGTTTTTCCCCTTTAATTAAAGAAAGGAAAAAGGTTTGTTTTCCTTGCTCTCTTTCTTTCAATATAACTATCAGCTCTTTATTGACTTCTTAAATATATTTTTTCCTTCCCCTCAGTAGCATTTTGACCATACAAATTTAATGGCACCAAAGGCCTGTTTTTAGCAGACCAGAGCAGAAATCGTTTCCTATGCATGGGTTTCCTGTTAACAGGTATTTTCCTTCTACTTTGGTTCCCTTGCTCTTCATCCACTACTGCTTCCCATTCCTCCTTTCTTCCCAGTTCAGTTGGGAACAATCTCTTGTTGAGTCTCTCACTTCCCTTCCCTATGTTCACTGGCACCCTCCCTGACTGTTTTCTGCAAAAAAATCTTCGAAGTGAAAGAAAAAATGCTTTTTAGCTAGGTTTAGTTTTCTTCTTTCTGCGCGGACATAAATAGTGCAAAGGAAACAAAGTGAGAGAGAGAGAGAGAGATAGACTTCCAAGAGCCTTGGCTGATTTCTGAGCAAAGAAAGGTATACACCCTCACAGAGATTCATGCCATGCCACGAAAATGGGCACCTACTGTACATTTCTACCAACATTTTTGGTAGAACAAGATATCAAAGATTAGTTATAAAATTAATTTTTCTAATTAGTTAGGTTAATTAGAAAATCACTTCATCTTTGCTATGATTTGGAGAAACTCCCAAGAAAAGCATTTACAAAAAAAATTGCTTGATCACCACCTTAACCCCGTGATGGAAGGTGGATTTGCCATCCACTGCTGTGTTAAGTCTGTGCGTCTTTTTTCTGTCATAGCCTCACTTCACTATCACCTAACAACTCTTTTATTCTCTCAAAAAAACCTGCAAGCTCAGACCTCTATCTCCAAACCAGTGCTTTTTACTGAAAACCTTTTGCTTTGAAAAGAGATATGGATAATGCCAGTTTTTTTCAGCTTTTATGCCAGTATTATATAGTCACTGCTTGTTAACAGCAGCTTTTTTCAATGTGATTACACCTTAAGACTGGCCTTGTGAGATATCTTAGTGTCTAGCCTTCCTCTCTGTCCCTTTGGTGTGTGCACGCACTAATACACAGACACACACCAGCCACAGCTGGTAAACCTCAGTCAAGGTTTTTTTGGTATCTAAACTAAAGGTTTTGTTAAGCTAATGGCTGCCTTTTACAAGAATTTGAGTAATACTGTGCTCTGCAAGAAAATTATTCATGCCACCATCACCATTTTTGTGATGACCTGCTGCACCTGTTCCTGCAGTGAAGGTACCATCTGTCTGTTCTCTGGCCATACTTGCTGCTAGAATGATGATGAAAGGTAAGCAGTCAGGGTTGTCTGGCTGGCTCTTGTCTCGCAGTATTCTTGCCCTTTATTTGGCAGTCCTTAGTTACTAATGCTGGGCTACACTCAGTGCTCTTATCATGCTGCTATATTGCAAGCAAAACTGAAGACCAGTTTATTTCTATAAAATAAAAGCATACCCAGTTAGAATGAAATTTTAAAGAATGTCACTTTTCTCTTACATATCTAATCATCAGGCTCCCTAATCCCAGGAACAAGATAGAAAACAGAGAGGTTCAGGGGCTACACACTGCTAACAACAACTCTTGAAAGGCAATTTTCTGTAAATACATTTAAAATATGCATGGTTAATCATACTGATCTTTGTCATCTCAGACTATAAACCTCCAATCCACTAGCCAGTAAAATCATAGGCTGAAAAAAGTATTTAATTTATTTAATCAGATGTTCCAGCAGATTAATGCCAGGTAAGAAATATAATAAAATAGGCTTTTGCATTGTAAAGTCTAAGAACACTCTGTTCCTGGGAAAATGCGTTGACTGAATTGTTGGGGTTTTTTCGCTTCAGTCTATGGAGTCTTTATAATATTCATAGCCATTCTTGTCAGAATCTTGTTCTTTTTCTAGTTAACAATTCATAAAATAGTATACATTGAGCAAAAACTGTGATTACTAGTGTGGGTTTTTTCTTTCTAAAGGCTGGAAGCTGTATTTTTTACCTTTTGAAAATTACAGCGTGGGCTGTTAACTGACTTACAGATAATACTGGATGTCTTTTCTAACCTACTTATAATGATGCTTCCAACCCAGTTGCAATGATGCAGTGAGAAGCAGAGATATTGTTTAAAAGGCCTTTTGTGTGAAGGAAGGAGATTCTTATTTAAGCCTCTCAAGAATTCAGAAACCTTTTAATTTGTGGGAAAACTTGCACTCATTTTCTTGGAAGTGTTTACAGGTTCTGGTGTCAGGTTGTATATGTCTCTTCTACAAGGAGTTACTGCTTACTCTTGTTGCTGTCTTCTTTTTATTTTAGGTCATGTTCACATGTACATGGACACTTCTAAATTGAAAAGGCTAATTTATGTGCAGATGTGTTCTTTACTTACAGTGATACCTTAAGATTTTGAATTTTGCTATAATATTTCCAGCTAGGTTATTTAAAGAAATCCCATCATTTGCAATGAAGTTCCTGGGGAGGGATACTGTGGTGGTGCTCCTATGTTGTTTCTTAACCTGCATTTTTTTAATACAAAAATGTTCAAAGTGGTGCCACTATATGTGGAATATAAACAACATCTGAATAATAATAGAGTGTTTCAGAACTGGCAAAAACATCTAGTAAAGAATTCATTTTACTTTCTTGCTGCCAAAATTGTTCAGGGATAGGATTTTCAATTTGGTTTGGCAAGAGGAAGACTGCTGGAAAACTACTTATGTAATTTGGCTGGAAATAACTGCTTATAAAGGTTTATTTGAAAACATTTGTTTGCCATTTAAAAGTTCTGTGACTAGATGTCCATACTTTAAAACAACTGTACATGTTTCTTACCAAGATACACCTCATGCTCCTTGATGTCAGTAGGGTAGGTGTGTGAGTTGATGTGGTTTGGATTTGTATATTACAGTGCAGATATGCTCATAATTCAGCTGAATGCCAAAGCATACTAGTGGGAAAAAGAAGTAGTCACTTGCCCATTCTGATCTGTTCAGCCAAGACATGGCTTGGAGAATGGTGATGCCTTTTCCTGGACTTAAAAAATTGAGAGCTAGACACGGTTAAGGGATAAGGGGTTTTTACCTTGGTATTTTAATAAGGATCCTTATTGGTGCACCACTTTGCTCAGGTGGAATGTGCCACAATGCACCCACACGATAGATGACATATGCAGTTTATAGACCTTACAAATTAGCATATCTAACAAGGATGCCTCAGTGGGAGGTCTGGATGAATGGCATGATATTCCCCCATCCATGGAATTCCACCTTGGATGGGCCAAATCTCTAGTTTACAAGATATATTCTAGAGTGGACCTTGGTTTCCCAAGATATAGTGTAGGGTTTTCCAGCCTTCAGGCTTTTTGGTCTCCTTGCCTAGCAGAATACTAGGACTATGCTAAGATATCAGACTTAAGGAATTACAAGTATGCATGCTAAGAATACTGAGGACACACAAAAGTTATATAAAAGGAATACAAAAGGAAAGTTAAAATATCATCTTGGCATCAACAGAAATAAATATATGGCTCCTTATAAAGGCAGTAGTAACCTTTATATTTAAGTAGCCACATTCCAGTGAGAGAATGGAATAACTTCATAAAAATTCTGACAGTTCTTTTGGTTCCCATATTGCAATTCGAGTTTAGTGGCTGTAAAACGTCTGTCCTGGTTTGATGATAGGAGCTCTGACAAATAGCACTATTTCCTTACATGCTGAGCAGTTCTTTACTGAACTGGTTTCAGAAATTCATGTTGTTGTATTAATTATGTTTTTTGAGGTTTTTTTGTCCTATATAAGTTCTGAAATAGTTCTTTTCTCCCATGAAGCTTTCCCTGTGGTTTAAAAAGAAATACCCCAGGGCTTAGAGAGGCTTAGAGAGCTCCTTTAAACCAAGAAGACTCCAGCTTTTGTGCTTCATAGGGCATTTCATAGAATGGGATAATAGTTGCCTTTTCTGTAGCTTTGTGAGTGATTTCAGAAATGTATCTGAGGAACTTCTGCTCTATAGGAAACTGAGAGCTCTTAATTTAATCAAAGGAATTTTAGTGATGTAGGATTTGTTCTCTGCTGAGGCTGGTACAAGACAGTTTTTTCAAATCCTTCTCAAGAGTAAAGTGAGCTTTCTGTTAAATGCTAACCAAAACTAAATTGTACGGGTCAGAGGAAAACTACAAATTGCAGTTTTAGCTTTCCTGAAGGAAAAGTGTATGTGGAGGGTTAATTGGTTGTAATAGATTTCCTTACTCAGTAGAAAAACTTAGAGTATCGCTCATCTTGAATTTATACACAACTTTTGAATTTGGTGCTTACATCATTCTTCTATACCCATTTTTGAGTGATCTTATTTTTCACACAAGCTAGGCACCTGAAAAAGAAGTTGCTGTATGAATATACATTTGGGAACTTAACCTTATCCATGCATTTCTATTTCCCTCAAGCTAATGCTGAACCCAGTTTGTGTCCTGCTGCCTGGCCCATCAGGCACTACTGCTAATGCTTCTTTCCATCTGTTTCTCAGACTTGTTTCTTAGTATTACCACTAGTGGATTGGTGATTCTGAAGTTATGCAAAAGTATGTGAGTGACTGAAACAACTGAGGCAATTGGCCTCTCCTCCATCATAGATCAAGAGTCTAACAATTTCATTACTTTCCTCATTTCTTCCCAAGTTTCTTTTTGATCTTATAGATGACTATAACAAAGCTGTTGTAAGGAGTTCCATTATAGTTACTATTCTTTTGTAGGTTACTTTTTTACTTAGTTTAATTATCTGGATGAGTTCTCTTGGGACAGGACTAGCACTGGTGCATAATAACGATGCTATCCAATGCATGCTTGGAAGACAGGACCACAATAGCACCAGCTTGGACAAGCTGAAATTGTTGCAGATATCCTGTCTGAGTTATGTATATGAGTTATACATAGTGATTCAATGGAAACCAGGAATAGTCACGGCAGTAACCAGATCTTTACCTTCCTTCAGTATCAACTACCTTTTAATCTAATCTATCAAGAGCATCTCAAATATTACCTGTTACATCCTCCAGGGTAATCTGTTCCACTTCTCAACTGTTTGCAGCTGTACAGAATGGCCTTCAATTGGAGACCATTTTAAATGGGATTTTAAAATACTTTAATGTTTTAGATAATCTGACTGCTGAACAGCTTAATTTAGCTAGCATTCATTAAAAGCTATATGTATGAAAGCTATACTCTCAGGAGGTGGGAAAGAAATCATAGAGAACTTGAAGATCATAATAATCCACTGATGCATTGAGTTCAATGTTTCCATGACATATCCTTCTGCAAACTTTGTTGTGAATAATTACATGCTAATATGCAAATGGCCTAAATAATTCCTTACAGTGTATAATTTGAGTTACCTGCACAAATTACACCACCTGTTTTAGTGCATGAAAATTATTTTAACCACACATTTTTTGTGTTGTCCTCCCAAAAGTCTCAATGTTCTTTAAAGCAAAGATTTCCTATTACCATTTTTTATTCTTGCCTCTGTTGTAAAATTATGTTTGCATAATTTTATATAATATGTTTGCATAGCAGTTTTGAGTGTGGTTGACCTCCTTTTGAGGTGGAAAAATGTGGCTGAATAAAAAGATACAGGTTTCAAGCTGAGCAATACAGCTTCTTCTTGTTACAAACATGTTTTTATCAAAGTAACTTGTCCTGTGCTTTTCTGCTTTTCATCTTCCATGTTCAGTCTATTCTTTTTTATACTTAATCTTCTCCAAGTCCATTTGACCTATTTTTCTTTTCTCAAATGACTGTTTCTGGAGTTTCAGATTACTAAAGTTTTTGGGTTGACCAAATTCCTCTTTTATATCTACTCTCCACCCAGCAAGGTGGGATTGTTTGCATCTCTGTTTGTCGTTCCTTTAGAAATTGACACTTTCACTGACCTCCTTTTTCCCGTACATGAGATTTCATTCCCTGTGGATCTTAGCTGCTGCTTATATGAGAGAAGCAGCTTGCTCTGCTTTCCTTTCAAAAAATCATGACCATTGCATGATCCTTGTCACTCTATTTTGCATGGACCAGCAAAGACAAAGGTAGGAGAATTTTCCCTCTCCTTGTGCCTTTTACTTTCCTTATCAACAATTTGTCTCAGCACGCTGCAGTATTTTATTGGACAGCGTACATTTTGTGGTGGTCTTATCTCAAAGTGCAGTGTCTGGTATGTGTTAGTAACAGTAGTCCATTGCCATATCAAAATTGCCAAAGTAAAGGAGCAGAACTCTGATTCTGGGTTTTGCTGAGTCTGTGCCCTTCACTGTGGTAACACCCTAACTTATATTGCTTACTGCTGTGTGTAGCATGCAGATGTTTCCTTCTTTCAGTTGTTTCAAAGAAAATTGCATTTTGACAATTTTTATTAATTTGTAATTCCAAATGGCTTCATAAAAAGCTTGCTAAGTCTTCTAAGAAGTACTGTTGTTGGCACATGAAATTGGAACTGTGAAAACATAAGTAGCAATTGGGAAGTCTTCTTTGGCTATGTACAAATACGCCTTTCTGCTTTGTATGCTTTCAGACTGCTACAAATTAATGAGAAGTTGATGGGGCCATTTCACTTTGTAAAGGGAGGGCCTGTTAACAGTTTCTGCAAGATATACAGTGTGACGTCAGTTATGTCAGAGATCAAATGTTTGTTCTTTTTGATTGCTGATCTGAGCTCACTGATTTGGAAAAGTCCCTTAGTTATTAAGACATCAACACCATCTAGTACACAGTAGAAAGTTTACTCTGCTTTTACGGATGGTGTTTGGCAAGATGTAAGAGATCCTTAAGTGCTTCTGGGGAGAGCAGAAGACACAGTAATTGACACTAAATGTTAAGTAGGCTGATAGGGAGTAGAGGAGTAAGCCCTAAGAGGCTCTAGAGCCCTAGAAGAGTAAGGCCCTTGGAAGGAAGCCCTAAATTTGGAAATCTGTGGAGGGGGAATAAAGCTCAACCCACCTCTTCCTTGCGAGTTATCTGTCACATGCAGAATTCACAAAATACAGAAGTTACAAATGAAAGTCTACGTGCTTTGTTGAAGGAGCATAGTATGCTATGTTTCCAAGGACTTCTACACTTTGGTTCCTTCAATGAATTTTCAGTTTTGTTTGCATTGTTGTAAAAAAGTTTCCATCTTAAAGAATCACAGCAGATTATTTTTGAAATGAAGGATATGATTTGTCGCTATAGTTTATGATGTTGTTGTGGCTGTTTCTGTGACCTTGGATATTACAATGGTAATGTGTTTGACCTTGAAGAACAGGTTAGTGCACAAGGACTACCACTTTAAATGGAAGACGAGGGACTCTTGTAAACTGTCAAATCTTCTGGGTAATCAGATATATTCTGAGTATTTGTAGACTTTGATGGAGATGGTATTTTCTGAAGTTCCACATTTTCTTTTTTTTCCCCAACTGAAAGCTAAAGGAGGAAGATAGATGATCTGACCTTTCTTGCAGTAAATCAAAGCATTACAATATGGACATATGTTTTTTATAGTATGAATTTTATGATAAGTTACTTTTTAAATCCAGCCAGCAAACTAAGAAAAAAAATACTACTCGTGTTATGACATTTTAAAAAGACATCCAAGTACTGTGCCATATTCCTGAAACTGAGGGGAGAAAGGAGAGGAGGGCAACTGTAGAAATCAAACAGTATCAGAATCTTAGCATTGTGCTGAGATTAGTTGCTGAGAGACTAAAAGATCTGGCAGGGCACTGAAACTAATGTGTGTTATTAAAGCTAGGTAAATAAAGGTGGTGCGAACAGCTGACATGACTTAGAGTAGATGAACAGCCTAAATGGCAGTTTTATGTTGGTTTTTGCTTGCTGCTTTCTCTGTAGCATTTGTGCTTGCCTGACAGTATTGCAAAGACCAGGAGAAAGATGAGATTTTTATTTCCTTTTTTTTATTTGTGAATTTCATCACTTTGTGTACTACTTTGGATTTTCATCTTATTATTTTTGAGGCAAAATAAGAAAAATCAGATAGGTAGACTGACCAGGGCTTTTTTTTGTTTTGATTTTTTATTGGTTGGTTGGCTTTTCTTGTTAGGCATCACAGGCTACACAGTTTCTGATTTTTTTTTTTAGCTATTCACTCTGAAATGTTCATCCCAGCATTAATTATCAAGAACGGCATTTTCCAGTTTTCACAAGTGCAACAATAGTACTAATCACAAATTTTACAAAGATTTTACTTTCAGTCATGCTTAAAACTTCCATAATCAGTTATGTGTTGGGAGATCTTGACAAGGTTTCAAACCTAATTGTTTGGGGGTTTTCTTATCTTTTTCCCTCCTTCTTCTTTAAATTCATATGACACTTACTTTTCCCCATGCTGGACAGACAGAAAAAATAGATCTTTTTAAAATTACATTTTTAGTGGCATAAATTAATGGTATTTATGATGTAGTAAGAAGTTTGTTCTACTTTTGCAGTAATGCCTGGAAAGACATAAGAGATCTTTCAGTACTTCTGTGAAGAGTGGAAGTCACAGCAGTTGACAGCAGAGGTTTATTAGGCTGACAGGCATTACAGAGATGGGGTGGGTTAAATGCTCTCAGACTGAAAATCTGAAATTTTTTCAGATTTGAAGATTTCATGACTTTCTAATAATTATTGAGTGCATTGCAACATGTAAACATTTACTTCATTCTCATGATATATCAGCTTAAAAATATATATTATCTTTTACTCCTCAGATGTTTCAGATATGAGAGCATACAATTTTGTTCTTAGATGTCTATGTGTCTGTCTGGCACAAAGTGAAGCTATTCCATAAGCTAGTGTCTGGGATATTATTAAAAAAAATAGAGAGATAGAGAGACAGAGACCTGAATTGTGGTTTTTTTCTCTTGTAACTGAGTGGCTGCATACACTACCTCAGTTTTATTTGAAGGCTATGTAACTGCCCAAGCACTCATGTATCAAAAATATTCTCTGACATTAAAAGGCATAAGGTTTTTGGAGAGGGGTTTAACTTGTGATGACTGTTAAGAAAGCTGTTGGATCTTTGTGTTGTTCCTTTTACTACTCTGTGCATTAATTTATGCTTCCTTTCACTTGTTTAGATCTGTGTATTGGCACTCTGCCTAGCAATGCTTGCAGCTTGCTAAACATTACACTTCATTGTCTGGCAAACTCAAAAGGAAGGCAATTAAACCATGAAAATTATAGTCAGCATTGTTTTAAAGCATGGAGAAAAGCTCTTTTAAGAAGATAAAATAATAAAACCAATATAAGTCCAACTATTCACCTGAAGCTAACAAGTCATTTGCCTCTTGAGCCTTCTGAAAATAATGTTGATAGTATGCTGATATCTTTGGTTGGATTTTGTGTGGAAACAAGATATATGTAGGCAATTTTTGTGTGTCAGAAGGTGTTTTTTGTGTCCCAAACCCCTTCAGTTACAAATAATCTGATAACTAAACCTACTGTTCAAATTCTACTGGAGAGGGTAGGGAAAAAACTATTGACAGTTTTGATTGACCTAAGTTTGTCAACTAAATTTGACAGTGGTCCAGGAATTTTCATGGAGTAATAAACAAGATGAGATCCAATTTGGAAATCCAGTGCTGTTGTGCATATTGTATTAATTGGCAGAGAATCCAGACAGGAGGGAGACTTCATAGATGTATCACCTGCAAGAGAATTTTGTTCAGTGCCTAAGAAGGCATGACCTTAAGTTTTTATAATTTCAAAGAAGTAGGGAAGTTAGCTTTAATAGTGCCTTTTGATTTTAGGGCTGCCTTCAGGTAGCTCCAAGAATACCACAAATGGGTTTTGGGTACTTGAGCTTGGGGTGGGGGAAACACAAGAGAACAAGTATGAAAAGAGTAGCTTTTCTTTAATAAATATGTGTTCATGGATTTCTTCCACTGTAGAGCATTTTTGGCTTAGAAGATTTGCCCCTTCTGGCAAAATTTTGTGTAACAAAGGTCTCCACTAGCTGAAACCTGGCAGTGTATGACTGAGTCCCCAATGTGGTTTGGTGGAAGAATGCTGCCTTATAGATCTGCAAGTCCTTTTAGTGAGTTCAAGAACTGACTTTGAAAGCTACTCTCACAGCTTCCATAAGGAAAATATGTCTGGACAAATCTCACCAGAAAAATGAGTTCTGCAGTAATGAAATGACCATGGTTTTCATAGTTGTATTAGAAGAAGCTGCTTCGAAGTAGTAACAGAGGGGAGACAGAAGCTACGAAGGAATTTGAGCTAATGACTCTTTTTAATGGAATTCACTATAAATGCAGTTTGTAGGACTAGAAATTCTTGTCAACATCCTTACATGTTGTGCTGTGATCAAGAAAGAATGCAGTCTTGGTGTGTAAACTCCCAGTTACTTAAGACAGATAAAATTACTATTTTGATAATCTTTTTCTATTTTGATAATCTTTTTTTTTCTTTTTTTTTTTTTTGTCTGGTTCTGAGTTAGAACCATCATTGGTATGAATTTAATATATGTTTCTTTGTTCTTTTCTGAGAAGTCACTTACCATATTCTGAGGATTTTGTGTCCTCCTGGCAAAAGAGAACTGTTCAAGAATTAAGAAACAGCTAAATAAATAGGTAATCTGCAATGCAGAGAACTATGTGAATGAATTTGTGGATTGAGTACAAAATATTCCATCCCAATATATTCACTTGCCAAAAAAAAAAAAACAACCCAAAGAGTTTTCTGAAAATGCATTTGTGTGTTTCAGACTGAAAAATCTGTACCCTAGCGTCTATGTTATTTGTATATTATTAATCTTAAACATGCATAATTGTTTCTGGTATTCTTTAATTTCTAGTCTTCTCCCTCTGCCCATCGGAAAATTTAAAGTTTCATTTAATCTTGCTTTGTCTTGCTTTTTACTGCTCATATTTAAAAATTAAAGATTATACCTGTAAGAAATTATAAATATGTTTTCTTTTGCATGATGTTTCTAATTCACTGCAGAAGCCTGACAGCAGTACACCCAGGGATATGTCTGTTTTAAAAGTTAGGAAGAATATTTCAGTTTTACCTATTAATCAGAACAAGGCAGTACATGTAGTGAAAAGCTACATGGCTTTTATTTGGAGTGTGATTCCTCAACAGCATGCTTTATTCATGCTTTTAAGAAAGGATTTGTTTAAAAAAATTATCTAAATTTGCTAAGAAATGCATTCTCAAAAAAAAGAAGTTTTCATGGTAATGAAAAGAAAGCAGAACTGATTTTTAGGTGAATGAACAAATACATGGGCCTGTAGGAATCTAGCAATAGCATTTTTCATGGATGTTGGCTTTCACTGAAGTTGCTGGGAGTTCTAATGTTAACTTGAAATTGAGGTGAGAGGCCATTCAGGTGTAAGTACCAATATCTGTTCATGTGAGCAGGGCCTCAGCAACTGAGGTTGTGTAAAAACAGCTATTTATAATTGGAAAAATGCATACATGATGCTGTTAGTAAAAAATAAATTTTGGCTATATAAGGAACATGTAATTAGAAATTCAAGAACAAGGAATCAAAGCTGGATAGGAAGCTCACATTTGCTGTCTGTCATCTCAGTTCTCAAAATGCCAGCTATGTGGTGGGCAGGGTGGTGTTAACACCGTGGGCTTCTGGCTGATCAGAGAAATTAAAAGGTTTCCCTGTAGCTCTAGGGGAAAATGCATATGGCATTTTTCCCCCAGAGTGATGGAAATTACAGTTTGTGTTAGTTAAGAAGCATGTGGTTCTATGATTCTAGTGTGAGAAACTAAACTGTGAAACTTTTTTTTTTTTCCTGAAGCATATATTGAATAGATGTGATTTTTTTGAAGTCTGCATTTAGGACTAGGAGGTGTTCAGAGCAGAAGGCTGGAACTGAAGGCTGTAAACTTGTGTTTCAAGAACTGTATGTGTCGCAGTAGTTTTTATTGCACATAAGGCTTGTGACAAAAATGTTGAGTCTTCAAGAGTATTTGGGAAAAATACTCTTTAAATTCCTACTGTTCTTTAATGTTTCTTTTTCTTTATTGTCAGTTAGGATAGCATCTAGGAAGCTAAAAGGGAGATCTTTACAGCCATCTTTCACTCATGGTTTAAGGCCAGCCAGCCACTGAGCCCCACACACACTGGCTCACTCTACCTCCTGATGGAATGGGGGAATGCATCAATAGGGTTAAAGTGAGAAAACTCAGGAGTGGAGATGAAGACTCTTTAATAGGTCAATCAAAAGCTGTGCATGCAAGCAAAGCAAAACAAGGAATTCATGCACCATTTCCCATGGGCAGGAAGGTGTTCAGCCATTCCCAAGAAAGCAGGGCCCCATCACACCTAATGCTGACTTGGGAAGGAAAATACAGTCACTCTGACCATCTTCCCTTCCTTCTTTCGCCAGGTCTATATGCTGAGCATGATGCCATGTGGTCTGGGTCTCCCTTTGGTCAGCTGGGTTCAGTTGTCCTGGCTGTGCCCTCTCCCAACTCCTTGTGCATCCCTAGCCCACTCACTGGCTGGGCTCAGCAAGGCCTTGATGCAGCAAGGCTGCAGAAAAGGCCTTGATGCTGTGTAAGCACTACGCAAGAGTAGAAAACATCCCTGGATTATCAATGCTGTTTCCAGCACAGATCTGAAACATAACCCCACACTAGCTACTGTGAAGAAAATTTGCTTTATCCCAGCCAAAGTCAGCACACTATAATATTTTTGAAACTAAATGTTTTCTTCCTCTACCTGCCCCTACCCCACTGAGCTTTTATTGTGAGCTTTTCCTTTGTCAGGTACATACAGAGATTCAGTACTTTAGCTACAGTGGTTTCCTGCTATGTTATCAAAAAAATAAATAGTTGTAGCTTAGCCAGGAAGTGAGTCCAAGACTGTCAGTTGTGACCTGTCTTTGAACTGTTAAACCTCATCAGAACAGAGACAGTAGCTATTGCTCTGAATATTATAAAGCGCTTGAAAAGGCACCATGTGCCACTTCAGTAGCTCTAGGGCTGGAAGAAAATACACAAAGCAATACTTGCTTTGCAAAAAATTGTTAACATGGAACAAGAGATGGTTGTCACAGCACAGATTTTGGAAGTTTCTTAACACAATCACAGTTAAGACAGAGCTGTGTGTTCTGTTTCTCAAAAGATTAGAACCAAAATAATTCTGTTCTAGATGCCTTTAGGAAATAAACTGACATATAGAGGAAAAAAATCACCTTCTTCATGGTGTATGACTTTATACACTTTGTAGCACCATTGTCTATTTCCCTGTCATTCCTAGCATTGCAGGGGTGTATTATCACTTGAGCAAAGTGTTCTTGAATAATTTGCCTGTCCATGCTGGGAAAAACCCCAGGCTTTTCTCCCAAGTCTAGCATAAGTGCTTTCTTCGGCTCATTTACTGAGAGAAAGCTCTCATGTTGCATTTTATGTTTGGCTTTTGCTGAGTATGTGTGCTCATAATTTAGACAGTTCTGTGTCTAGTAGAACATCATATTTTATCAATAGTCTTAGGAGGAATGTGGAGAACAACAGCTTGAGTGGGGATTGGTGTTTTAACCCAGTGATCAGTTATTTAAAGAGTCTTCTACCAATGATTAAAATGACATTTCCTATGAAAGCTGTTTTAATAAGTTCTTTATTCCTTTATTTGTGTACTGATTGAGTTGTAAGCATGGGTGAATGTTAATATTAAATGTGTGAATATAGGTGAGTGAGATGAGCTACATACAATTTTAAAAGCTATAAAAACTAAGTTGTTGCCTCTAAGTAGGAGTTCAATGTATAGGAGACTGCAAATGCACATCCAAATGAAGGAATTACTGATTAAGAAACATCACTTACATAGCGAATAGAGTGAAGAATGCAGATAGCTGCAAAAGGAAAATACTGACATTTTGGTAATGTAAGAAGTGTGTTTTTCTAAGGAGGCATTGTTTTCTTCTCAGTAATTCCAAGCTTCAATTTGTTGTGGTCCCCCCTCCCTTTCTTTTTTGGCTCTGGTGCTTCTCCGAAAAAAAGGAAAATACTGACTTTTGAAGCCTTTTTTAAAAAGATTCCTTGGTAGTATTAAATATGTTCTTCAGATTAATGGAAAATTAAAATCAGTGAATGGGGCCTGAGAATACTTTTTTTACCGATTTTTTAGTTTTGTACAAGGTATTATTTGTACTGCTTAAAGACAAAACAATATTTATCTCTCATTTGAGGTATCATGAGATTTTTTTTTTTGTTATCTGTGATTTTTTAATGTTCTGTCTTCTAAACTATCACAGGTATTTCTTATAAGTGATTGGAGATTATAAGGCTATAAGATTATTAACACATGTAATTACATAACACTCCAGAGCATGTATGGGAATTACTCTACATAAATGTTTTATTGTAGAGTTGCTTGTGCCACAGGGGTGAAATATCTAGGGCAAAAAGGAATGACTCTGCGCTGATTCCCACCTGTGTAATATTGCTAGTTTCTAAGTATATTAACCAAGTTATAGTATGTGCTAAATACAGCGAGTTCTAAGTATAGTAACCAAGTTATTTGACGTGATTCTTGAAAAGCATCACTTGTAGATAAATGCTTTCTTGGGCTGAAGAATAGTAGTAAAAGAAAACATACAGCTATTCCAAGAGATGGAAATTTGTTAAGGCATAGTGGTGACAGATTTTTCTAATAATAGGTTGTGGAAAACATTTAACACCAATGAATGGCTTGATCTTCACGCTCAGCTCCAGATGACCTGTCCTGTTATTTGTAAGGGTAAGTATAATTTTGTCATGACAGTATTGGTAAAATCTGGAATTATTTTAAACTATGTCATTGTGCCTTTGGCAGACAAACTCAGAGTGTCTGACCAAGGTGATCTCTATCTTATTGGTTTATTCTTGGTCTTTGAATAATGGCTTTACAGCTGTGATGAGATGTAATGTCAAATAGTTAGAGCACAATGCTAATAATGCCAAGGCTATGGCTTCAAACCTTTTATGGGCCATTCACTTAAGAACTGGACTCAGTGATCTTTGTAGGGCCATTCAACTCAAAATATTCTGTAATGCAGTGTGATTCTGTGATCTCCTTGCTACTTTAAGGAGATGCATCATGTTGATGCAGTCAAGGACATTAGACTACTGAGACACGCCACTGAATATCTGGCTCACGTGCTTCATAGTTGTGCCCTTTCAAGTCAAGCAGTAAGCTGAGGAGCAAGATTTCACTGCATACTGGTGTCGGGAAGAGAAACAGAGTCATGTAGAGTCATATGCTGGACATCTTCCTGGGCCAGGGCAGTCTTTTTAGTCTGTGTAGAAAATATTTACAGGAATATCCTAGATATGTCACTGATCTTGGTAGTGTGATGTCCTCTGAAAAGTTTGAATTTAGCAAAAATGGATAGTAAATTATATGATTTTTGTGAATAGTTACTTTTGTAAAGCAAATACCTTCTTCATAACTTAAGCTTCTGTTGTCAGATGTCGTCTGTTACTGAAAATGGAGATGTTACTGCTGGAAAGCCAAATGAAGAAAAAACGTATAAAAAGGTAAGTAACCTTCAATCTTTTTATTGTATGTTTTTCCCTTCATGTCGGTAATTCAGACCTGATGTATGTGAATATATTTCAGAACTGACTAAGACCAAGAACAAATAAAACATGTTCCATAGGATTTTTGAAATTACTTTATCCTGTCTGTGAAATCATAAGGTATTTCTATCCACCACAGAGCTGACTTTAAAATTTGTTCAGTCCAGCTTTGAAGTTTATCACCATCTTGCTAGACTGATAGCAATTCTTTGCTCTTGGAAACATACATCTCTGGGCATAAACACTGTTGTAAGAAATTTACTGTTTCCAAATGCTTTGAATCTTATATGTTTTGTCTATACTACAAATCTGAAAGGCAAAGCACATCTTTAGTGCTTTGCCAAACAGACAACAATTTGTTTGCTAAGTATATTTTCAAAAGAGATGTTTAAGAGAGGACATATTTAATGTAGGAGCATGTATCAATTGTCTATTTAGTTATTGCTGACAGTGGTTTGAGCTTTGTTTTCCTGATACTGCTTGTCTGTGACCATCATTATTTAGGTCCGCTAGTAATTTTGATAACTAAGCTGAGCTATAAATGCAAATTTTGCTTTACGTATTTAGACAGCCAAAATGTTAGCTACTGAATTTGATCATTTTTTGGCAGATCACCTCCAAGAAAGGGGGATTATGTTTTTAAATTAATTTCTGTAATCTAGCTCAGAGGTACACATGCTTCTGCAGTATGTACAGTGATTAGGGTTTTTAATTTCTGGGTGTTGCTTACAGTATTGCTGGTAAAGTCAAGGAGTTTAATAAGCTATTTATTTTCCCATCCCTTTTCCTGCAGTTACATTGCCAGTATCTTGGTGGCCTTAGCATTCCAAATAGTTTTCTCAGAAATGAAAGGAAATAATGTTTGTTTTAAATACAGTTTAGTTTAAATTTCCCAACTGACAACTTCAAAATATAGAAATTGAAATTTGTCTTGACAATTAGTATGAGAAAGGAAGGAATGTTCAGCAGCTGAGGTGGATCCTTCTGCAGGTTTATGTTGCGAGACGAGACTAGTAGTAGCTATAGGTAAGCTTCCATTCCCCCTGGTCATCCCACATACTCTTCTCTGTTCCTTTTCAACGATAAATTCACAGCCTTTCAGAGAAAGCTGTGTAAAGTCTTCTCACTATGGCACAAATTCTACCGTGTATCTGCCTGAAGTACCTCTGGCAAGATCTGGGATTCACAGCCACATCCCACTGACAGATAACAGTGACTATTACCTCCAAGTTCTGTCCCTGAACCTCCAGTTGTTGTATCTTATGCCAATTTATTTCCTTCTCATATAAGTACACCTTCAGTTGTTCTATGTTCAAGATGCTGTGCTGCATATGCCCCTAATAGTTTAGTATTACTATCAAATATTATCATCATACTCCTCATTTTTGTGATAATTTTAATAAAATATTAATAAATTTTGACCTCAAAATTCATCCATGCTGAGCTAACTGGAAGCATATATTTGCCTGATGCCTCACTTTTAACAATGGCTCTCTTTTCTTAAGCCAAATTCCTTAGACCAACCTAAATCACTCTGAGAATCTGTGATCCTCACCTCCTTTAGACATTCCATATACATTGTTTCTTTTTTTTAATGGATGTCAGAGGTATCAATAGTATGTGTCTGGAAGTATAGGGTAAGCCTGGTAGGATGTAGGACTTGTGTTCATCAGAGGCATTTAATATAATTTCTTATTTAATTTCACGGCTTTAGGTAAATTACACAGAGAGATCTTCCCCTGTAGAGCATCCAGCTTGTTTGCAGCTAGAAGCTGCCTGTCCTAAATTGCCCACAGGTGTTGCATTTACAGTTCTCCAGTCATGTATTGTTACGCTTGTTTGATTGAAAACTACTTGCAGTCCTTCCTGTGACTGCCTGTGCCACTTTCTCCAGAAGTTTGGGCTGGGGAAGAGCTTGTTTCCTCAGCTGGTGGTTTTTCAGCTACTTGGGCAGTTTCTGCTCCAATCTACTGCTGCCCGTCACCACAGTGGAAACACCTGGACAAGACACTCATTTAGTGCTGAAGTCAGACTGTGCTTGCTAACCTATTCTCATTGTTTAGCGAATTCACTTCCACTTATTTTTTTTTTTTTACATAATAAAGGTGTAGAAGCTATAACTGTTATCCACATATTACAAACTTCTGTAGTAATGACTATTTTTCATTGATTTAAGTTAACCTGACTTAGAAAACAGTGAAAACACACTATCTCCAGGAGAGTGCCTCTGATTTCATCCATGATAAAACTTTCCAGAATAATATGTAGTCTGTAAGGCTATCAGGGTTTTTTCTGGAATTTTAGATTATCACAGTATTTTCTTTATTATTGTGTTCATCTCAGCTAAAATAGAGGTAGGTAACATCTTCATCTGTATTAATTAAATCTCCAGCTCTTCAGTTTCCTACAGTAGTCAGATGACTTGCCATCTGCATGAATGTAAACATCTTGAAGTTCCAAGAAATTTCTTACATTACTACAGCCTTGCGAAAAGGTTTGCATAAACATTGCTACCCTATTCTTTCAGACTCTGAAATGCATAACTGCACCGAGACAGAGCATGATTTCTATTATAAATCATGTTTCTTCTTTCCACTGTTTTCTTTTTAGCTTTCAGGTTTTCTGCTGCTGCATGCTGACATAAATGTCTTCTAGCTTTTTACTGTCTGTTATTATCTAGTCAAAGTCTTGAGAGGAGAGGGAACATAACTTTCTGTTTATTGGTTTTGGAGTTTTTTAGGTTTTTGGTGGGGTTTTTTTGGTTGGGTTTTTTCCCTCCCTTCTGAAAACCAGATGTTTTTCTCTCTTTTAAAGGATGTTATTTAAGGTGGGGCTGCTAAGCTGTTCAGCTGCATGCATTTGTTACAAACATTATAATCTGAAACTACTTACGGGTTTTCTGTCTATTTGTACAATTTGAGTTGTTAAGTCTACAGTGTGAATACGAATAATAAAGTGTTTCAGTCACCCAGATCAAACAACTTAGTTAATGAAAGAGACACTTCACAGATACATGTTCCATGCAGCTTTTAAGGTAGAGAGTTAAAATAACTTTGAGATCAAAGAAATGGTAAATTGTGCAGACTGTGGCCAGTTCTTTTGGGGTGGAGGTATTTTTGTTGGTTAGATTGGATTAGTCTTGCATTTGTTTTGCTTTGGTTTTTTGGTCTGCATTTTTATGTGGTTGGGTTTGTGTTTTTGTTGTTGTTGTTGTGAGGGTTTTTCTCAGAGAGAAACAGGGTAAGGGATACAAGAGATACTGGTTATTTGTTCCATTGCATGCTTGCAAAAATCAGGCCATCAGACTATAGTTTTTCTTGGATATTCATATCCAGTCACAGACATCTGGACTATGCAGTTATCACTTTTTTTCATTTTCTCCATATTTTGCAGACTTTGTTGTGAGAAATTGCTGACACGCATGCAGTTTTTAGATTGCAATGTCATCAATCACACAAGCTTGAGACTGCTCCCTGTCAAATTAGATTTCAGTAGTATCCTGATGCTTAATAATAGGATAGTGGCAAGAATGAGGCACAGACAGGTCTGTTAAAGCACATTAGAAGTGTAGAAGAAAATCACACCAGCAAATAAAATAGATGCAAATGTGCACTTGTGAAAATCTTTTACTGGATTGCCACAATCTCTGTGTTTATGCTGAAGGCTGCCACAAAAGTGTATTTAGCCTGAAGGCTGCCACACAAGTGTATAATTGGAGTTTGTTTCTAGTCATTACATATCTTGGAGCTCTTCTGTTTAATGTATTACAAGCACTTTATGTAACCTGTTCAAAACTGCATATGGTGAGTCACTTTGCCAGGAGCAAGGGAAATTTGCCTGGATAAAGGAAGCCAGCTACCTGTTGTTAGAGCTTGCAATCATGTGCAAGCAGCATTGCCCCATCACTTTTGGCTTATGCTCTGCATCTAATGCCTGCAGGTAGAGTACCTTTTCTTGTAGACACAGCAATTTTACCACTGGAGGTCTTGCTGCACTGGGACCTCAATAGCAGATTTTATGCATCTACAAAGATACTAAAATCACTGTCTTTAGTGACTTTGCCTGGACCTATGGCTACTTCCAAGCTCAAATGTCACAAATTCTTTTCCTCAAAGATAGAACAACCAGAGTAGTTGGGTTCATGGCTACCACAGAAGCCTAGGCATAATTTTTTTTTTAAATGGAGGAAAAATTGATTGAAAGCCATGGAGTCACCTGAATCCAATTTTGGAAATGAAGGGAGGTTAGATTCAGTTTGGATAAGGTAGTTATTCTGATTGCAATTGAACTGTAACAATTGCACAGTCACACACAAGAGGGGCAGGAGTCCATCTTCATGAAGTGTGACCTGCAGAAAGTGGGCAAACATTTCCTAGAGAGAAGTGTGAACTGAAGAAAGATTGGAGGGGTACTGTGGCCACAGGGACCCATGATTACAAGTTGTGGAGAAACAGTAATTTTAGTGGGATTTTCTGGTAACTCTACATTTATGTCCCTATCTGTGATTTATTATGTGTCAGCTGCAGAAAGCATGCTGAGATGGGGTAGCCATCTCCATCCAGAAGTTTCAGTGGAAACAGAGTGAAGAAGTCTTTTTTAAATGAGACTGTAAGCACAGCAGACACTCAAAAACAAGACAGATCTAGTGCACGAACAATGGACTAAGCAATAACCACACGTACATCTTATATCTAATTGAAATTTCCTAATATTCTAAGTGAACTCTTTTTAAATATTGTGTGAAGATGATGTATTGATTTTCAACAAGCATTCTCCTCAGATGGTTTCGCTTAAGAGTTTTATGGCAGGCTATATCTTCTCAGAAGTCTGGAAAACATCAACTATGTTTGCATGGAAGTGATAGTGTAGATGAATTCCTGGGAGTTAGGGTAACTAGTAAAACTGAAGAACAAATGCCTACTTGTAAAAAATTCAGATCTGGCATAAGCCATGTGGCTTCAACAATTTTAATCAAGTGACACCTTTGAATATTTTTCTTCCTTTTTTGAAGAGTTTATTTATTTCACTGAGACTTCTGCTTGAGCACAGGTAGCTGTTCTACCCCGATCCAGTTCATTGTCCCACAGAGGAGGAGCGTGAGATAGTGAGGGAGATGAAAGCAGATTTCTCCACATACAGTAGCAGAGAGAAGTGAACCAGTGACAACTACTTTGTGGGGTCCATGGTTGCAAAGCAGTGTTAACCAGTGAAGGCTTCTGTTCATATGTCTGTTTCTCCCCATCTCTTACAAAGAACTAGGTAGCAAGTGTCTGTGCCATTTCATTTGGCATTTAACACCTGTTTGAATGACAGTAGTAAAGAAGGTGAAAGAAAGTAATCATCATTTTGCTTTTCATAATGATAATGAGGTAGAATTTCCAAAGCAGAGTTAATTTCTTTTCATCACTTTATGGCTCCTGCAATAAACCAGCTGTCCTCTGGAAAAAACACCATATTTGCTGTAGAAAGTTCATAGGTCAAACTTCAAATACAATAAAATGTTATAAAAAGGAAGAACACAAAAACAAGGACAAAGTTCACATTCAGGAAGTCCTAAATGGTTTTCCTAGGATGTCTACTTTTGAAGAAGCCTAGAATGTTAGTTAATTTCATGAGCATGTCATGGGAAATGCATATAGATTTAGCAAAGAGCAATTGAGAGTTGAAAGATGAACAGAAAAATAACTGTGAATGACAGTACAGAGGAACTTCTATTAGATTAGATGAAGCCCGTGTCCTCCTGCTGAGCTCCAATCTGCTCATGGTTTGTTAAACGATTGATGTCATTAATAGTCCTATACAATTACCAAGAAATTATAAGGACACTTGTTTAAAGGAATAAATCCATTTACCATATCTAAAATCTTTGTGTACAGTGGAGCCTATACATTTACTGACACATTAGGGGTTTGTCAGGTTTGCCAGTAATTTACACCCTTCACATTCTAACAGAAATGATTATTGGCCAATTTAAAATATGCTTTCTGCAATTACAGTATCCATATTTTTGCTGTCCTTGAATTTTTTTTCACTTAAAGGACAGACTTTTTCAATCCTTTCAGTAGCCTTGTCCCTAACTTGTACAGTTGTTAGATAGTTTCAGTTAGTTGATTTTTTTTTGTTGTTATCTAGATGTGATCTGCCTTTATATGCATTATGTGTGTCTGATTAACACCTTTGTTTTATGAAAATAACAAATTTAAGTTTTAGGAGACTACCCGAAATTATTTGTAGGAAAAACAATGTCTAAATCCTGCTTAGTATATTTGTGAGATCATGTGCAAACTTAAGACCTGATTTGAGAGGATTTAAATTCTCATTTATTTTGCTACTTTGAAAAAGGATTTCAGCTTAGAATAATGCAGAGCAAGTGGAGGACCAATCTACATGGAAAGTAATTTAAGAAAAGACTGCATTGTGAGTGCTAGATTATTTATCAGTGATGCAAATATTCCATATACCTGTGTTTATATTATATAGAACTGTTATGCTTTATGAGTCTGCATACAAATTTTCATATCTACAAGCTTTTTTAGCAAAGCCATATGACAAATACAGAAAAAATATATAGTTAATTTTGACAGAAAGAGACAAAGGTATGTTTCATCATGATGAGGATAGTTTCAGTTTTTCATGCACGGATAAAAGCATCAAAGCATCTATGCAGTAGACAGTAATATCCTAAACAGCAAAAGGAGGATGGGAGAAGTTTTATTTTGTGCCCCTTTATGTAACAAAGACAGCTGTCATAGTGAACACCATTTGCTATAAATTTAATTACTTTCATAACCTAAAATTCACCGACATATTTATCCTGCTGGTTATTCTCATCCCTTAATACTTCTTCAGCTTCAGAAGGTTGATAGCAGGTTAAATGATCTGGGAGTTACTATATTGTCACTGTGCGCTGTCAGTTTTACAGTTACAGCTAATATATTATCTCAGGGCCATTTTTGAACCTCTTCATGAGGCTAATAGGAAGAAAAATTTATTTCAGTCTCTAAAAGACCGAAAAACCCCACGGCACAGAAGGTTGCTAAATTTTATTGTTTGCTTTGCAGCATGAGAGTATTCAAGACAAATTGAAATAAATAAGGGGCTTAGGTTTGAAACTAGATTTTGCTGCCTTCATGGGCAAGGTGCTAATGAAGAGTGCCATGGTGCCAAAAGAGGTGCCCAAGTAAAGAAAAATTCACAAGAATTAAGAAGCAGCTTCATCTTTTCTTTGGATTTAATGTTGATATTATTGTTATGATTAATAATAATAATAATAATATAAAAAATTAAGACAAGTGAAGTTTTAAAGACAGTTTTGCTCTGGTTTTATATTATGGATTGTAAAAACGAATACTTGTCAGTTTCCAAGGGCATGCTGGGTTATCTGCCTTTGGTGTTAGTGATGACTGCAAAAAGTGGACTTTGGGTCAGCAGTTGCCTTCAGCATGTTGTAGTGGCTCTCAATTTGTTTCAGAGCAGTTTTTAAAGTATTCTGAATGATTTCATAACATTGCTTTTCTGCTAAACCAACTTTTGTGGTTGCTGAAGAAATGATGGGTGGTTACTAATGACACTCTTGAATATGAGTGGAAAGTAACAAGACCTTGTAGGCAAGGTCTGTGTCATTGTAGTAGAAGGCCTTACGTTCTGCTTGCTATAGACTAAAAGTCTGTAGGTCTTTTGAATTTGAAAAAAAGTACTACAGATATTTTTATGAGCTTGAAAGATGATCCAGAGGTTTCCTTTTGAAATCACATTGCCAGGTTACTTGTCTTGGGTGTTTTTGAAGTTTGGTGGGTTTTGTCAGGGTTTATTTGGAATGGCATGTCCTCTGTTGTGCTGTACTATCTGCTGTTCTTTCAGACATAGTTGCTTGCTGGGGCAGTGAGCAAGATGGGCATCCAGCAATGAAGCAGAAATTATTTGTATGTGTATTAGTTTGATCAAAGTTACATAATTGCAGCTTTTGTTGGGCATTAATCATTCATGAATAGAAGCCTTTCAAGGAAAGAAAAATGTGACTCTTCTTATGACACAAAGCCAAATCTTTTTAGTAGTCAAAGTAGCACTTTCAGAATGGAGTGTTGTTTGTTCCCACCAAATCGCCGGTTCTAAACTGTTATGCAAGTATAAGTTCTGCTTGTTGTGCAGTCTTAATTATTTAAGAGCTACACATCTCTTGTCTTTTCTTTTCTAAAAATAAGCAACCACTCTAGTATATGCTGTTCCAAGAACTATAACAAGAGTAGCTTTGTGTACTTGAACCACTTATGTAATTTCCACTCCTGAAATGGTTCTGTTCAAGTGCTGAATTTGTTCTATCATGAAACTTCTGGTGCTCTTTCCTCTGTTAGTCTCCTGTCTGTTTGGTAGGTAGGAGGTAAAACCTAAAAACAGGGACCAAACATGCCGTCTTCAAACTGGTTATCATGCAAGGAAAGATACTCCCTTCTCCATAGCATTCTTACCCTGCCCAATGGTTTTCTTTATTCACTCCTTCTGTGTTTTGTTAAAAGTTCCTTTCTTGACTAGTTTCTGATTTTGTCTCACTTCTGCTGTTTTTTAATTCATGCAGCATGACTGTTTATCCAGCACAGGAAAGTTTCAGAGATGTCCCAATTTACACCTATGTAGTATCACCGTTTCATGCTGTTGTTTTCAAGTCTTCTCTGTGCTGCAAGCTCTGGCCATTGAATTTAGTCACTGCACTTTATAAGAGTAGATTTTTATGGAGAGATTTTGCTTTCCCCATTTCATTTTTCTCTGGACTCCCCACAGTCAATGGACCTCTTGCACTGACTGTTAGGCAGAATGTAATAAATACATTTATTTGCATCTAGAGCCAGCATTTAAGCCATAAGCTTGCATTGTGATGTCTTGGCATGCATGTACAATCACTTGGAATTTGTGACTTTTTTCCAGAATATGATGCATGCTTCACAATCCTGAAGCAATTTGAATGTCCTGTTAGATTGTAAATGTCTTAAGAGGATCACAAAGGATGGTTATAGGTTTTGTCAAGACAGACAGGAATGTAGAGGAGGAGTTGTGCTCTGGGTTAAAAGCGAATCATAAACATATAGAAGTCAACTACACTGACTATGGAAGCCCTATCAAATGCCACTAGGTCAAGATCAGAAGGGACATCCCCAAGAGGATTAGATTAGGCATCTGCTACTGACCTCCAAACTAAGACAAAAAGGGCAAGGAAGCACTTAAGCAACTGTTGGATAACAGATCATGTGTGTTTTCAGTGACTTCAACTGTCCAGACATTCTTGGTAGAGCCAAACAGCAGGTCACAGCATCCATCAAGTTCCTGGAATGCATACAGCACTGCTTCTTCATACAAATGTTAGATGTGCTAACCAGGAATGAGGCACAGCTGGACTTGCTGCTCACTAACCAAGGAAACCAGCATTGTAATATCTCACTTAGTGATGGCTTTGGCTGCGGTGATTGCAATATTGTGGAGTCTGGGGTCTGGCTGTGCACTCTGAAGGTTAATACTAAGGCAAAGGAAAATGTTATGGAAAGAATCTTCCTAGGAGCCATCACAAATCAGACAAAGCATGTGGTTAGGAAATGCCAGCACGGGTTCACCGAGGCCAAATTGCGCTTGACACACCCGATTGCCTGACACAGCAAAGTAACCCGCCTGGCTGATGTGGGCATTGGACATTGTCTGCCTGTGTTTCTCCAAGGCTCTCTCTAGGCTCTCCCACAGCCTCCTGGTGAAGTTGTTGTGTAACAGTCTGGACAAGCTGCCTGTGCAGTGGCTGCAGTGACCCACGGGCAGCACCCAGGGTGGGGGTAAATGGTTCCTTTTCCAGCAGCCTGGCACAAGTGGGGCTCCCCAGGGATTGGTGTTGGGCCCAGCGCTCTTTGATGTCTTCACAAGTGGGCATCCAGAGCGCTTAAAATCAAGAGAACACTTGGGAAGGGAGAGCCACCCTGCAGGAAAACCTGTGTAGGCTGGAAGACTGGACAAAGAAGAACATTTTGAAGTTCAGCAAGGACCAGTGTAAGGTCTTACAGCTGGGAAAACAAATCCAGGAGTGCAGCACAGGCTGGGAGCACAAGGTTGGGGGGCAGCTCCATGGCAGCCCTAGTGAGCAACAAGCTCAGTGTGAGTGAGCAGTGTGCTGCTGCAGCAAAGCAGCCCAGTGGGATCTTGGGCTGCATCAGCAGCAGAGACTATCGCTTTCTTGTCAGCATTTGTCAGGCCACACCTGGAGTACTGTTGTCAGTTTTGGTCTCCACTATACAAAGATGCATGGACAGGCTGAAGAAGATGGAGAGAAGTGCCACAGGGATGATCAAAGTGCTAGGAAGCCTGAGGAGAGGCTGAGAGAGTTGGGTTTGTTCAACCTTAAGAAATGAAGGTTGAGGGAAAATTTATCACGTTACAGTATTTGAAGGGTGGTTACAAAGAAGATAGAGACTCTACTCACATGGAAAATACGAGGGATAACAGGTTAAATTTAGTCTTGGGGATATTCTGCTTGAACACAAGTGGATATATTTCACCATGAAAACAATCAGCCAGTGGAATAATCTCCCCAGAACTGGTGGATTCCCCAGTGTGGGGCATTTTTGAGATTTGGCTTGACTGGGTGCTTGGATGTGTTGTCTAGTTCATGCTTTTGTCAAGCACAGTTGAACCTCTTGAGGTCCCTTCCAACCTGCTATTCTGTGATTCTATGCTGAGTTAGAACTCCGTGTCTAAATTATTTGGGCAATTTGAAAAGTTTCACTTTGTATATAGTTATTCTTTTAAATATTTGAATTAAAAGTCAGTTATTTCATGTAAAGATGACAGAGTGTTTTTATTATGAAAATGATTATCACGTTTAGCTATAATATTATTGATAAAGAACACAAATCTGCTTTTAACAAACTCATGCTTGAATTCTTGTTTTCTATACAGACTGCATCCTCAGCTATTAAAGGTGCTATCCAGTTGGGAATAGGATACACAGTAGGAAACCTTACATCAAAACCAGACAGAGATGTTCTTATGCAAGACTTCTATGTAGTGGAAAGTGTCTTTCTACCAAGGTAAGGACAAGCATATTGGATTTTTCTTTAATAAAATTTCCTAATTAAACTCTTAGCTAGGTATTTTGAACCAGGTTTGCTTTCCAGTTCTAACAAAATTGTGTTAGAGTAAGTATAATGTATGAAACTTGAAAATTACCTGGTCTTCATATTGTCATTGCAAATTAAGGGAGAGAGGGAATTGGAATGGTCATGCTTCATCTGAAGATTGGAGACTTACCATTTATAGAGAAGGAAAGTAGTTTTGATACTTTCAATTAAAGGAGCTATCAATTTGAATTGATTTGTGGGTCTGACATTCACATTTGATTAGTTGCATATTAGTTTCTAAAAATAATACTCGATATTTTGTTGAGGGGTTTTAAAAATTTATGAAAATTCAAGTCCTGTCATTTTAAGTATAATATAAAAATGTGTACTACAACATTGCCTTATATTTACACTATAAAGCTCTGCCCAGGACTCTAGTCTGTGACAACACTCAGCTCCCATAAGCTATGCTGATTACAGGTTGTGCACATTGACTGCTTTGCCACCTCAGGTTGTATCACTGTCAAGTTGATGGTACAAAAATTGTAGCAATACAGTTATACTGATAAGGGAAATCAAGTTCATACTGATTTTTGGTGTTCAGAAGATGAAGTACAGTGTCATGTACCCTTTCCAAGTTACATATGCTAGCAAGAGATGAAGAAGGTTTAGGAGAAATGTATTTCAAAACCAGGATGACTTGCTCTGTTGAGTGTTTTCTGGGTTTTGAGAAGTACTAAATACAGTCATTTCAGTAAGGACATGCTATCTATGTAATCTTTCCTGGACTTGGAGATGATTTCTATCAATTTCTCAAAGTTTTGTTCATGTGCAGTTTGAACACTACTTCATAAGCTGTTTCGAATCATTTATAATCTTTAGTATTTAGTGGTGTCAGTAAACCAAGTTAAATTAACAATATACACAATAATTTCAGGCACTTTAAATTTTGATATTTCCTGATGGAAATTTCCTTGATTGTTGATGCAAGGGAGAGAAAAAAACTTCTTATTTGAAATGAAGCTTTTCCATTGTTCCTTAGCAGTTGAGTAACATCTTGTTTTGGTGTTAATGATAGGGTTTTTGTGCAGGTTAGTAGTCATCCTCTTGTAGATTAGGTAGGTATAGAGAAGTTAACTATATGCATGTGTTTTCATACACTAGAATCACAAAATATTGTTTAAAAATACAACATACAGATGAAAAATTTGAATATTATGTAATTAAGCTTTTTTTGGTGATAAAAATGTCTGCCTATGTCAGTGACAGGTGCTTCCATGGTATATTTGCTATATCAGCTTTGTTCATGGAAAGTAAATGCTACCTGCTAAAACCTACAGGCTAAAACTATTTTATTACATAGCATAGTTTGAGAAAGAAAATTTTTTTCTCTTTTTTACCAGAGTTTTAAAGGAACAAGTAAAGTAAAATGGTTTGTAGTGCATAGAATTGCATGTGCCTTCTTTCCTGTGAGACTTGCATGCATGTACACACAGAAATGAGATTTCCTTGTTTTGTATTGTTATTAAGGAAGAGCTAGGAGACATCCCTTCTGGCTTGAAAGAAAAACAAAAGGCAGAAGGAAGAGACTGATTGCACTAATGTACAATTGAATAGAAAAGCTTTAGTAGTACCTTTCTGGACAGTTTCCTATTAAAAAATTAAATATTTTTAGGAAAATTAGAGAAATCAAAGTAATGGCCAAAACAGTGTGGGTTTGGGTTTGTTGGGCTTTTTTTGGTGGTGGTGTTGTTGTTGTTGTTTTGTTTTGGTTTTGTTGTTGGTTTGTTTTTTGGTTTTTTTGCGTAGCTAGGCAGTAAGGAGTATATAGCATAATGACACATCTTGACTGTAACAAAGAGCCTCTCTATAAAGAGCACTTGTTGACAGTATTGTGTATGGAACCAAAAATTAGCTATTTGTAGCAATCTCTTCAAACATGACACTTGATTTCTTATGCTGATGCACAAAAATGTCAAATTTCAAATCCTTGCTATGTCCCACTGTAATATCCATTTTTATTTATCTAAAATATATTCAACCAGAAGTGTATTACTGTGCATAAATTGTAATACTTCCAGATTTGCACAAAATTAATAAAGGATTCTTTCTTGCTGGTTCATAGTATTGGGATGTTGTTTCATGATGGCATTATGTGGATTGGTCCTGAGTCATGTCCATAGGTAACTTCATTACCAATGTTTGAAGTAAAAAGCAAAGGTTGCACATTCTTTACAGTTGGGGCTGCACTCCCAAGGTGCACCTCAGGTGCTCTTCAGTTTTTCGGAGGGGGGTATCTACATGTCATGGCAGCACTGTTAAAAGTAATTACTGTAATGACTTTTTTTTGGTCCCCTTTGGATTGGTCTGGGTTGAAAGCAATTAGTGGAAATTAGTTACATCAAGCAGGTGAAGTGAGTTGACCTCTACCTGGAAGTATCCCAGAGCAAGCTGAGGTTGAGTGAAGTTTTTGCAGAACTTTGCAGCTGAAAGAGAACCTAACAATGCAGCAAGAGTGGTGCTGCAAGAGCAGACCCAGCAAGGTGCAGTATTTTTCCACATGTTTTGGGTACAAATAATTCATCTGCAACTTCAAACAGGCTGTCAGCTGAACTTCCCCTTCATTTTGGTGACTTCACAGCAACCTACCTCTTCCCATGGTGTCCTGCTCCACCTTTCTTCCATGTTTTCCCTGCCTTACCTGTGTCTGGCAGCAAGGTGAGAAGACTCTGTTTTCCACTCATAGGCAAACCTGCTTCTTTGACAGCACCAGGAGCACTCTTAAGCTGGGAGTGGTAAGATAGACCTAAGCTAGCAGAAATGCAATGCAGCCTGTGGCAACAGTGAGCAGAAGAGTGTTATATCTGCCCTTTGATAGTTAGGGGATAATAGCACTTGTTTATGAATTTTATTGGTTGAAGAGGATAAATAGTCTTTGCATACCTCTCAGACCCTGAAATAATCCTCAACCTGCATCTCTGCTTCAGTAGTCATACTGATTCATTAAGAAGGGAGAAAAATATCAGGGGAAAAAGTGGTTAGGTCAGATCTGAACATAACTGCTGTGCATATTTTGGGAGCTACTGATGTAGATCAGCAATAACCTGGATAGCAGGTTATTCCTGGTCCAGAGTTACTCTGTAACTGTGTTAAATTGGTCAGAGTTTAGCCCAGATTAATTTATGTGTTTATTTGTGGAAGTGACTTTGAGTGAAGTACAGGTGTCTCTGTACAGTGGGTGGATTTGAATTGCAAAGGTGCTTGCCTTAATTTGCACATTGTAGTGGTGGAGGGCCTTTCATCCCTTTCTCTTCAAGCTCCCCAGGACTTTATATAAGATGTTGTTTTTGGAAAATGAGGTATTATTGGAAGCTGCTATAATGGTGCTCATTGAGAACCATCATCCAGACAGTGTTAAAATGGTACTATGCAAATTTGCTCCTAGGATGGAGAAACAAAATGCACCCTGCACTGACCTACTTGATTCTGAAGACAGTGCCTGAAGTCTCCACCCTAACAGAGTGGAAAGACAAGGGAAACCACTCCAAGTAACCTCCTTTCTGGCTTTTCAACTCCACTTGGGAAATCCAGCAATCGAGGTGCTTACCTGGTGTTGGTACTGCTGCAACAGTGGCTGGAGGGTTCAGTGGGAAGGTTGCTCATCCTGCATGTGCTCTCTATGTTCTGTCCTATGACTAGCTCTGTGGGGCATATTTGCGCCCCTGTCTTCCCTGGCTGGAAGCAGTTCCCAGTGGCACAATTTGCTTCCAGTTAGTATTTTGTACAATGTGGATTCAGCAATATTTTGTCAAGCCTTTAACTTGGCTGTAGTGCTGGCTCCCAGTGAGATGGCCTTGGTTAGATGGGCTTGTTGATCATCTGTAAGCCTAGCTCTGGCAGGCAGTGGTGGCTGAAACTGGTCACTGGGCCACGGGGCTGTGCAACTTGTAAGTTGGCAGTGTAGGCAGCTTACAAAGCTCTTCCAGTAAACACAGAAGGAGGTGAATTTTCTGTGGTGATTAAGAAACCAAACAGATGCTGCTCTGCAAATTATATCAGCAAATTTTGGCTATGAAGCTTCAGAAATGCAGAACATTTCAAGCAAGATGGTATGTTTCAGCCTGCATTTTTTGTTTTCTTAGATGGAGGCTGTTTTTAAGCACAACTGTTGAGTTTGACCTTTTTTGCAGCAAGTTGTTAGTCAGTCTTACACGTTTCCCTTGCTGATACACTTTTATTTCAGGGTCTAGACCCTACATATTGAGAACAGTTGCTATGATTTCTAATGGAGTTGGGAAGGGTGTTAGGTGCTGATGACCTGTATGCACTCTGCAGCTAAAGTCTTTGTACTGAACTTGTTCATTTACAAATTGTCTTCTTGTGATGCTAATGAAAGGTTATTCAGTACTTTCTGCTCTTTAATGTCAGAAGCTTACTATTATATTGTGATAGCATTTGAATAACAGCCCAAATAAGTAGTCAAAAGTACTAAGAAAGCAAAAACTTGACTTGGCCTGTCTGGGTTCTACCCTACATCTAAAACTGAAGTGTACTGCTTTCTAGTATGTTTTTGAGGACTAATTGAGAAAACTGATACTTACCCTTAGAAATATTCTTGTACCAAACCTGTATCATAGGTTAGCTGATGAACTAAGTAGTGTATTTGTAGTATAGAATGCTCTACAGGTTCAGTGTGACTAGTATTTAAATGTCCACACTAATGATGAGTTGTTGTGTAACTTACACCATGATAATGTGTTTCCAGTGGATGGTCTCATAAGGAAGATAAAGTGACCTGAATATTCTGATAAAAGACTGCTGCTCTTCCACGGTGCTTTGGTTGCACAGAGATGCACAGAATGACTCAGGTTCTCACAAGGCTTTTATGGTTTGTCAGCTGAGTTACAGCACAGAGAGAGGAGGATGCAAAACAAATACTAGAAATGGGGATAATTTGGCGACAAAAGTAAAATCTGGTATGAATAACTGGACTCAGCTACTTCTGTTACCAACAAATTACTGGTAAACCACTGATAACTGAATGGTTATTGTATGGTTATTTAGGCTGCTTAAACTACTTTTCGAGTACTCTGAGATCCTGTGTTTTAATAGGATTTAGAGTTGGTTATGAAATAATCATATCTTCCTCATCATAGGCAAATGCTTCTGTATTCAGCTGTTACATAGCTATGATTGACTTGACTTGTTTTTAAGTTAGTTACTATTCCTAGTTGTATTCCTATTTCAAAGCTGACTTACAGGGAACCGCTCAGCACAGCATTTGGTAAGTGAATGTTTAGGAAAATGTAAGTGAGAAAAAAGGATATTACCACTGGACTTTAAACCAGGTTATGAAGAAAACACAGACACACCTATTTGTACAGATAAACATGATATCTACTTCCATCATGTGGGAAATGATGCTTTCCTGAAATTGCATACAGGAAAGGGACATACCAAAGCACTACCTGACCTGTAGTATGTTTATTTGATACCGTTTTTAGAGCTGAAACACATTTTGATGAATTTTTAAAAAGCAGCTGTATTCAAGTGCAGTGAATTTAGATAATCTTAGTTTTTAATGTTGGGAGGATTTAAGGTTAGACTTTATTTTGATTTTACAATCTAAAAAAATAATTGCTTTCACTGAAAGAACTGAGGTGTTCCTCCTCTTCAGTTTTTTTACAATACACACAAGAAAGTTACACATGGGGTCACAACTACAGACTAATTATTTTGTTAACAGCTCTGTCAGAGCCTTTTAATAATCCTCACTGATGAAGGCTTGCTACCAAGATATGCAGCTGGCTTTCTCTGCCCCTTCAGATAGGTGCGGTATCTCCTGAGTACATCCTACCAGGGTGAGGCCACAGCAAAGAAAAGCTGCCAATAAATGTATCTGGGTGTCTTGTTAAACAAATTTTTACAGCCATGGGGTTAGCCATTAAAAACATAATTAGTGTTACTTCACTTTTAGTTTGATATTGCACCACATTGCACTTTAAATCCACTCTCAGCATTTACAAAGAGACAGGCCAAGATGCACATAACTGTCCTTCTTAGGGGTGCATGATTTAAAAAAAAAATTACAATGTAAGTAAACTTGCATTTTAAGCTTTGTCTCTCTTCTTTAGTCTGCCTGTGAATCTTTTGTGTGGTCTAACAGCTAAGGTTATTAAAATACCTTGTAAGTTATAATTGCTTCCTCATCTTTCCAAAGCCTGTATTTTGCTGTCATAGTTCATATAGAAAGACTTGAATTCCTCAAGATTGCCAGAATCAGAGTTAATTTTAAAAGTCTTTATCTTTGTTTTTCTGGAAGACCTGTGCTTAAACTAGCTGAGAGGGAGATTATGTGATTTTGCAAATTTAACTTTTTGTCAATAGATCATGGCAGTTTCAAAGACATAATCATTCCTTTGAAACTCCCTAGTCTGATTAAAAATCGTTATATGTATGCTTTGCACATATATGTTAATCCCACGAGAGTGAAATTGTAAAATGCACATCAAGAAAATGTGGAGTGAAATACATTCTTTCAATAGCTAAAAGAGTGGAATGTGAATAATTCTAAACAAGGTAGGGATGTACTTACATCAAGCATTCTGTACAGTGGAGTTGGTCCTTTTGCAGCAAGAGTAAGCCCATACTCAATTCATACTTGTCATATGAGCTTCAAATTGATAAGAAATTTGAACGCTTTCCATAGTTTTAAGAAGTTACTGGAAGTGAGGATGCTTTTCTGTTAAAAGTACTATCCAGAAAACCTTAAAAACGATTTTCCAGAGTACTAACAAGAAATCTTAAATTTGTCGAACTTACTTCGTGAATTACAGAAGAGCTTACTGTTGGGATCAGTAAACAATTCTGTTAGGTAGTGAAGCTGAAACTAATTAATATGATTAACAGAAACAGTAGGGTATGGAAAAATACTCTGTATATCTTAAACAGATGTTTTTTAAAATTATTTTATAAAGAATAAGGAAAATTGTCTGCATAGTTAACTGTTATATCTGTTATAAAGTATCTGTTGTGCTCTAAATACATGGAATTGCCGTCTGTGTAGAAGCTCTTCCAAAATAATTGCTCTGTTTTGCAATAAATCTCTACTTGCTATGTATTACTGTGCACCTGCTGACCCAGAGGTGGTCATTTTACTCCATATGCACGTATGAAATGGCTCAGAACTGTCCTGTTGTCATAGCAAACCTCCTACCTTCATCTCTCCTTAGTGAAGTGACAGTACATGTTCTGGTATAGTAAGGACATGTAATCTATTGGTTGACATGATTTCACAGGAGAAGCTTTCGAGTTACGGCTGGAGGAAGCAGATTTATAAAAGTATTTAGTACCAAAATACAGAACTGTTTTATGAAGTTTGGGTGCTTCATATTCCCTGACAATTATGTGATACTCCTTCTATTCTTTTCTGCATCTTATGACAATTAAATGTATTTACAAGTATGACCTCAGGTTTCCAGTGTACCTCTGTGACCACAGGGGCATCCTCATATTGTACAAAAATTCAGTGAGTCACAACCAACGATATAAAACTTAATGTCTGACTTAAAATCTGGAAGTGTTCTGAGCAACTGAAAGGTCTTATGAAAGAGCATTAGTCTATCTTAACTGTAAAGAAACACTACCACCTTTAGCTTGTATCCTACTGATATCCATTTTTAGCTCAATAATGGAACAATAAAGAATATGAGGATCTGATTTTGATATCTTGGACTTGTACTGCAGTAAATATAAAGTGACCAGAGGAATTCATTAGGACTAGGCAGCATTCACTATTACCTGTAGGGTTTAGCACTCCAAGAAGCCACAATATCCTATTGTCTTCATATGTATCATTGGTCACCCACAAGCATCTTTTTATGTGTGAATTCTAGACAGAAATCTGTTTGGTTTCTTTCCTCCTTGCGTCTTCTGTTCAAGAGTTGAAAGTGTTATATATTTCTGGAGCCTGAGAAAGCTTGTTCACCTGCAGTCACTGGAACAGTTTGGTTATGTGGGGGTTTGGCAACATGCACGAAAGGGCACCTAGGTGGGTTGAGTAGGCTTCTGTCATCAAACTGTTATTAATGAAAGGTGGCAAGTTCATATGACAAGTACTAATTGTACAGGATGAAAGCTCTTAAATTCTTTCATTATATTTAATTTTTATTCATTGTCTTTTTCAGAAATGTTGCTTAACGTTTATTGCTTTTCATATCTGTGTGAATTTGTAGACTTTTTTTCTTTTAGTGTCCCTTGGCCAAGCATAATGGTACATTCTGCATTACTGAATAATTTAGTTACAAGAAATGAATAAAGAAGTGCTGGAAAAGCTGATTTCAGTAACTGCATCAAGTCTTGGATTTTGTATTTCTCTGTTTATCTAACCATTCAGACACTGGCCAAACTGATAAGAACAGTAAAAAAGAACAGCATTTTACTGTTATCAAGAACAGTAGAACACAACAGCACAACCTTGGAGAAATAGATAAAGGATGTAACTTAGGCAAACAGAAGTCATGCAAAACACAAGCAGGATGCCTGTAGCTGAGCTGTAGCTCAGCTCTGCAAGGGTGGCAAAGTAGAAGTTGTGCAAAACAACAATACTGTACTTACCCAGAAGCAGAGGTCAAGGAACAGCCACACAGAAAGGACACTGGACATTGAAGACAGACCCCAAAGAATCAGACAAGGACTTCTGATAAGGGGAGCAACTGTGTCAAATAAAGTCAAATAAGTGGGGATAGCTAATGAATATATAATCAGTTTACATGACTCTCGGGGCACTTGATTAGCGGAAAGTTCCATAGAGTGACCAGCATGCTGTAATAAAAGCCTGCTTTCTAATATTCAATAAAGTGTTAGGAAGTTTCTTTCTGGCTGATTTCAGTACCAAAACTTTGTCTTAAAGGTGCTCTTATTTGTTTTGAAATCACAGTGTAGAATTTGACTCTTCTGCTTAAAAGATCTCTCTCAGTTTCTATCATGAATGAATCAATGGGCATAGAAAAACCGTAGGATTTTTTAAAAATCCAGCAGCATTTTGCTGCTGACCTTTTCCTTTACTTCATATCTAGTATTCATCTCAAGACTTTTGTAACTCAGGCTAAAAATATAGTGAGGTGATAAATATAAAACAAGGAAAAGAGCTAAGGAGTACAGAGCTAACAAAAAGAAGGAGATGGAAGCCATAGAGTAGCAGGAAAACCATGACAGTCACTACCACAAGGACATAGTGGTATGACTGGAGTGCTGCACTGGATGGCCACAAGCTCTTCAGAAGGGACAGGCAAGGAAGGAGAGGTGGTGGGGTGGCTCTGTACATTAGGCAGAGTTTTGACTGTACAGAGCTCAAGGATAGTGATGAGAGGGTTGAGTGCCTCTGCATGACAATCAGGGGAAAGCCCAAAAAGGCAGATATCCTGGTGGTAGTCTGTTCTGGACCACCCAACCAGGATGGGAGGTGGATGAACTATTCTATGATGTGATGGGGATGTTTCATGATTATCAGCCCTTGTTCTTGTGAATGATTTTATCCTGCTAGATGTCTCATGGAAATTCAGCACCAGAGAGGAGGCCGTCTAGGAGGTTCCTGGAGCATGTGAAGTTAACTTCCCAACACAGCTGGGAAGTGAGCCTACCAGGGAAGCTACCCTGCTGGATCTGGTGCTTAGAAACAAAGAAGGGCTGGTGGGAGATGCCATGGTTGGAGCCATCTTGAGCACAACAACCATGACACAAAAGTTTTCAATACTCAGTGGAGTCAGTCTCTACTCTGGACTTGTGGAATGCAGGCTTTGTCCATGTTTAAACATGATCTTTATGCAAATACTTACAGGTGGTGAAAATAGTAATTTCATTTAAGGTGAGAAAAAGTAATTTGCTAGCAGTGTCTCTCACAGACATTTCTATTACAGTGGTTAATTGTGATAGAGTTTATCTGCATTTATGTTCTTTCTCAGCAGGCAAGCACTCAAGTCAGGCAGCTTTATGGTGAAGCTGGTTGCTAATACTTGCTCAGTAATTTGGTTTGGTTTGTTTTTATTTTCAGTGAAGGGAGCAATCTTACCCCTGCTCATCATTACCCTGACTTCAGATTTAAGACATATGCACCTCTTGCCTTCCGCTATTTCAGAGAACTCTTTGGTATCAAGCCTGATGACTATTTGGTAAGAGCCTGCAGTTTTCCGTTGAGTTACAAATTATTATAAAGCATACTAGTTTCATTGTGGTAGAAAACGATTCTTAAAGACTGCCCATATCAATACAAAATCTTGAGTGTGTAGGGGTATATAACTAGTGAATATTTTTAATGTTTACAAAAATTTTATTTCTTTATCTTTGAAATCATTCATATAAAAACACCTGCTTTGTTAATTGACTAGAGCATGTCATTCAGATAATTTTTCTTGAGAAGTTATGATTGGTAGTTGTGTAACTTTTATCAGTTCAGTTCTAATTAAGTACTTTTGTGTGTGACTTGTGTTACTTCGTGTTACTTGTGTTACACTTCATTACAAAATGAGGTCTACAAATGTTGCTGTCTAGCTTTGAGGCACATGGATTGCAGATTAAAAATGAAGCATTTTAGAAATGCCTCCTTTTCTCTCTCTATTTCATAAATTGAAGACTCATTCTTTCACAGTCTTCAGTTTATATGAGAAAAAACATTACAAATTTGCTGACATTGTAAAAGCAGGCTTTACTTCGTGGCATGACTTTGCACACTGCTAGGACAAGTATCCACTATTTTATTTCTCCTGCAGTCCTGCTTTTGGAAGGGTAGGGTAAATGCTGAGCTGGATTGTCTTCTAAATGTTTGCCCGTCTTCTAGATGTTTGTCTAATGTTCAGTTTGTTTCATGGTGGGTCACCCAAGGAATCAGAGTCCTGGTACAAATTAGCAACTTTATATGTCAGAGTTTCATTGTGCACTTTTTGGAATGAGTTTTAAAATCCTTTTGTTCTAATATTGATAATGGTTTCTTTAAAACCAAAAGAATTTGGAAGGGCTTGGGTGAAAAAAATGAAAAATTGATACTACTAAATAACATTGTTTTGTTGTGTTCATGTGTGCTATAATGGGGTTTTCTTCCTATGTGAACAATAAGCCTGAAAGCAAAGCTTAGCTGATTTTGCTTTTATTGAGGTTGAATGTGGATGTCTTACTGTGGGTGAAATATTTTAATTCGCTTTGTGCTATGTATAGATTTTGTGTTACTTGCCCTCATGACCATGGTTATATATAAAAAAATATAGTTAGTTTAAATTATAAATGGTAGTAGAAAGGAAACAAGGTTGTTTGGGAATTTTATAAATCACAGAGTCATAGAATGGTTAAATTAGAAGGAGTTTAAAGACAATTTAGTTCCAACTTCACTACCATGGGCAGGGACACCATCTCCTAGACCAGATTACTCAACCAGCCTAGCATCGAATGCTTGTAGAGGTGGGGCATCTACAACTTGTCTACATCACACATTCCAGGGCCTCACATCCTTAGAGTGAAGAATTTCTTTCTTCCATTGACCACAACTTTTAGAGTGTGACCATTTCCTTATCCACTGAGAGATTCATCTATCAAACCTGTGCCTCTCCAGCTTAGAGACAAGGACATCATGGGTGACAGCAGTGTCATTATGCAATGTGCTATTTATCTTATCTCTTTTTCTGCATTTGGAAAAAGCTGAAGTATGTGGGCTGTGTTGCCAGCTGCTAAAAAGACTGTGCTTCCTAAAGTTGTTATCACCTGCAACTTCTTTTCCATCTAAGGAAGCCTTTGCAGTAGCAGAAGTTAAAGTTTATACAAAGGCTGCATGCTGCGAATAAGATTTGTGAAAGTCAGTTTAGGTAGAAAAGACTATTCCTTGAGGGAAGTTCTCAGTAAGTACAACTTGTTGCAGATTCTTTTTTCTTTTGGCATAGGAAAACACACAAGTGGTATGTGGTAAGTAGTAAATGATTGTCCAGCTGTGGCTGAAGGGCATATTAAGTAAAATAAGAGTAGAAATTACAGTAAGCATATGTGAGTTTACATATGTTAATTTGAAGTGATTTAGAGCTCAAGATTTAAAGCTTCATCTTTTTCAAGGAGGATGAGCAGTATCACACTGTAGGAGTCAGACAGGATAACTGGTGTAAATATATTTGAAAAGCTGGTAGAATTAAATTGTCACTGGAAAACTCATGGAGTATTGCCATTTTGCAGGGAAACTTCTTGATCATAAATACTCACTTGTCAGGCTCTTGGGGATTTTCTTACCTTTTGGTTTTGATTTGCCTTTCAGAGGTGTCCAGTCAAAACTTGCTGGGCCCTTTGTATAGCAGCATTTGGTGGGTGGACTTTTCTACAGAGATGCATACTACTGGAAAATGACCAATGCAGAGTGTAGATCAATGTCTTGTGCTTACATTATAATGTTTTACTGATCTTTAATGTTTAGGATTCAAATGTTTATCACAGTGACAGTTACTCGTGAAGATATAGATATTCTGGCAAGAAAAATGCAATTGTTGCAGTACAACTGCTGATTTGGTCTAAAGGTTTGTAAAGGTTTGTAGAGTTACAGATTGGTATGGCCATTCTCTCTGAAGAAAACTGCAACTATAGGATTAAGAAAGGTATTTTGTATTAATTGGAATTGAGTGGAAGCAGGGAGAGGAAATACTTACATATCATGCAAAATTATCTTAAAATTTGTAAGCTTTAGCTGGAGCTAGAATAAGAAGATGCATTAAGGCATTACTACAGGAAACATGCCTCTTCAGTTCAAGGGCTCACAAAAGAACATATTTATTAGATTTTCTGGTATCACTGTTTTCAAGTTTAATCTAAACAGATTTTTCTGTGGTTTTGAGCTTAATGTCTACTGTCCATTTAATTTAAGTGAAGTTTGGAATAGTGGACACTTAATAAATGTACATTAGTCTCTGTATGAATGTTTCTACTAGTGAGGGGGGTAGTGTTTGGTGTCCTTTTCCTCCTTAATGTGATTGTAATTCTTAATGTGTGCTGTGGAAGGGGAAGTCTGTCTAAATATGCAATATAATGGTCCTTCAAATTCCAGTTTTTCTTGCCTACTGGTGTTGAGGTTTTTTTCTGCTTCAAGCAGTTTTCAATCATAAAACTAGTAAAATATTTAAAAAATTACTGTATTAAAATTAGTAGCTATAGCTATACGAGGTTTATCAGTCTAATAGTTTCTATCCTATTGCATGGAATAGGATCTGCCTATTTGTCTATGAGAAACCTCTACTCCTAATTTATTTTTCTACCATCTTGTACCTATTTCTTTCAAAAATGGATGTAAAAAGCAAACTGTTCCAGTGAAAATGTCTTCTCAAAGTTTTTGACTCAGAATTTGCCATGCTGACAGCATGGAGATTGACTCCTTCCACCTCAACTACTGGCTTCATTCCAAAGGAACATTCACCTGTTGCTTTGGGACATGAACAGGGGTCATATGCTCGGCTGCCATGCCCTTCCATGGTTGTGCAGCGTGGCCTGGGCAGAGTGGCCTGCCAAACCTTAGCTAGCAGCAGTAGTGTTGTTACACGATTCTCTTGTGCCTACTTGAATCTGCTGTTCTTCCTATTAAACTTGTGTTTGAGCAATGCATGCATTGGCAGTGAAAAGCAATTTTTGTCTCTTCCAGTACTCAATCTGCAGTGAACCTTTAATTGAATTATCCAACCCAGGTGCCAGTGGGTCTTTATTTTTTGTAACTAGTGGTGACGAATTCATCATCAAAACAGTTCAACACAAAGAGGCTGAGTTTCTTCAGAAGCTCTTGCCAGGTTATTATATGGTAAGTAATTGAAGACTGTATTTTACCTCTATTTCTCCTGTTTCATGTCACACTTCTGAAGATTCAGTTTCATTTGTCTTAAAATATTTCACTGAGTTTATCTGTATTTTTTGTAATATTTTTTACATTTTTACCTGCTTTTGTACTTCATGCCCTACACACCCAACAGAATGAATATAAATCAAGAATATATTTAAGATAAGAATTGGTGCTCTTTTAGCATTCAAGATGAAGCTGAATGTCATAATCTAATCTGATGCCAAACTTTGCTTCTAATAAACTAGTAACACAATAAGGTTTCTAAATTTCTAATTCAGTTTTTTTTCTCCATTTTGTGTTTGTCTACCCTCTGCATTTCACTCAGAGTGGACAAAGAAACTAGACCGGTCAGTTTCCCTTTTGTTTCCAACTATTTCTGATTTCCATTTCTCATTTAGTAAAGCAATGATGTAAAAGATACTTTCATCCATGTAATTTGTTCAAAACTTAATTTTTAAATGGAGCTTTTTGAGGGCTAATTCTAAGTCCATTGTGTTGGGGTTTGTGTGTCATCTGAGGGGAAAACCGTTCATTAAAAAGTAAGTAGAATTTAATTAATTTTTTTTTTTTTTTAATTTTTTTTTTTTTTTTTTTTTTTTACAATAGCCACTCATACATACGAACAGAAATTCTTCTGGGCATTAGGGACTTTGTATTATTAGACCTGTGACCTGACTTTCTTTTCTTGCTTTGTTTTCTGAAATAAATACTTGAAAAATTACTCTCTCGCTTAGACTAAAAGTGAGGAATGTTGTCATTATTGCATTAAAGTAACATGGATTCACGATGAATGTGTAAAAAAAAAAGGATGTGTACTGACACATCAAAAAGGACCATGGTGACTGGTACTTTTTTTGTTGTTCACCTCTGTTATCCTCTCCTACCTAATTTATTTTGCCTGTTGTGGAATTTGGATTATTTCGGCTTTTCTGTTCTGATGGTCAGTTGTGGTTCTGTTATGACATCACACTCCTTTGGAAATAACTTAGTCATTTGGCACTAACCCTGAGTGTGTAAAGCATCATGGAGAGAGGGGTTCTGTTTTTCAGAATTGAAGCCAAGATAATGAGAACTACATTTGACCCAGACTCCGTCCAGCAACTAAAATGCAAAGTTTGTTCAGGTCAGAAAAAGTAGTAAGTCTTTGGGATGCTTTTAGGCTTGGCCTAGTCTGTTCTTTACTGTGACAAAAAGAAACCTGTAGTTACTGCTTTCTTCTTGATTTATAAGTTCCTGACAAAAAGGCAGTGCCTATGCTGGCTCTTTGGAATAGAAACCAAATAGAAAGTCACAAAGATAATCAACTGGTTGAAGAAACTATGCTGAGTAAGAAAACATACACAATTTTCTTCATATTAATGTCCTTTGCTGTTAAAAAACGCCTTTCTTAAGCATGGAAGTTCATTGAAAATAGACATATTTAAAAATATCTCTTTTGTTTTAGAATCTGAACCAGAATCCAAGGACCCTTCTTCCCAAATTTTACGGGCTGTACTGTGTTCAGTCAGGAGGCATTAATATTCGAATTGTTGTCATGAACAATGTTTTGCCACGAGCCTTGAAAATGCATTTCACATATGACTTAAAAGGCTCCACATACAAACGGAGAGCATCAAGAAAAGAGAGGGAGAAGTCCAACCCTACATTCAAAGACCTGGATTTCCTGCAAGATATGCATGAAGGGTTGTATTTTGATTCTGAAACACACAGTGCACTAATGAAAACACTACAGCGGGATTGTCGAGTGAGTATATATTTAAACTTCTGTGTTCACCTCTGCTCTAAATTTACTCAGTACAGGTTACTTAACTGCCAGTTGTTTTCCATGCTATTTAAGGAAGGATAACTAGGGATGTCAGAACACTGCTGAATCCTGTGTTTTAGTAAAGCTATTGTGATCTGAGGTCATAGTCATAGAATACAATGTCCATGTACTTTTTGAATAACAAGAGACTGGGGACTTTTTGAATACAAATAGACTGTGAGCACTTCTCTCACTGTGGAACTGCTTCCAGTGCTTAATCACCATCTCACTGAAGAACTTTCTTCTATCCACTCTGAACTTCCCCAATGCAGCTTTAAGCTGTTTCCTTGCATCTTATCACCAGGCACCAGAGATCAGCACCACCCTTTCTGCCACTCTCAAACCTAATATCCTCCTCTGCTCCTCACAAATCATGCCCTGAAGTGCTTTCACCATCTTCACTGCCTTCCTTTGACACATTCTAGTATTTTATATCCTCCTTACACAAGCCCCAAACTACACGCAGTTATTGAGGTGAGGCTGCACCAATGCTGAGCGTAGTGGGACAATCACCTCTTTCAAACCAGGTGGCTGCACTGTGCTCAGTGTACCCCAGGATACAGCTGCACATTCTGGCCACCAGAGCACATTGCTGGCTCATTAAGTTTATCATCTAGCACAACTCTAAGTTCCAGGGCTATCCCTCTATTTCTCAGTACATACGGGATTACACTAATCTATCTGTAGCAATACAGATTAGTACATGAATACAGTCCAGTAGATTTGATGATCATGATGATTTCCATTAATTTGGAGATTTTAATTGCTTTTTTTCTCAAGACAAAGTTAGCCCTGTGTGTCCTTTGTTACAGTATAATAAACTGTATGTAGAGCTGCTGTGAATATGTCTCTTGGTTAGATAGGAATGGGAAGGTAGGCCTTGTGGCCGTAGTCTTATTTCTAGAGCAAGGTAATTTCTTCCTCAGCTGGAAAGTCCACATAAAATCTGTCCACATAAGTTCAAGGCAGAAGAGGGATACCTCCTTGCTCTTTGACACCACCTTGGTGAATGGAGTCAGTTCCTGTTATGGACAGAGAGAATCGCTGTAATTTTTTTTTCCCTGTAGCATAAGTAAGAAAATATAAAGTAGGAAAAGAGAGTCTCCAGATCTCTCAGAGCTTCCCAGAATTCATAGGGTTTTGGAGAGAAAAAAACTGCTTTGTCTGAGGGAAATTGTAAGAATTTCATCATAAAACAGCAAAATAGATAGTCTGAACTCACGACATAGAAGAGACACTCTGAATATCAGAGTTTGTTGTTCACTGCCACCTGTGGTACAAGATGGAAAGCATTGTTTTTGCACATGAATAGGATTTTTTGTTAACTATCACAGAAGTCCTGCAATGCCTTGTGATTGGTTTGTAAAGCTGTTTTGTGTGACATAATGTTCAGCTGCATATTCAGCATATTCAGACATTTATCTAACACAACACATTGTTCTCTCTGTAGCCTCTTGCAGTGAGCGTTTCCTGAGCTCCTACATATGTGATGACACAGAATGCATCAGTATATCACATCTGGGGATCTGGATGCCTTTCTGTGCATCCTCCACTTGTCCAAGGTTACTTACCCAGTCAAAGTGGGGGAATCTATTGCATTGGAAATAACAGAGGGAATCTACAAGATGGAATTGGACTGAAAAGTACAAGCAAGAATCTATCATTTCATTGTTACATATTAAGGGGCTCTTACCGATTCTTTGAAAGTCTGGGAAAATTCCTGCTACATGTTATTTGAGTGCTAATACAATTCTTTTCAATGTACATCTTAATAACTCTAAAGTTAGTCTAGAGCTCTTAAAGGCCTAGCAAAATTTTAAAAGTAGTAAAAGTAAAGAAGAAAATTATCCTATAGTAATCAGTGTATTTACATAAATACAGAATAAAGTATATGTCTGTGTGTATCTGTAGAGCTATGTATAAACACACTGGAAGTTATATGTATATAAAAAAATTAACAGACTTTTCTATTCAAACAATTCTTACTCTGTGTTGTAAAACAGAGGGAGCAGACACTGTTATCTTTCATATAGCTGAATTTGCGCAGCTAATAAGGTTGGATCTCACTACCTCTTACTTCTGTCTTTAAAACAAATAGAAATATTCCATTCATTTTGTGGAGAGGACATCAGTGTTGCCTCTGCTTTTTTCTCCCCGTGAAGTATTTGGATGAATAATGTCAGTGATAACTGACCAGCTTTTTAGGACTTGAAAATTTGTCATTTCTTTTTACTGCTACTCCAAGGTGAAAAAGTTAGTGTAGGCCCTTGAAATTAAAAATTCATGTAAGAAAGGAAATTTCTGATCTTTCCAGTCCATTTCAGGACTAAGAAATTCTCTTCTGCGTTGCTTAAATTTGGATTGTGTTTCCATTGCTCATATTTGCAATCAGAATCAGGAAGCAATGGACTTTTCTCCTACTTTTTAAATACAAACATCCCATCTGGCTGCTAGCCCTTCTCCTCTTTAAGATCCATCGCTAAGTTCAGAGGCCTGGCAGAACTTTCTGGTAATGAAAGATGGTGGTGGTGGGGACCTGCTATGGTCTGTGACCGCTGCCACTGAATCTTCTGCTCTCTTCAGCCATGGACCCATGTTTTCCTTGATCAGCTTTTCTCTGTGTCTTGATATTCCTTGCCAATTTCAACTCTGTCTGGCTTTTGGCTTCCTTGACCACAGCTGCCATCCCTAGATGCCCAGACAATGTTTCTCTTTTCCTTCTTTCCAGCCTGTCTGTCCTCACCTGTCCTGTATGCTGGCTTTTCACATTCAAGCTATAGTGTGGTTTCCTTGCTTAGCTGAATTGGCCTCCTGATACATCTGCTCAGCCAACACAGATTGTCTTGACAACTGACACAGAGCTCCTTCCCCAGGGAATGCAGTGCTGCAGTGGTGGACCACTGCTGGAGCATTATTTCTGTCACACCTTCTGGCAGTGCTGGTGAGGAGATGGATGACCTGCCCAGTTAGAGAATGGACCTGAGTTGCTTGTGGTGATCCCTCATGGGCTGGTGCCTCCAGATTATCCGTGCTGGGACAAGTACAGGTTGATAGCATTGTTCAGCTCCTGCATCATCTGCTTGTTTTGTTCACTCTTGAGGTGACAGGGTCTGAAAACTTTTCTCACAGTCCATTTTGCAGTATTTGCACCTTAACTAACCAACTGTAATATTACAGTGTTCCTAAAGATGGAACATTCATGAGTTTATCATATATACTATGTACACAATTGAAAATTTGAACTAGCTTTCAAATTCCAGACTATTACTGAGACTTACTGTAGTTATCCTATCCTTGTCTTGTTGGAGAAGCAGTAACAGTTAATCAAATTGTGGGCATGTAGCTTTTAAGAGCAAAAAAATAATTTGAAGTTGTTTTTACTATTGAAAAAATGAATGGCTTTTGAGAGTCTGCATTTTGCCTTTATGGCAAAGAAGACTGGACTTTTCTGAGGAAATCACATTTTAAAATTGACTCATGAAGAACCCTGTAAAGACAAGGAAATTTAATGATTAAGAGTGTCCTATCTCCTAAGTTTGAGATTTGAGTATTATTTTCATCACGGCTGCTTTAGCCAGTTCCTACAAAAGTTTTACGATGTGAATGCACATCTGTTTTGTGTTATAGCAACTGTGATGGAAACCACATATGACCAAATTTATCCACAGAAATTTTCAAATCCTGTAGTAGTATATCCAGTGTGTTTTGCAGTTTTTTGCCTTTTTTCTACCTCAAAGGACCTACACTGATATTTCTTTAAGCCAAATAACTTCAGTAGGCATATCCTTACAAACAGTTGTGTTGGCATAACTTAATGAAATATTAAACTGCAGCATAGGACAAAATAAAAGGTGGCATGATGCGGCATGGAGATGGAGAACATACTAATCTTAGAAGAAGGGCCTCTTTGTCAGAAATGGTAGTTTGAGGGAAATGACTATAGCATGGTGCTGTAGATCTCTTGTATCTTTTTATGTTATCACTTCCACAGTGTCAATTTACATTATGGAATTTCTTGTTACTTTTACTTTTAAAATCAGAATCCAGATTGTTAGTTTTGGAGTGTTAGTTAACAATAGGAGCTATTGTTAGTTAACAATAGTGTTAATTGAAATAGGAAGTGATTCCACCTCTGTTTTGGAGGGAATATGGTGATTCATTTTCTTGGGATAGATTTTTTTCTAAACCAGGTCGATTTTTAGGCATTGATATTTGTGAACTTGTTCTTACTTTGTGAGACAGTCCTTTTATCTGTGTTTATTTCACATAGCTTATTATGTTGAAGAATAATTAATTTGTTGTAAAACTAGTGTTCTTTCTACTGTGTTGATTCGTATATTGCTTTTCCAAAATGCTTGTAGGAGAGGAAATACTTCCTTGCATGGTTATCCATTTATAGCTGCATTAAATAAGCTTGTAATTTTTTCTTCTGAGTCACATTTTTCTTGACCCTTTTATGAAAATGATCTCATGACTTTTTTGTATGCTGTTTTGCATGGATAGCAAATGAAAATGCAGATTTCTCTGGTAGATAGTGCATAGTTTAGGCTGGCTGCATATAAAATAAAAAATGACATTTCATGGCAGAAATACTTGTTTTGCTCTGTTAATCACTGGCTGAGAGAGTGGAGTGTAACCATGCCCAAGATGATTCACAGAGTATTTAGACATCTGATAAGATCTGAGAAAAGAAAATCTGATTCAGAGAGTTCATTTTTCATGTTCCGAAACAACATATTTTGTGATGCCATTTTACTGTGGATTTTTATGTGGAATGAAACAAAATAGTGCTTAAGGCTACAAGGAGTGAGTGCCATTTGCCATCTGGAAGTTTTCAGAGCAGCTGAAGTTAGCCTTGAAAGTCATACATGGGGACCAAGTGACAACATTCTGTTGACAGAATATGTGTAGCTAGAGAATTAACACCTATATAAATACTACCAAGATTAACAATTTAATGTTAAGTTAATGAACTAAAGGTTTACTTGTTGTTATTAAATACACTGCTTGTTAGTACACAGCATGATTAAGGCCATTCTTGCTGAAATTCCACAGTGCCATTTTGCTAGCCAGGTACATGTCAGAATGGTTACATGAGCAAAGATTGGATTTTTCCTCCCTTTAGCTACACAAGCAGTGTATTTCTAGAAGTTTATGTAAATTTCTAGTGATCTCACATGATTAGAGTCGGGTATTTTGCAGAGCTTTCTCCTTTTACTATGAATATAGCCATGTAATACTGTCATTGATTTGAATGGGGGTTTTTTCATTAGGTTATCATTTTGGTGCCTTTGTGGAACAACTTGCTGCTGCATCTCAAAAGCAATCGTAAAATCATCAAAAGTATCTGCAAACAAACCTCAGCACAGGAAAAGGCTTGTGCCTTTTCATGTTCTCATAGAATGCTGCATATCCAGATATGTCTTGATGTTCTGCATTTTGTAACTTGTCCTTGTTGAAACAGATTGTTTTGTACAACTGTCTGTGCAAAATGTTACTTACATATTTAAAAGTTGTCACAACTTTGTATTTTAAATATTAATGAAGATACATATGTGAGAACCCCTCAGATATATTCAGCTGTAAATCCAACTGATTTACTTTTATCAAGAAGTAAGAAGACTGTCTTAATACAGACTGAGGAGTTTGACACAAAGTTTGAGTGCCGATTTACGAGATTCTTCCCTGTTATTCTGGTTAATTATTTCTTACCAGAAGTTTCATTAGAAACAAATGGGGAGCAAAACATGCTTAGATATGGTCACAAAGGTTCATTTGCGTAAGGAGTGGTTGGTTTGGTTATCACATTTCTAAGGGAAAGTAATCAGAACTGTATATCAAAGCTGTAGGCAGACAGGGCCAGATGATGTAATGATATGCTGAAGGCACTTTGTAGATAGTACAATGCCACTTCTGAGTAGGGCCATGAACAGAGTGTATGGGGGACAAGGGTTGTTACGCTGTGTGCTGTTTATAATAATTTGTACTGCAGTTAATCCATCGGATGTGAAGGTGTTACAGTCTGATAATGAACTGTAATAATGAAATAGCTACTTCTTTTTATGATTTTTTCAGTAATCCTACACCAAAATCATAAATTGTCAAGGCATAATCTGCTGTACTGTACAAGTAGTATGGGTTTAAGTGGCACTGATGAATTGATGAGTCAGAAGGATTAATTTTATCACATAAGAGGTCCCTGCAGAAGGAGCAGCACAGCCTCCCACAGACAACATCCAATCCTAGATACAGGTTATGTAATTAATGCAGTAAAATCATGTGTCTAATGTGACCTAATTCAAAATGCAGTAAAGAATATGTTGAAGGCAAAGCTGTCAGCAGTAATTTATAACTGTAAAATAAATTAATATAACTGTGGCAATGCTTTTCCCAAGCCTGACTAGCTGCTGTTCTGGTTTGGCATAAACAGTGTTGCTTACTGTGCTACTAAGATGTTATTTTTCAGCCTATCCAGAATTTACTTTCATTTGATGTCAGACATTAATTGATTACATATTTTTAACGAATACATTATATTGTAATTTCTTTTTGAGAAAGTCTGAGTAAGAGTAGCAATAAGTAAGCAGTAAAGAAAATTTTAGAAGTTTTTGGCACCAAGTGCCTTTGTACCGTGCTATTAGCATGCTGTTAACTGTGCTGTTTTTGCAATTTAATTGTAAACCACCAACACTTCCACACAATGCACAATAAAATTTCAGAGTCTTTTGTTTACACAACTTTTTTGTTGTGTATGAAATCCTTTATGAGTTCTGTCATCAGAAGATGCTGTGGAGTACTAGGGGTATGCATTAGCAGCCTTTTTCTTGTTCCATTTGAAGTAAGGCATTACTGTGTAAGGATCTCTCTGTACAAGAGCAAACCCATGGTGTGTTAAAGTCATTTCCTGATGTTAAAGTGATTTTCAAGTCTGATTTTGTGCCTTTCTACATTTAGATTACAGTGTGTTATGCTTTGTTTCATCACTGCTCTGGTTATCTGAGCAATGAGTATTTTTCCAACAATTAGGGTAAGTGGTATAAAAACCTTATGATTAGACATATATATCCATTCTAAGTTACTGATTTACTGCCATATAGTTTTTAAACCTATGTTGTGCTGAAATTGCCTTTTTTTTTTTACATTAAGAGAAGGGATATTTCTGCTTAACCAAAAATACTTATGCTTGGATAATCTTCATCAAAATTACATAGCTAGAATCTGCTCTCATCTCTGTAAAATCATTTTTTTTCTTGTTCATGTAGAAAGACATACTATTGCCTCTTGATTCTGTGACAAAAATTACACCATTATCTTTGGGCACTATGTGCCAAAACATACCATGAATCACTGCTCAGTGGCATAAGGTAAAGGAGAGGTGCGTGGCACAGCATATCCCTCCTGGCTGTTACTGGTGTTTCTCCCTGCACTTAGTAGTGCCATTGTGTAAGAAATTAAACACAGTTTAACTGTCTGTTAAACAGTTTGGTTTTATTAGTAGGTGTGATCACAGCTTGCTTTAGCTCATGTTTGGGTATTGGCTTGAGCTGTAATGAAAGTATTTGTGTGTGAGAGAAGAAATGCTACCAGAGACACAAATGGTTGGTAGAGCTAGAAGAGAAGGCTGGTAGATTGAGTCATGCTTCAAAAGTAGAACTTGTTCCTTGAGTTTAGATAGCCCTATTCACCTAGTAGAGAGGTGCATGATTTTTGTACTCCCATCCCATTAGCTGCTAATAAGGGGGTGGTAGCAAATACATTTGCTGACGTTTGGAAGTTCTCCAAAAGTATAGCCTCTGTTATAAATAGGAGATGGAGGGGAGATAAGAGAAGAGTACAGGCAAAAACGCTCAGGGAAGTCTGAAATGTGGATTAGAGATAATTTGAAAAATGTGTTGTTCATAAGTATATGAGGGAACCATTAACTGATTATTTGCTATAAAGGAAAAGGTGCTGCCTGGAATTATCTTCCTTGACTACAAAATGACATCACGTTACTTTTCAGGTGTGCATCTTTCTTTCCCATTTGTTACAAGAGCATTCAGCTTATTAGATAACTAGCACTTTGACTTGTGTGGGGTAGTAAAAGGTTTTTGTTTAACTGTAATTTCACACACTTCCTGATAAGAGAAGCTTGTGCCTTGAAAGCCTGTTTTCACTCAGGTTTGCAAAATGCTGCTGTGTAATTCTTTTGTGGTTTCAGTATAGTCATTCTCTCTTTGGTAGGTTCTAGAAAGTTTTAAGATCATGGATTACAGTCTGCTTCTGGGAATCCACATATTGAACAGTAACGTGAAAGAAAAAGGAGAGTGTTCCCAGAGTGCATCAGACACAAAACGCCATGGAGGGCAGAAAGTTCTCTATTCCACTGCCATGGAATCTATACAAGGCCCTGGGAAGTCTGGAGACTCCGTCACCAAAGAGACAACAAACACGTAAGTGCTGTAACTACCACTATGAAAATTATTAACAGGCAAAACATTCAGGAGTACACTGCATTCCAGGAACTGAGAGACTGAGCCTTTTTTTTTCTTTCTAAAAGCTGCACCATCAAGATTTCATGCCACAGAGCATGAAATTGGAATGTTGGTCAGTAGATTGATCAGCTTTAAATACACGATAGTTCAGAGTGAATTATGTATGCACGCATGCATTCTTTTATAAAAGAGATATTATTAAAGAGCTATTACAAGAGTCCCAGCTATAATCTAATTTTAACTGGAAGCAGCCTGGTGAGACCAAAGCAAATACTATAAATTAACATTGAAATGGATATTCCTACAGGGCTTGTTTTCATCTTGAAGTAGTATACTCAACTACTATATATAGAATGATATATATAGATATAGATAGATATAGATATATATAGAACTACTGTATATAGAATGATACCACTGACAACTGAAGTGCAGTCATACATTATATGTTCTGCGATTAAGAACTGATGTTTTTCTCCTATTTTTCTGTCTAGCAAAAAATGTAATAGAAATCTGAATATATGGACAATCATATTCTGTTGTTTCCTTCATAATATATTAAGTGCTGTGAGAGCATTATCATCACCATTCAACATTGCACAAAGTCAGTCCTTCATTATAACGAGGATTTAATGTAAAATGAAGGATTTACTTTTCTTCTGGTTCTCAAGGGAGCTGTGTAGGTAAATACAGCTAATAATATCAAAATCTGTGCTTAAACCTACAGCAAACAAGTGAAAGAATTATGATACCTAGCATTCACAGAGAGTTTCCAGACACTGAGAACTCTAGACTATAATTAGACAGAGCTTTATTTCACTTGGTTTTTACAACTCACCCACATTCACACAGAAGATGGCCAGTGCTGTTGCATGAGGTGTTTCACTGCCTGCCACCCTGGGCTCCCACACCACTTAAATAGTAGCACTAATATAGTGCTACTCAGATCCTGACAAGTGGAGTACTTCCATGGCCCATTGCACTATCTCTCTCATATTGACATAATGACTAGTGGAGAAAAAAACAATGCTGAGATTCTAAAATGGACCATTTTTCTAGGTTTTGGAGTAGGAAGAGAGAGTCTTAGAATGAAGGTCCATAGCTGAGTACAGACCCTGGACCAACCGGAGGCCCACGCAGTCAGGATTCTCATCTTGATACTGTTGCTTTTTCTCTCACTTACCTGTTTGTAAAGAAATTTTGGAAAAGCACAGTAATACATCATTTTTAGTGAAAAATATATGAAACAGCCTTTTCAGACTTTGATTAATGTGCAAACTTTCTGTGACTTGTTACCTATGATCAATAAAGTGAGAAAATTCTCCCTTATCTAGAGTTACATATTTTCCTTAGTAATAAACTGATGTATACTTTCTTCCAATTTTCAGATCATCTGAATATTTCCAATTCTAAAATGTATCTTAAAATATTCCTCTTTTTTTTAATGATGGATATTTACCACTGAGTCCCAGATACTTCAAATTTTCTATTTAAAATACGTTGCATGCTAGGTGACTCACATTTGACTGACTTTGCACTGTGGCATCTGACTTGAATATTGTCTGTTCCTTTGGGTTTACAAGTGGGTACAGTTCAGCTGGTAACTGGTGATCAGAGACATTCTGAAAGATATTCTAACTGTGTTGTTTCTCCTAGAATGGGAGGTATTCCAGCAAAAAGCTATAAAGGTGAAAAGCTGCTTTTATTTATGGGTATTATTGATATTCTCCAGTCTTACAGGTAAGTTGAACTTCAACTTTCAATGAATTTTCACTGAGCAAAATATTCTGAAATTACTTATAAAATTGGAAGCTTTATAAAGCAGTTCTGATTTATTTTTTACATACTTAGGTTGATGAAGAAGCTGGAACATTCTTGGAAAGCTCTTGTTTATGATGGGGTAAGTAGATTTTAATATTTTTTAAAACTGATATTTTATCTGGTAGACTTTTGACTCATGCTGACCAGGAAAAAAATAGTTCTGGTATATTTGTAGTCTAAACTCAATATTTGGTTTGAGCTGCTGCTGAAATCTTCCCAATACATGCTCTGATTTTATTTGTTGGGCTTTCAAATAACAACTAAAAATATTAGTTTGTCCTTACAACTTACACAAGTCTAGCCACCTAGTAGAACATTGATGAATCTATAACTGAAAAATATACATAATTTGAAAAAAATAATTTCAAATGCTTGGAAGATTTTGCTGAATATAGCTGTATAATTCATAACTCATAGTTTCATAAATGAAATACCTAAAAAGTTCTTGAAGAATTAACCTTTAAAAGCGAAAAAAGTGGTAATGACTCACTAGTTTTCACTGTGCCTGAAATGTGTAATATAGTTTCGCCTGAGGTGTCCAGTTTCTTTCTTGACACCTTACATGTGATTTACTGGTAAAAAATGTGACTGAGATTTTTTCAATCTTGTAGGATACTGTTTCAGTTCACCGACCAAGTTTTTATGCAGACAGATTTTTAAAGTTTATGAATGCAAGAGTTTTTAAAAAAGTTCAAGGTAAGACAGTAGTGACTTCTAATCTTTTAGATATTTTTATAATTGTAACTTTATAATGCTCTTGTCTTGGCAATAAAACAAGCCTGTCTTCAACATCATGTAGCACTTTTGTAGCTCCAATCTGGAAACTAAATTTCTGGCAATTGGGATTTTACTCTATTAGTAAAATCACTAATATGAATTATGTACTATGTATTTTTGCCACATTAGGGCTGTCTAAAGTTGGCTTCAGGTGACCACCTAGACACTCTAATTGCTCCTTCTCTTCAAGCAGATGAGGGAAAAGTTGTAACAAAAGACAGATGTGTTCAAATAAGGACAGGGAGAGATCACTCACAAATTACTGTCCCTGGCAAAACTCACTCAACTCAGGGAAATTATTTAGCATCTTACTAATAAAAAAAAAAAGTTTAGAGACACTTTCATATAGGCTTTTTCCATCAAAAGGTCAGATCAAATTTTATTTTCACTACCTTTTCTACCACTGGAAGTCACACTGGCCTTTGTTGCTCTGCATGTTGTCTAAAGATGATACCACTTTTCTAAAGACCAGTTGAGCCTGTGAACTCTGAGCCTACCCATGAAAACAAGTGTTAAAGGCCTGGCAGATCAGAGCAACAAATATGATTATGTGTAAAGGCATATGAAAGAAGAGGGAAAACTGATAATGCAACAAGAAGGCAGAAGTGTAGGTGATAACTATTTTGTGAAACTCTAAATAAGAAAAAGAATATCATAGATAGATGAATGGAAAAGGCCGAGAGTAACTATACTAAAACAATTAAGATATTTTAAATAGAATGAATGCATCTTTAAAAGAAAAAGAGAAAATTTGAATTAACCCCAAGCAGTGATTCCCTGTATGCATGATATGTTATAACAGCTTTTCAGTAAAATCAGACTTTTTATGAGTCTTATAAATATTCATGTATTTATGGATAATTTCTATATAAATTGACCATGCTACTGAAAGGAAATTCAATCTGAAGTGTTGCAAGTGCAGGGAAGGATGGTGATGTGGGACAAAAGAGACCTAGACAAGCTTGAGAAGTGGACTCATGGGAACCCGACCAGTTTCAACAAAGCCAAGTGCAAAATGTTACATGTGAGTTGGGGCAACCCCAGATACCACAGGGTGGGGGATTAACAAATCAGGGCAGCCCTGCTGAGAAGGACTCGGCGGTGTTGGTGGATGAGAGCTGGACGTGACACAGCAACGTGCACTCACAGCCCAGAAAGCCAAACGTGTCCTGGGCTGCATCCAGAGCAGCGTGGGCAGCAGGGCCAGGGAGGGGATTCTGCCCCTCTGCTCTGCTGTGCTGAGACCCCACCTGCAGAGCTGCATCCAGCTCTGGGGTCCCAGCACAGGAAGGACATGGATCTGTTCGAGGGAGTCCAGATGAGAGCCACCAACATGATTAGAGGGATGGAGCCCCTCTTCTGTGAAGTCAGACTAGGCAAGTTGGGAATGTTCAGCAGAGAAGGGAAAGGTCTGGAGAAATCTTATAGCAGCCTTACAGTACCTAAAGAGGACTTACAAGAAGGCTGGAGGTGGACTTTTTAGAAGGGCATATAGTGATAGAGAATCACTATAAATATAAAGAGAATGGCTTTAAGCTGAAGAAGGGTAGATTTAGGTTGGATGTTACAAAGAAGCTCTTTAAAAGTGAGGGTGATTAGGCACTGGAACAGGTTGCCCAGAGAAAATGTAGGTGCCCCATCCCGGGAGTGTTCAAGGCTAGTTTGGTGGGAATCTGAGCAACCTGCTCTAGTGGGAGGTGTCATTGGCTCAGCAGGGTTTGGAACTATATGATTTTTAAGATCCCTCCCAACCCATGCCATTCTGTGACAACTGCTCAGATATGCCCAATGTGTGTGCAGTAAGGAAGTCTCTAATAAATATACTGGCAAGGCAAAGATGAGTGCTTAGGGTTGATGAAATTTAGCCTGTTCTTTGGGGAAAAGCTGTTCTGATTATGTGAGCAATGAGGCTTTTCCCAACAATTATCACAAGTGGTATAAAACCTTACAGTAAGACATACAGATTAGGTGTCTTAAACAGTGTGCCTGCATACTAACTTGCTGCTTTACTACCAGATTATTTTTAAACCCATGGAGGTGATGCTGAAATTGCACCTGTTTGTTTGTTTCTAGTAAGAGAAGGGCTGGTTTTGATTACCCTCTAGGAAAGAGTGTTTTCTGAGTCAATGGTTTTTTATGAAGCAGTGTTCTTGACAAATAAGTATTAACTGATGGGATATAATTATCTAGTTTGTAGAGAAATTTGTACTTTAAAATGGATCTGAGTCAGCAGTTTCATAATCCTGCTCACAGAAGTGTATTTGCTTTGGAGTTAAAGTGTCAAAATGTGAAATGGACAGTCTGCTCAAATACTACAGGAGGAGTGTTGAACATATGGCATTGTCTTAAACTGATTGAAGGTGTTTTGCGGATACTTTCTGACCATGCTGGTCTTGATGCTTTGGGAAGACTGACCTGCAACTGAAACTGAACAGAGCTAGAGAATAAAGTAAATATTTATTGAAAAGCCTTCAAGGATATACCTTGGGCAGCACAAGAGCCTGACCAGGATTACACCCAAGGTTGACTTAAAACAGTCACAAAATAGATGACCAGTCACAAGGTCTTACACTTTTATAAGTTTTGGTCCATTTGCATATTGGGTTTTAATTCTCCAGTTACAGCTTTGGGTTGTGAGGTCTCATCCTTCTTGTTTTCCTTCTTCAGTCCACCGTCGTTTATGCCTTTGGGCCTGAAACCTGTACTTGTTGTCCTTGGTCTTCAGCAGGAAAAGGATTTGTTTTGTCTACCCACTCCAAGAAGAAAGCTTACTAGCACTTCATATGAGGCTCAGAATTACACCCCTAGGCAGCACAGAATCTGAAAATATGAAAGCTAAAACCTAAGGCATAAGTCTCTTAACATTTTCATTAGTTATCTGGAGTGAGAAACAAGTCTGCGTGGACAGAGAGAGAACAAAATACAAACAAACACTAAAACTAAATAAGATTTAAGTAAACAAAAATGACTACAAATACTGGAATAAATCAATGATTCAAAGTGTTGAAAGTTAAATCCTTTGGAAAAAAATAATTAATAAGAAAATAGAAGAATCTGATGTGACAAAATGCAAAGCAAAATTCAGCTTAAAGGAGGAAGGAGTCTCCTGAGACCCAGTTCTCTTTAAGTCTTAGAATAATTTTGCCAAAGAACTGGTGGGAGTTCTGCTGTCTGAGACAATACTCAAAGGAACTCCTCTGCATTGAAAAAGAATAAAGAGTGTCTGCCCCTTACTACTTGATACTCCCGTTTGACAAAATAAATGCCATATATGTTACTTCAACATCTGAGTCTATTTTTTGCCAATTCTTTCTAATTCTGACTGCTAGATTTGTACCAGGACAAGACACAACCTGTTCTGTACTTGAAGCCTACAATGTACAATTAAAGGATATCATGCCTAATTTTCTCTCTGATCTTAATTCATCTGTCTCATTTTTCCAGGCTATTAACCTGGCTAAGTATCCTACTCTTATTGATTTCTTCTGTATACAGGCCTGTTAATGTGCTTTTATGCACATTAACAGTTCAAATGCATTATCGTTCTTTCATAAAAAATTCAAAAAAATTATTTCTAAGCTTTGAGTCAGGCATTTCAGTTTAAACACTTAAGCTGTGTTCTGAATCTGTTTTTTCCCCTACTGCACAAAAAAAAATGCATAATTAATTACAAAAACTTAATAAGTGGATTTAGCCTTGGGCAGAGGCTATCTCAGCAACTATCTATGTTCTTTTGAAAAAAAACCCTGGAACTACGTATCTGATTCTTTTCTTCAGTCTTTAGCCAAGTGACTTGATGTAATTTGAACTTTGTAATAAAGCAATGAAAGACATGTTATAGTGCATCTGAAGTAACTTTGCAGCCAATGCATGGAGATCAGCAGCCAGCAGCTGAAAAACACTAAATGAAATAGCTGGCATCCTTCTGGAGAAGAGCTACAGATAGGGGTCATGATTCAGTAGTAGTGGTGATGATCCGTTCTAGAGTTTGATTCAAAATGCTGTTTAAATAGGCAGGCCCTGCTAAGAATTAGAAAGGAGGTGTTGATACCTGATTGTGTAGGCCATTAAGATTTTTGACGTGCTTATTGTACCCAAAAGAAACGTTTGACACATGAGTCTGAAGTGGAAATTCTGCAGTATCACTACACAGAAGTAGTTAACAGTTCAAAAAATGATCGTAACCTCTCAGAATACTCCAAATATCTTTTCTGTTTTCCTATTTCTTGGTTTGTTTGGGTTTTTTCTGTATCATTCTATCTCTGATTACATGGGTTGGTACTCCATAGGAGCTTTTTAACTTAGTGGTGCCAATGACTTGACTTATTGTCTTATAATAAACAGTAAGAGACTGGAAAAACCAAAAGTACTTATCTTGCAGATGAAATAACAATACCTTTCACGCTAGTTTTAATATAATGTTTGTTAAGTAGATTTCTGGACATATTCTTCATCTGTATTCAAAACCTAGATTTTCTATATGACTTACTTTTTCATATGCTGTTAAAGATGTGCAGGGAGATAAGATGACATCATTCAATACCTTTGTTTATTTGGTAATACAGCTGTAAAGCCTTCACCTTCAAAGAAACGGTGCAATTCCATCACAGCCCTAAAGGCAGCCTCACAAGAAATAGTGTGTGCAGTTAGCCAGGAGTGGAAGGATGAAAAGCATGGCACTCTTGCTGAAGGACAAAGTTATGCCAGCCTTGATGAAGAAGGTACTGTCTTTCAAATCAACCTAAATGATGGTTTTAAAAATTTTGTATAAGCTCTAGAAGTCCTGTAATTAGAGCATCACCAGTATGCCTGATCTATCAAAATCAGTCAGTTATTCTTCTGAAGAGAGTACTTAGTAATATTTGGCAAAATGCACTTTCAGGAGCAAGATGAAGTCAGAATCAAAGTTTGTAATATGATGTTAAACTTTCAGATTTCAGGACATCCTAAAAAACCATATTCAGTCCAGGTAATAAATTAAGGCCAGGGCCAATGCTATCCTTTTCACTGACCTCTAAACAAGCGTGTCACATGAAGTGTTTTGAAGCTCAGTCCATTGTTCCCAGAGTCTTTTTGAAGAGATACAACTTTGTCCATTTCAGAGCTTGGCTGCAGCCATGAAGAAAGCAGAACCAAATGCTTACCTAGTCCAATCTGATAAATGAGTCCTGGTAGCATGAGAACAGTCCCAGGACTGAGAAGAATTCATAACTCATACTTCTGCTTAATATTTGATCTTGGAGTTACTCTGTATGCTGCTGCATGTACTTGTTAGCAGCGGAAATTCACTCTAATACAAAAGAGTGTGGGTGTGGGCATATGAATACTACCATATCATCAATTCGAACATTAGAATTGAACATCAGTTCAAACTTCTAGAAGGTGATGAGGGCACTATGGGACTCAATATACTTACATGAAGATTCTTGGAATCAATTTAAAATGTAATTTGTTAACATTGTTCTTTATTTCTGCATATGCAGTACTAGGTTCACACCACCGGCCGGATCTAGTGCCAAGCACTCCATCTCTGTTTGAAGCAGCTTCCTTGGCAACCACACTTTCTTCTTCTTCCTTGAATGTAGATGAGCATTGTCAGCGTGATAAACCTACGCTCTATTCTAGCAGGTAAAGGCTATATATGTTAGAGGATTCCACACTGTTGTGCTAGAATTTTAACATGGTGCTCAACAGGAGGGGGCTCTGCAAAATAAGAAGCAAAAGGGGCAAGTGTCTCCGTAACTTAGTATTTAACCCTTGCAGTGAAGGAGGGAAAAGCCTGTAGGATTTACCATGTATTTGTTTGTAGTTATATGTTTGGAATTGGGGATCATTAAATAGAAAGCATAAATCTGGTAAAAAATGTTACATGAATTATTCTTCATGTTCCAAAACTAAATTGGATATCTCAAGTGTCCTTGGGCCTGTACCATAAACCAAACTACATTAAGGTCAGGGTAGGAAGTACTTCTCGTAATTTGGCTGTAGGCCTAAAACAGCTGCAGAAAATAATGACGTGCTAAGAAAAGGAAATATTGTTCTTTCTTCTGAATGTACAGTGCTGAATAGTCTGCTTTTAATTCTTCCATAACAACCATTTTCTGAAGTAAATTTCTGTGAAACTTCATCCATGGGTGTGATTAGAGCCTGTCTGATTTTAATCCAGGAAGCATAAAAACAGGAATGTCTTAAGAAAAGTTGTGCAGATGAGGCATGTTTTGGGGTGTAATGAAGATGAAGTTTTAACCGCAGAACAAAAATGCTTATACACAAATTTTAGGAAATAAAACTACTGATGAATAAGCATTAATAGAAATAGAGCTCAGTCATTTCAGCTTGTGTCAAGTTATCAGTAGGACTTCAATATTCATGATCTTTCACCAAGTTTTTTCTTTGACAGAAACAGCTACAGAGTACTGAAGGGTTTTGTTTGTTTTGAACATCAAATAAAACTACAGAACTACTTTGTATTAGAATCAGTCAGGAAAAGAGAATGGTGGAGTTGTCTGAATAAAGAGCTCAGATTTCAAATATTCTTTACTCCAAAATCGTACTAAAATAAAGTTTTTGGCAGGGCTACACTTGGATTGTAAATCTAGACCCGTTTACTTTCCAGTTGTGATTCAGTCAATGAAATAACCTCTAATGCAGGACATGTTGCCAGCTATATGATTAGCATGCTTATCTTACAAAATCAGATTTTTAGTGTCTGCAGTCCAGCTATGAACTTCATCTTTACAAGAGGGCACGTTCTCTAACACAGCAGGCCTGGTACCAGCATTCACAGATATATGGTTCTCTCCACATCTGCCAAAACACGTACACGGTAGCCAAGAGATCTGCCATAGGGCTTACCAACATCTTTGCTGGTCTAGGCGTGCCCTCTTCAGCTACGGCCTGGTGGCAGCAGCACAATTCATGCACATACTGAGCTTCCCTGTCATAGCCAATAGCTTTCTTATAGGAGTTAAGAAAGCTGTTAAGCATGCACAGTGTTGAACTAACTTCCCTAAGATTCTGGGCACCTGCTGTTTTGTACCCATTTCTTTCGGCATCAGTTCAAGGAGGTCATTCCTTCTTCTTGGCACTTAATAATATATACTTGTGAAGTTTACTTATGGTTTTATGGTTCACTGAAGGAACTTCAGTCCTCTTCAGTCCTGTAAAAAAACTATCAGGGAAATAAACCCACCAAAAAATCCATGCTACAATGAACTGTAGATTCAGATCTGAGATTTTCTTGTCAGAATTCTTCTTTTGAATATTAGAAAACTATGTGATGCAGGACTCATTATTTTGCCATTTGTCTCTGATAAACAGAAACCTTGGAGCAGTCTCTGAAACAAAGCCTAATTTAAAGATTTGTTTGCAAATGTGAGCCTGCTTTCAATCTTTAAATATGTAATTGACTATGACATTCTGCTTTGTTATTTAATAGAATTACAGTTTGACACCTTCTTCACCGGGCTTTTTCCTTGTTCTGCATGGTAAAATAGCACAAAGTAAAGAGTACCTGAATTTGCTTGTAACCTGTCAGGAATTTCTGGTTTAAGGTAATAAAGGAGGAGGGTCTTGTGTGTGTAGTGATAATGTGATATTTGTACAGCTTCTTGACTCCTACTAATGAGCAGTATGTGCCCATACCACTTAGAAAACAGAGGGTATTATTTTCTTCATTAAAAAGAGAGCAGTAATACTTTTAGATACCTTGAAGAACACACTGTATTTTCTATTTGGGTTGAGTTTTCTCTTCAGAATTACCCTCTGTTTCTGTTATCCAATGTAATACTTCCCCAAGGAGAGGCAAATGGCTTAAAATATAAAGAAAGGCCATCAGCACCATCTGTCCTTGAGAGTACTCAGCATTTGTGGTAGAAAGTGAGAAACTGCTGCTACTGGTGATAAGCAGACAGAAATGTCTTGCTAAGGTGGAGGCAGCTTCTGGGGCTGTGTCTTGTGAGGAGGGCTTTTGTAAAGCTGGCCTGGTACAGATTAGAACTAGCAAAACTAATTGGTAGTTATGCAGAGAAGTGTTTGAGGATGTGTGATTAAAGTGAAAAAGAGAGACTGAGCAGCAGTCATAAACATACTGCTTATTAAGAGTGTCATTCCAGGCTGCAAGCTGATTATTTTCACCAAGTTATTCCTCAGTTGAAAAAGCAGAGGACACCCGAGGTGCTAGCTAGACAGTGTGAAGAGGACTTACGAATGCAAGAGTAGTGGAGAGGGGGAAAACTGCTGTATTTTTCAGCACAAAAATGACTGGACCTAAAAAACAGAAGGAAAAAGAAGAAAAATACAATCATGACATATGCTATTCAGAAAATGTAGGTTTTCTTGTTTGTCAGAAGACAGCTGGTTTCTTTTCCATTAAGCTGTTTCTCAGTCAAATGGTTTTGTCATAAGCAATGTCCTTTAGTAAAAGAACAGAATTGACAATTTATTGCTTCTGTTAAAATGTTCAAGTATTTTCCATTCCTCAAGTAGGTTTATATTTGGTGCAGAGATATTTTAGTAGCTAAAGGGTCTGTTTCCACTAGAAAATGTAATGATTAGCCCAAGACCACTTCTTTGAAGGGGTTTGTTTTATCCTAGGAAATGTAATACTTACATATTATATTGTTATTTTAATAGCAGAAGTGATAACAGATTTTTTTCCCTTCCAGGAAAAGTTTTCGTATTAAATACTGATGAATTAAATTAAAGATGACAAATCTGAATGCCATAAGCCCTATGATTCTTGTCTCACTTGACATTGCTTTTAGAATTGCAAAGAAGGAGGTCAAGGGTGCTCCTGGAAATGTTTGAAACTTGCTTTAAAATATTATAAAATGTTTCAAACTGTAGAAGTTTTATAATTCATGTTTGAAATATTTCAAGAACACAGGAAGTCTTTTTTCAGTGGATTTTTCAGCAGGTCTCATGAGACTTTCCAGTCCCAAACCCAAGCAAAATCCTATGATGCATAAAGGGGTGCTTCACCTCCCTCTTTAGAGCAATGCCAAGATAATGTGGGCTGTATAAGGAAGACAGCTGAATTCTTCTGATACACCTGAGCCTAAGGGAAAAAACATATTTAAAATCAAATTCTTCTTTGTCTTTATGCATTCTATGCCTCATTTCTGTAAGATATATATGTAGTCTGGACTTCTGCATTCTCTTTCTTCTTCTTCCTTCTTATCTGTGTATTTTTCAATTTTTTCTTTGTATTACTTTTGTGTTCCTGTTTCTAGGTGGAGACCACTTGAAATTTTGGAAGGCTTTTGAGGGATTGTGGGTTTTTCTCTTACACAGTCAAGCTTCCTGAAGCATCCAGGCTTTGAAATACTGTTCTGCTGTTTTTTCCAGTGACAGGGATTTATATACTTATTGGTTTTTCTGTTCTACGGAACACTAAGCACCTCTTTTGGCAGTTGGTGTTCTACATAAATAAACTTTCGTGTTTAAGTTCCAATGTTCTGTCTGTCCACACATTACTCTTAGCTTCTGAAGCTTAGACAACTTTGTCTGAATCTGATTCGAAGTGGATTAAATTCACACATACCTCATGATAATAAGCAGGAAGAAAACTACTTGAATGCTTAAATGCTATGAACAGATGCACTGAAACACTGGGGATATCTCCATGGGGAAGAAATTTTGACTATGATTGAAGCAACATGTATTGTGGCTTAAAGTAAAACTAAGCTTTCCCAGTTCTCTAATGATGGAATTAGTTTTGCTTCTTTTTTCTTTTCTTAATTAAGAATCAGGATCAAATAGAATGTTTTAGCCAGAGGAGGGCAACAGCATAGTTGAGCATGCTCCTTTTGACTGGTCATTACTGAATGAGAGAAAGTACCTGTAAAAGTTCTGCTTTTTTGTTTTGCTTGGCTTTTCTTTTTCAGCCTGAGATGCTAACTCAAGGATGAGAACTCACTCCACTGTAGAAACTGCATTAAAATCCTATTCTTCTGAATTGCTCTTTCTGAAACACTGAGTGGGGATTTCACTTGTTCTCTCTTGTGCCACCCCCAATATGTCTTTGACTTATCAGTCTTGTTAAATTCAGTCTGCATTAAAACTGGCAATAAATGTGGCTATGATGATGCTATTGAAGAAATCTGAATTTCAGTTACCAACTGCTGACAGCGCGTGTATTGCTGTTAAGAGATTAATTACAAGATTTTTGTTTTTACTCCTTTACACTTCTGAATAGAATTCAAGTTACACATATGAGAATAGTGCTAAGTCAATGGAACTGGGTCATCCTAGTGCAAGAGAAGTAGTCCTGCTTTTGAAAAAAATGCATTATATCATAAAAGGAGCATTGTAATCTTGTGAATGTAAAGCTATGTTTCAGTATAACATTGATTCATTATTTTGTTGAGCATCTGAATTTCAACTTCATATGTTAGTTTCTGCATGCTGAACTTCGCATGCTAGTTTTGCCCTTTTGGAAGTTCTATCCCATCTGAAATATACTTAAAGTAGTGCAAAGGGAGGGAGAAATTAGTCATATCTGGACTGATGGCTGTAACCATATTTCCATACCAAGTTGTAATTCAGAAATTTTGCTTTTCACCTTGTCTGTAAATAGATAATGACTTCTAAAGTATGTCTCTGCACAACTGACAATTGGGTTTTCAAGGCAGCCTGGAGTCTAATTTCTGGCAGCTAGTCAAGACATGATACAGGACATCTGACTCCATTAAAATACATTTGAGAGTTTCAGCTTTGTTAACCAAATGTGTTACAAAATGAGATTTCTGTGGAGGTGCATGTGCAGTTTCACATTATTTCTGTATGGCAGAGAACAAAAAAATCAATCAATTAATAAAGTAATAGAGTGCACCTGCTCTGTAAACATCACTTCCTTGCATAGGTGTACTAATTACAATACACTCTTGTTCTCCCATTTTTCCTTCTGAAACTAGAGCTGCTAGTGATCTGTGTCTGCATGGAAAAGTCCAATGTTGCTAATATTACAATGTGCCTAACTGCTTACTCTTTTTTCTCCTATTTTGAATTATGCAATGCTGCCAAAATTTACATCATGTGTAATGTGCAAGTAATATTTTGAGATTAATGGAACTATGTGACATGTACTGTGACTTAGTTTCATTCATTAAATAAATACTGAAGTCCAGCAATAGCATTACTTTCTGATAAGATTTTAGTAAATGCATAAAATAAAATCTGAGGTTTCTGTACAATTAGTAAAATATGAACTTCCAGTTGTCTAGCCATTGCAAACATATCTATATTTATTTACATTCCTTTTTTTCCCAAGTATTTGAAGATTTTTATGTTTAATAGAGAAAATTCTAAATTTTCAGTTATGACTGAGCTTTGTAACTTAGAGTTTTGGTAGATTGTACTCTCCCTTCTCTTTGCAGTAAAGGGTTACCGTCGAGTTCAACATTCACTTTGGGAGACAGTGCCATCTATTTGACTTCAGAACAGAGCACATTGGAAACGGAAAATGATAATGCTTCAGTTTTGGATGTCTACTTAGTAAGTTGTCAAACTGTTTCTGATGAGCTTCTTCACCTGTAATTGCTTTGACTCAGGCTTAGTAAGTGACTAAAATTCCTGCTTAACTTTAAGATCCAGAGGTTTTATTGAGGTAGTTTTTGCCTGAAACATGTGTAAGTCTGCATAGGTATGATTTGCCAAAGCAAATCCCTGAAGAATTTATAAGCCTATTAACTCTTGCATTAATAATGAAATTTGCCAAAAGATCTTTCAGTTTTTCTCTAATGGTATGAGGTCTTTTCTGTTGTTTTCCAATGGAGGGAAAAAGAACAAAACCTAAACCAACAACAAAATCTTTCCTCTTCATGTAGAATACTTCATAATACAGAAATTAAATTTTCTCAGAGTGGAAAGTTCTGTGTTTATGTCACTGATTTTGAATCCAAGTAGAGCTCAGTGTGAAGTACATTAATGGTCCTCTTTTCTGCTTTGAAGAGTTGTCCAGTTGTGACAGCTGATTAAAAATGTGTCTTTTCTTTGCTATTTCAGTTCTTAGTGAGCAATTTCTCTGACTGCTGAAAGATAAGGTCAAATCTATCTTTTGTTGTTGTCATATCACCTGTGTTTCAAATGTTCTCTTGGTAACCACAGCTCACATTCCACAGACCTAAAGGTAGTAGGCACCCAATTTAAGTTCCAATTGAGTGAAGTTTTGTGCATATAATTTTTTTAGGTTGTTTTGAAATTGTCAGTATAAAAGCAGGAGGCAGGTATGTTAAGCTTGGCATTTTTCCCCCAAAGGCTTATTTTCATAAATCATAAACAATTCTGTCATTATTCTAGAAATATTTCCCCTTGACTCTCATGCTAAGAATGGTACCAGAGATGAAGAATCAAAGGAGGGAAGTTTATTTGTGTTTCTAATAAATGTTCACAGAGACATGGTTGCTTCCTTTCTAGATAAAATTTATTGCATTCTTTATTTTTCTTAGCCCTAGAATTACCTGATTTTTGTCTTAAGAAATCCATACTATCTTAGAATCATAAAACAGCTCAGGTTGATGTGGCCTCAAGAGATCATCCAGTCCCACTGGAATTGTGGAAAAGGCAGCCTAGATAAGACTAACACCCTTTTCCACCCCAGCTTTAAAACCTCCAACAATGGGAACTCTGCCACATCCTACAGAAGTTGTTCCAGTGATCATCTGTCCAGAAAAAAATTTTCTTGTGTTCAGATGAAACACGTTTGTGTCTGATCCAACATCAAGATGAAATATATCACATTCTCTTTTTCTGTAGGCTGTGCCACTGATGGTTTTTTTCCTTCTTATTAGCCAGCAGCACTTGAGTATGTATAGTACTCATTAATAGCTACTAATTTAACAGTCCAGCTCACTTAGGGGAGTAGTTGTCTGTCCTGCCTCCACTGATACAAAACAGTAGGAAGTACCAGTGGCCAATTAGATGTAGAATTTACTTAGTTAACTGTGACCTCGAGCACCCCATTAAATCAATCTATTCCTGTAGGACTTATGTTAATTTGACTCATTGCTAATACAAGGTTGACCTGAATCATCTGTTCAACAAAGTGGGACTCAGAAATCCTGAAATGTTACAGGAAGTGGATGAACGACTAATCACACACAACTAACCTTGCTAGCAGATTAGCTTATTTAATGAATTATGCTTTTTACTAAATACCTTGAGAATAGGATCCAGAGCTGTGACACCTGAATGCTCATAAGAAAATCATAGATGAGCATATAGGTATACTAGAATAGGGAGGAATGTTTCCCAACACTTCGCAAAGGAGAAATCCTTTGTCATACCACCTCAAGTACATGTATACCAAAGCATGAATTCTAGAGAAGAAGAGGAACTGCAAATTCATGCCTAGTCTGAGAGTTACGATGTGAAAAGGGTCACAGAAGCTTGGTGGGAAGACTCACATGACTGGAAGATCACAATAGGTCTTTTGCAAAGGTGGGAAGAGGAAGTGGAGCTGCACTTCATAAAAAAAGAAATCTGAGTGTATGAAGGTAAGCTATGGAGACTACAAAATGTTTATCAAATGTCTCAGGACCAAGATTAGATGGTTCATCACCAAGGAGGATTTTTTTTATGTATATGTTCCTGGCCTTCAAACCAGGATGATGAGGCTGACAAAAACTTATTTTGGCTCTTCTAGCAAGTGTTGAGCCAAAAGAACCTGGTCATTGTGGGTGACTTCAATTACCCAGGCATTTGCTGGGAGAACAGTACAGCAATGCCCAAGCTGTTCATGAGATTCTTGGAATACGTGAGGACTTGCATCCTGCTAAGTGTGCTGGTCACATTAACTAGGAATGATGCATTGCTAGATTTACTGCTCACAAACGGAAAAGAAAACTTCAAATGATAGCCTTGGATTCAGCAATCACAACAACATTGTGGGTTTAAGATCCTGCTGAGCATACTGAAGACCGGTATTAATAAAAAGGCTCTGGATTTTAGACAGCTTTGGTATACTCAGAGCCCAGAGGCAAGGGATTTGCTGGGAAGCATGCATGGAAAGCAGCATGTGAGTGCAAGGAGGTTTTGAATAATATCCTGCTGGAAGCAAAATAACAGTCCACTGCCTACAAAATAAAAGGAAGAAGGCAGAATGAGTGACTACCTAGGCTTAACAATGAGGTTTTGAGTGTTGTTAAAGGCAAAAAGGAAGCACACCCTCTACGGAAAGGTCAGCGGGTACCCACTGGGGACTACAAGATCCTTGCTAGGGCATGTAGGGTTGCATACATGAAGGTCAAGGCTCAGCTGGAACTGCAACTGGCCAGATGGCATGACGAAGAAATGATTGATCAGATACAGAAGCAGTTGTACTAGTCTGAAAGCAAACCAGTGGGGAATCCCAAGGCAGAAATACAATTTAATAGGAAACATTTAAAAAAATCAATAATCCAGAAACATTGACACAGTCAGAGTACAGCCTTGATACCCTGTTGGTCAGGGTGTTGGTAGCAGTCCGATTAAATGGTGGCTGCAGTCCTCTTGAAGTGGTAGATGTGATTCTGTTGAAGGAATGATCCTGTAGAAGGGTCTGATCTTCCTCTGAAGGTCGAGTGGTGGCTATGGAGGCCTTATACTCTGGGAATTCAGTGGATAAGATTGCCTGTGGTGTTCCAAACCTAAGATCATATCCAGGTAGGAATGCTTGCTTTCTCCCCCCGGGCAGTCACAGTGGGATGATACAATTTTTGAGTCATGCAGAGAGGTTTGATGGCCCATTAACAAAAGACATCCCCTCTGGAGAGCAGTTATGAGGGATGGGTCATGGAAGAGATAAAGACAAGATAAACCCCACCTAGTTTTAACAGATGGTGGTAGAATACATACTTTTGGTTATATCTTACATTGTAACCTAAGACAAACAGAAGCCCATGGAAGACACAGGCCCATTACTAGACCAGGCACAGAAAAAATTTACTGATAATGCTGGCAAGACAGAGGTTCTCAATACCTTCTTTACTCCCTCTTCACCAGTGTGGCCGGACCAGTTCCCAGCATCAAGCAGCTACAGCAACAATGCACCAGTAGTGGTCTGCAAGTGCTCAACCCACATAAATGCAAGGTCCAGGAGGGACTATACCCCAGGGTTCAGCAGAAGTGGCTGATATTGTTGCAGGGACACTGTCTTATTATTTTTGAAAATTCATGGAGATCAGGGGCCATCCCTCCAGACTGGAAGAGGGCAGATCTCATACCTGTCTGTAAGAATGGCCCAAAAAAGGACCCAGTATCTTTACTGTAGTCCCTGGGAAAGTGGCAAAACAAGCCTCCTAGGAACTATTGCCAACGAAATGAAGCAAGTGACTGAGAAATCCAGAACAGATTTATCAAAGATAAATCATGCCAGGCTAACCTGATCACCTGTCTAAAACAAATTACCATCTTCAGTCAATATGGAGAAAGTAGTGGATATTGCTTGCCTGTACTTCAGTGAATTATTTGATACCTGTAATGTCTCCCACAGCTTGCTCCTAGACCAATGTCAAATACAGACTGGATGGGGGTGGTCTGTGAGATGGGCAGGAATCATCTCACAGGTGATCAATGTGTTTTACCGAGGCTGGCAGCCTGTCACAAGTGGGGCCCCCCACAGATCAGTACTGGGATACACATTTTATTATCTCCATAACTGATGTGGATGGTGGGACCAAAAACACTCTCACCACGTTTGCTGTGTCACTAAACTGGGTGCTGAGGGACACACGTTGGCAGGGAGAGATTTCCTTTCAAAGACAGGAACAGGCTCGAAGACTGGGTCACAAGAACTGTGCAAAGTTCCACCAAGGGAAGTGCTGAGTCCTGTGCCTGGGAACACGAACCCAAAGAGCCCAGCCGGGCTAGGACCCATGAGCTGGGGAACAACCTGGCCAAGAGGAGCCCAGGGGTCCCAGCAGACAACACACAGACCCCAGGTCAGCAGTGCACCGCTGCAGCTACTGAGGCAAAGCGGATCCTGAGCCGCATCCATGGGGCACTGCTAACTGAGAAATGTGATCATCCCACTTCACCAGCGCTTGTCAGACTGCACATGGAGTAGGGTGCCCAGCTCTGGCCCCCACAGCTCCAAAACAGATCTGGACAGACTGAAGAGGGGTCAAAGGAGTGCCATAAAGAATGCCAAGGAAGGCGAGAACCTGACATTTGAGGAAAGACTGTAAAAGTTAGGTCTTATCAGTCCACAGAATTTTCAGGAGGGACCTCAACAGAGTTTTCCAAAACTTAAAGCATGACTACAGATAGTATTGAGACCCTCCTTTTCTCTAGGGGCAGTGGATAAAAGTTGTAGTGAGGGACATTTCCTCTCCATGTAAGAAATAACTGCTTTTACAATGATAATGATTCAAGAAGAATGATTTATAATAAGCATGATTTTATAATGATGAGTGATTCACTGGAACAACCTCCCTAGGGATATGGTAAAGTCCCCATCATAGGAGATTTTCCAGATGCAGTTGGACAGTGATGCTTCATGATCTCATCCAGGCTCCCTTTCCTGCAAAAGGTTGAATTAGATGGCCTCTTATGGTCCCTTCATTCTGGGCTGATATGTGGTTCTTTTGGCCCCATTTAAACAGTGAAACCATTTATTCTTGATAGCTTTTGAATTTAGTTTATAAAGCAACAGTCTTATTTAAAGATAATACTGCTTAGCACTGTGACGTACTTCTTTTTAGATCTGAAGTCTGTAGGGTAGATGGTGGAATGTTCTGAAAATCCAGTGACAGGCACAAGTATAGCTTGGTGGAATGTTCTGAAAATCCAGTGACAGGAACTTTTTGAAAAGCTGTCTGTATGAGTTTCAGGTGTGATAGTCATCTCTAGTTAGTTTTCAGTTACTATCATGTCTTGGAGACATACTGTAAGTATATGCGTATTCCACTGATGAATATCAACAGAAAAATAAAACCCAACTTTGGATGCATACAAATACCCAGTGTTTATTCCTCTGAGCAAAGGTCTGTACAAATAAATAGGGCTTAAGTGGAGAGAATCATAGATGCTTTTTTGGAACTAGCAGCACCCTCTCTCCATGCACTGAAGAAAAAAAAAATTCAAAATTCAATAATCAAGGTAAGGGCACACATCTGAACTGTCTAGGCATGCAACAGCTGACAGCTTCAAGGAAAGTGATACCACAGCTAAGCACATGTTACTTCTTAAGCAGACTCATCTTGAGAAGTTACTTACCCCACCTTCTCTCTCATGTCCCATACCCTGTATTGATACCTACTTAAGTGTTTTGAGATTGTTGTGGAAGTGAGCTGTAACTTAATCACATGTATCCTGTAGGCATCCTCAGGTGTTTGTGGAAGAAATAGGAATAGGATGTTGTTCTGTCTACTCATCTATTACTTCCTGATGCCTCACAATATCCTTCAGTGGACCTGGAAACAACAATTAGCATGTGGCTGGGAAAACCTGAAGATGCTAGAGTACAAGTGCTGGCCAGAAAGCCATTTTGCTTTTATAGGACAATGATAAAATGCATGTTAGAAGGAAAAGATGCATGTTCAAGAGAACACTAGAACAGTCTAGTAACTTCTAATGCACATTTCAAAAAAAGCACATCAATGGCGTCTGCATTAACTGATCCATACCTCAGCTGGAAAGGTTACAAGATATACTTTTAAAAGGGCAAAATGCAAGCAGAAAAATGCAGTTTTAAACGGCATTCTCAGATTTGCCTTTAACCCTGTGGTTAATAATCTTGGTGTTTCTACCACAAGGTAAGCTGCTGTAGTCTTATCCACTATATATTTTAATTAAAAATACTTTAACTTGCTTAATTGCAGGCACCATTAATCCTTTGATATATTTGCCTCCTGCTTTGAAATGCTAAACCTTTTGGACAAATTTTAGTCCACTAGTAAATTAAGAGTTATGAATTTTTGGTCCCACATATAGAAAAAAAATTTTGTCGTAAAATGACATGGTGCTAATTTACTATAAAGAACAGTTTTAAAATGCCATTTTCTGAAATTTTGTGTGGAAATTCAGATAGTCAAGTAAGCTGAGGTGGAACAGAGGTTGTCAAAAAAACCAAAATTCTTCTTACAGATAAGAGTATTAGGTTTGAGGTGTTACGTTAAGGAACTCCATGTAAACTCACACTGTGCTGCTGATGTCAAAACTGAGAATGTACAAAAATATCAAGTTCAAACTAGCATTTAGTTCACCTGCTACCTGCTAAGAAGCACTGTTAGGTACATTCTCAAATCAAGTTTACTTTCAAGTTATATTGGTTAATTTTCTCATAAATATTTTAATCCAGATAATAACTTAAGAAACCTAGCTTTTATGACTAGAATATGACTATGCATCATCTGCAATGAACAGTAGGTGTAAGACAATCTAAATGATTTCCAATTATTCTAACATAGTTACAATACTAATTGATTCACACAAATAAATTTAATTATCCATTAAATAGAAGGAATAAATAATAAATAAAATAAGTAATAATAAATAAACACTAAAATATAGAAGGAGATACAGAAAAAACTGTAAATTTGAAATGTTTCTCTACCTGACTTTAAACATTAAAGGCTCCTGGCTTTTATGAATATGTAATACAATGATAGATCAGCCAGTCTGAAACAAATGATTCTGTCTGAGATAAACAGGTTTCTTGTATATAAGCCAGAAAGAGAGAAGGTAACACACTTTCATTTGGCACTTTGATGTATAAATCCAAAAAACAGGCTTTCCTTCTTCCTCTGTAAATATATTTGATGTCTTTTTAAAATTCCCTTGAAGCCCTATTTATTAGTGTCAGTTCAGGCATTGTCAGCAAATGCTGTTGAACACAACGTCTCAGTGTTCTATGGAATTTGATTAATAAAAGATAAGTCCAGCGTTACAAAAGTTCCTTAACAATGATCTTTGATCAACAAGTGCAGCAATCCTGAAGCCCTTAGTCCAGCATCACTATGGAGTGCCTTAAAAGTCATAATTTCACTTGAAAAATAAGGAGTAACTTAAAAGTCACTTTACTCCTTCTGTTCTGCAATGAAGTCTCAACTTGTTTGATTGTGCTTTCTCTAGCTAAAACAGCAAAATGCACAATTATAAACTATCCTACTGTGTTTTCTTAGTCTTGCCATGAAATTATTTATAAAGATAGCTGATATATTGTGCTACATTATAAATAAAATCAGAGTAGTAAGGCTTAGGTATTTAATTGGTTTACTTCAAGTAGGCTTGATTTCCTTTACACTTCCAACAGAAAAAGGACATGCATGTAAATAACAGTGAAAAACTTTTAAGTTTGTTCCATTGTGATGTTGTGCTAAGTCATCTGGTGTAAATACAGGATTTAAATAAGTAAATACATGTCCTGTCTACAGGATCTTAAATAAATATATAGCCTGCCTATAGGATTTTATTAAAGAATTATTTCTTGCTTATGGAATACTTTTGTATATTTAACTACAATGCAAAATTCTTGGGTAGCACAAAAGTTTTCACATGGACATACAGCATTGCTTTCCGTTGCTAAAGGAAAGGCTCATAAAATTTATATATAATTTAGCAGTCACTGCTACTGAAGATATGGATTGATAAGAGCATCAATAAAATAAAATAATGGAATAACTGTGATGAGCAAGCCCAGTGTATTTAGAGCCTGGTTAGTGTAGCTATGATTTGTGTCAGATGAATTGCAGAGATTATATTATTACATTTAAAAATACTTATGGTGTGGTTTATTTCCAAATGCCAACTTCATTATAGGATTTTGAAGTCTTAAAATAATATTGAAGATTAATTTTGTATTTCAAAGCTGCTGTAGATGCATAGGTAAGCAGATTTACAAATATTGGTCTATAAAATACCTGTTTAGAAACTGTCAAAGCTTTCTGACTCTTCTTACTCATCAGTTCTCCTTTTCTTCTATACAGTCTCCCATAATTTCAATTAAATTCTAATCATGGTGTAGTTTTCTTCAGGGTGCTATTGTGGAATAATAACAAGTGCAACTGAAATAAAAGCAAGCTAAAAGTTGTGCAGTCACACCACACAGCATATTTTAATTTTTGGTATGTTGCTCTTTTTATGGAAGTTTCAGTTTCTCTGCGTCACCATTTCCTCTGAAGATACTGGTAGAAGAACACAGTAGACTGAACCTGAATTCTGGGACTGTGAGAAAGGAATTAAGACCTTCTCACTTACAGGCATCCTTTCTTTCCCCTGAGAGCATAATAATTCTTAAAATGTTATGTAGATGCACGTGGTAGAACCAACCATGCACTCTCCTCAAAATAGAAATTGTTTCAGGCTGAAAGGGGCTAACCAACTTGTTTTATGCAGTATGGTTAACTGCTCCTTTCCTCTGTTGTTATCTGTGTTTTCCCTTTATCCATCCATGCATAATCCCAAAAAGGAAAGGGACAAAAAGCCCTCTGTCTCCCACAAAACTGAAACCTTGTTGGAGGTGAAAAACACAGGAGCACTTGAATATAGTTCGGCAGAGATGTTCTTGCAGAAAAAACACTATGTAAGAAGAAACATTTTAGTCACCCCTGCATGAAAATCAGACACAGGAATTAGGTGCTTGATTAGATTTAAAAGGTAGCAATTCAGATCACAAGCAATACGTTGCCTGAGGAAGTTAAGTGCTAAAATACCAGCACATATTATCATGGAATCTTATGCCTCAGGCTTTTAGAACACCATAAGGAGAAATCAATCAGCTCAAAAACATATCCATGGAAAGAGAACTGGAGCACAAAAATGCTCCAAGACAAAAAGCCTCAAGCAGGCTCAAACATTGTAAATCCATTATATACAGTGTAAGACCTCTTAGGCAGCGATTATAGGAATGATTCCTGTAATGTCATTTGTACATTATTTATCATTTTGGACTAAATTGCTACAGCCAAACTCAGTTTTTATTTAAAAAAAAAAAGTTTCCTTTATCTGTAATCAATGTAACCCCAAAAGTTGTGCAGTGGATACAATGCTGCCTACAGGATCATGTCCCGTGTCTTGAAATAGATGGATATCTTTCCAGAATAATACAGTACTGGACTGTACCTGACATAAATATGAACATCTGACAACCTCTTCTTCTTAAAATGGCATTAGTACCATCAACAGTATTTCTGTGATTGACTCACAGTTAGCAGTTGCTACAAGTTATTATCAGGCTTCTTTTCTCCACTTCTATTATGAAAATTTTATTAGAATTTTTCACTGAAATGCTTTGGAAGGGTCAGAGGAAAGGGAAAAAGAACAAGAATAAACTAGTCATGGTTCCATTGCATAATTAGTGGAATACCATAAAACTAGCAGCAGCAATACCAATAGCCTTAGTGAAAAGCAGTAATAAGTCCAGAGAGCTGGAAGGTGTGTTGAGTGATCACTATATTTGTCAGAAGTGGATCTGCAGTCATTCATATCTGGGCTTTCAGACAGAAACAAGTGATTATTATGCACCCTAACTCTGGTACACAATACAGTAGCAGGTTTAAAGGTAGTCATAGAACAATATTGAAATATTGTTCCTCAAGGTTCAAGGACTAGTGCTAGAAGTCACAACAAAAATATAGATTTAAATCTACTGGTTATCTTTCTCTAACATAAGCTTAAGAAATGCCTTCAGATATTTTTTGTTCATAATCAAGATGAGACTGTTGCCAAACTATTTAAAGGTTAGTTAAGCACCTGTATCAAAAAGCACAGTGTAAAGGTGACCTTAAAAATCTGTTTAATAAATAGAATCTTACATCATTGTAATCTTTTTTACTAAGGTTTTAGAGTAAGGTCACTACAGATCCCTTTGTTTTGATTTTGCATCTTGCTCTATTTTGGATATATCGGCTGAGATGCATTCAATCTACTGAAATATATTCTTCAGCTGTCAGTTTATCCCTAGTTTGAGTTGTCATAATAAGATGTTCAGCAAAGAATAGTTTCTTTTCAATTTATCTCTCATTCTATAGGGATGCCAAGAAGTGATCAACTATTTCTGTTACATGACGGTAGTGTAGAAAACGCTAATCCATTAACATTATTAGCTAATTGTTGGTTTGGTTTGGTTTTTTTGTGAAATAGGATGATTGCTACAATACTGACTAGAACATTAATTGTGCCTGGAAGTTTTCTGATAGGTATGATTTTTTCATCTTGGGAGAAAATATGCAGAAGCTGACAGCACTTTTATTCATGACATACAGACTGAAACTTTTAAGTAGTAAACGCCACAGTTCTGCAATATAAAAATAAGCTGTTGTGAATTTCTGAGTGCTCTCAGATTGTTCTGTCTCTATGACATCCAGAGTGTTCAGCATTTTGCAACAGCAAGTAGTTCTAGTTCACATAATACACATGTACTGCAATGCCTGTAAAACACACCGGCGTTAGCTGTTGTACAAGAGACCTGATGCTTCTGATTAGGGGTCACGGTCATAAGAGAATCATTGCCAAATTGTACTGCAGCCTGTTTAGGGGAAAAAAGATGTTACCTGTTTATAATTCTGTAAGAAAACAAGTAAACACAACTCTTAACTTGTCATTTCTGTATTTCCAGTAATGAACACATGAAGAGTAAAATTAAGAGAAGTGACCATGGTTAATGAAGAGCACTTTCTGCACTCCTCATTTTAGAAGGAGGAATTTGCTGAGCCTAATAGACAAAGAGTAATAATCAACAGAACTTATTCTAAGAAGTGCCAGGATCTTTGAACCATAGAAAGGATTGATGGACTTGACAAAAATGACAGGAAACATTCCACACTCCGCTGTCATCTGCTGTTGCTTGCTCAACTGTGAAGAACTGTATTCAGGCTGCTTTCTACAATATTGCCAATCACCTTTTTTGGACTTTGAAGTGATATTTTCTTATCAGCCCTCTAGAGGTTTCATTTGCATGCATTCTGTAACTATGCACAAGCAAAATCTATTACCAACTTTACCTATTTAAAAATAAACACAGTGGTGAATAAAATGAGTTTCATTCTTTTTTGATCACCTCAGTTCTAATTGCTTAGGTCCACATCAGTGGAAATTGGAACTGATGTTGTACGAGGGTTAGGGCAAATCTCTGCACATACTATATGAAAATGAGCCTCTAATGATACTTTCACTGTTGGTAAAAAGGAGATAAAAATGTTATTTATAACAAGGCCTTATGTTGTGTACATATATTGTCCTTGAAATATTTTTGATTTTGCTTTATTTCTTGTAAAAGAGAAATTCTATAATTTATTTAGAAAATACTACTGTAAACTATAGTTTTATTGATGAATAAAAGATTTTATTCTAAAGACTATCATGACTGTCATCCTGCTATTGATCTATACTGGACTTAATTGTTCTTGCATCTCTATACCTTCATGAGATAGTCTTAAAAGGCCTCTTGAGAGACATGCTCCCTGTCTTTACCAGCTCTATAATGAAAAGGGGAATATTGAAATTACGTGGTGGTGCATTTCTTTATTAATGAGTTCTTTGAATGGTTGGTCCCTGTTTCCCCCAAAATGAATGGTTTCACCCCATCTCCCCCTTCTCCTAGTTATTAGTCATTCTCAAACCCTGCCCCTTCTTCCAGAAAGCCCTGTTTCCATCTTCCCTTGAACCAACACCCTGCCTGTTACCCCACCTACCTAGGTGTCAGTCTATGCTTATCCCTTCCCCTAGTTCTAGAAGGTTCTGAGTTATTTGAGGCCCCCATTGGTTTGTCCATGCTGTACCCTCCCCCTCTGTTCTATCATTGGTCATTGTTTTATAAGTCCCTCCTTGAGCTCCTCCCCTGTTTGTCCCAGATTGGTTTTTGCATTGTACCCTCCCCTAGTTCCACCCTCCTTTAAAAGCCAAAGTGTACTTAAAAGTGTAATTGCGTGTGCTGTGCCTTTGGTCGCTGACTCCCATGGGAATAAACACTATTGGATTGACACCAAAGACCCCTCTCTTTTCTTTCACCTCGATCCTTGGCAATTTACATCCAAGGCACCTTTCCTTTCAGAGTAGCTTGCTGCTGATAGGAAGAGCAGGGGCCCTGCTCTACTGCTGTCCTGACCTGTAGTGGTCAGGAGGCAGCCACTCCTGGCACAGTCCAGGAAGGTGCTAGCCAGTGGGCTTCCAAGGCACTGTGTCAAAATTAGAGCAGGAAAACCGAAGGAACACACTCAACAGGCATTGCTTTATTAAATTATTTCAGGTTTTTCACTATGGGCAATCATTTTAGGGTAATTTCAGAAACTCTTTTGGTTCCCTGAATTCCCAAGTAACAGGGAGATAATCCCAAATGCCAGTGATCACCAGTCCAAGATTTTCTGCCTTGATGCAGTGGTGTATTTAAAAACTTGCATATGCCTCATTAAAAAGTTACCAAAGTTATTGGTAATAACAAGTCTTCTATAACTTACATAATGGTATAGTAAATACACTAGAATGGTGTATAGTGTATAGAGTAAGTGTAGTAAACCTGGTAAATTGACAAAATCAGAACTTGGCATTTTAAGTCCAAGAATTAAGCTTTGTACCTGTACAGAATTTTTCTTCTAAAAATTTGGTATGGTGGATTTTTTTTGTTTTGGCTTGGGGAGCGGGGATGATGATGTTTTGTGGTTTTTTTTCTTACTTTGATATAATCCTGTAATTCTGACAAGTAAGAAGAATAATTCTTTACTTATGCACAGTATACAGAAATTTAAAGGGGTTTGGGGTTTTTTGCTTCCTAAGAATGCAAAGGCTAACACTTCACTTAAAGCCTGTATCTCATGATTACCACTTTTCTAGGCTTTAAAATTAGACTGCTTAATGTCAGCAAGATAATTTTTCTGCAGCATTCCTCTGCAGAAAAGCAAAACCAGTCTGCATGTCCTATGAGTAAAAACATTTTGTACATCTCTGTCACGTGTCTGCTCCTTCATGCACAGTGTACAGGATATTTAGAATGTGTCTCTGTGCAAAGCAGATACTTGTCGTGTCACTTGGGGAAAAACATTTAAGTGCCCGATTAACTTCTTCATAAAGAAGACCCATGATAAGTTTTCCCCTATTACCTAGTAAATATAGCATCTGAATAATTTCTCCTTAGGAAGGATCCAAAGGATTCACAACTTGACTGCAACAATTCTGTCCAAACCCAGAATGTCTACACCAAAAGATTCAGAGACTGAGGCATCTTTTGTGTACAATCCCTTGAACCCAGTAATTTATAAATCAAAACAGTCATTTAACACTTGAAAAAGGAAATTTCTCTACGACTATGGAGCCTGCTGGGGAAATCTCCAGAGCATGTGCACTTAAGAGGTGTGTGTGTGGCTAATGACCAACAACTTGGAACTCATTTTGCTCTCTAGTGCATAAAATGGTATAAATTTTCCAACATAAATGTGCACAGGGGTTTGTAGGGATTTAACTTGTGGAAGTTGCATGTTTAAATATTTTGGTTCTCTTCATCTTGCATTGGTGATTCATGTTGGAAGTGCTTGATGAAAATAGAAAGACTTACAAAGATACCTATAGAGCTGATGAGGCAGATCATGTCACGTAAAAATAATATAAATAAGGCACAATCAACTCCTCAGAGTATTAAAGTAATGTATTAGTCTGTTTCTCGTGATGGAATTTGCCACAGGGAGCAAAGAAGAATTAGGTCACAGACATGGCTGTGTGTGGGCAGTGGTATCTAAATACTCTGGCCCTGCAAGCTGCTCAGAATGGAAAAGCACAGGTTGATGCCAGTATTAAGAAAGGTATTGAATAATTCCAAATTAATTAATAATTAATTCCAAATAATAAAAATAATAAAATTGTTATTAATAATATTAATAAAATAATAAATAAATATTATTGGCAATAAAATTATTAACAGATAGTTCCGAATTTTTGAGTTTGTGACTTAATCATATAGCATTCAGAGGTGAAGTTTTGCCTTTGGTGGTAGCACCACCAAATAGCTGCCTTCATTTAATAAAAAATAAAACAAAAGCCCACACACAAACAAAAACCCATCCAAAAAAACAACTAACAAAAATCCCCACCCATTTGGTGTCCTTGTACTATAATTCAATGGTTTGAAAGCACATATACCCCAGCATCTATTTGCTTGTTGACTCTGCTTAAACTCCAGGCAATTTAATTTCATGTAACTCAATTGTATATTCCCTTCCACTAGACAGTGGTAAAGGAGTAATCGGTAGCACACTCCCCCTATTCTTTGTAGAAGCCATTTGCTGAAACATTTCCAGTGATTTGTACATTTGCTTAAAGTAAAAAAACTATCAGGTGTTTTCAGACTGAATGTGTGGGGCCTGACCCTGCAGCACTTCTGCATCTGGAACTCCTTTGCAAGTATTTTACACCAGCATACAAAGGTACTGATACCAATATTGTGATATGAACATTAGCCTAAGGGACAGGAATCAAGATTAAAAACATTAAGAAATCATTGTTAAAATTGCTAATCCCTAACTTGAGCCCTTTAGAAGTTGTGTGACTGATCCTTGCTTGGTGGTAGCATCTTATAAACTAACTTATAACTAACTTGAACTTTACATTTGAATTAACTGTTGTTAGCTTTTTAGAAGATTGGGCATGTGAAATTGCTAGCACTAGAGAAAATATTTAATCCACACTAATTCATTGATTTGTCATGAATTTAGAAACACAAGATTAACATTTCCTGTTGAGAGTTGTGTATGACTTGGATGACTAGAGGAAAATCACTGTGGAACTAGTTGGAATAATATCCGAAAACACCTGAGGTTCTTTTAATAGGAGAAGCAAGCTATATAAATAAACACCATCTTTAAATAGATTAAATACTACATAAAAGAACAGGTATTCCTCCATTCTTCTAGCTGTTTTTCCCCTTCCCTACCAAGGTATGAAAAATCAATTGTTTGCTTTACCAATGTATTCTGTGGTCTGATACAAGCAATTTGTTCCTACAAGCCTTACCTCGGTCTGTAAACCATTATTCCTGTAGAAACATAAGCAGCTTCTCTCAGCACGGCAAAGAATGAGTTGTTCTTCAACTTCTTTGTCCTGTTGTATCTTAAATCTGCTTGATGTATGAAAATGTCTCCCACAAAATACAAGAACACAAACTGGAAAGACACTGGTAACAAAGAAAGACACATAAGTCTGTTGAAAAGAGACAAAAAGCTGGGTAAGTTAGATAACAGTTTGGTACAAACAGCTTTCAGCTAAAACAGACTTCATAATTTCAGTTGAAATTTGTGCAAGTGGCTTGAATTGTTTGAGCTTTTCCCCCTCGTGTAGAGTAAAATAATCTTGGCTTATAGAAAAATACTATAAAATTACAAGTCTTGGTGAGAAACTTGATAACTTATTCCCCAATGGGGTGGAACATCGTAGAAGCAACAGAATAGTTTGGATTGGAAAGGACTTTTTAAGGTCACCTAGTCTACCCCCACTGCCATGAGCAAGGGACATCTTCAACTAGATCAGGTGGCTCAGAGCACCCAGCTGCTTACTTTGAGTTTTTGAAATACAGAAATACATCACACAGTAACCAGCAGTACGCTTCTGAATACTTGTACTCTTTGCATATTTTATGGCTTAACTTGCAAAGGCTGCCTCTTTTGGTCCTGTCCTGTTGGAGGCTCAGAAGTGGAAGCTGACCGTGTTCCCACAGAAACTGTGCAGGTTTTTTAAGAAACCATTTTATAGGAATTATTTCTTACCTCTCATCTACTTGGCAAATCTAGTTTATTTCTTTCAGTTTAAGTAACAATACATGTCTGGCTGAGACTACATTTTCACATAATGCTGATAACATGGCATCACCAGCATTTATGTAACTTAGTGAAAATGTCAGGTGTGATAAATTACGTGCTTTATTTTCCCTTTACCAGCTCGGCGAAACATTTTACCTGCAGGACCTAGATCAGGGTATTTCTGGTCACAGTATATAGTCCTGGAAGGAGTCCCTGAGTGAATTCTTGGTGCGTAGTGTGCCTTCTAATTGCTACCCTTCCCAGGCTCCAGTTCCCTGTGAGCGAGACCGCTCTGCCCGAGCGGGTGCCTGCAGAGGCTGGCCCACGAGCGACTCCTGCTCTGAGAGCACAGCGAGGTGAGGGCGCTCAGCGCGGACAGCCGCAGCTCCCTGGCTCTCTGACACGCCGGGGTCGAGATCTCCCCGAGGCCTGAGCCGCACACCGGGCCCAGCACCCGTCTCCTAGGGACTGCCGTGCCAGGCCGTGCTAGCGCCGGGAGAAGGGCGCCGGGATAATGCTGGCGGGGAAACCGCCGCAGCCTCGAAACCTCGCCGGGCGGACAGGCCGTGCTCGGCTCCGGTACACCTGTGCTGCCTCGGTGGCAAAGCACTGGGATTTAATTTATCCTGGCGCTGCTGAGGCTGGAGTAGGGCTGGGAAGCAGAGAAAACCTGCCGGTTCTGCCTCTCCCGAACGCGCCCTGCCCAGCTCCGCCAGGCCCGGCCAGGCCCGGCCCGGCCCCGCGCGGCCCCGCCGCTCCCCTCGCGCCGCCGCGGGGGGGCGGTGGCGCGCGCCGGCCCGGCCCCGCCCCGGCGCTTCCGCAGCGGCCCGGGCGCCATGTGGCGGGCGGGGGCGGCGGGCGCCGTGCGCGCCGCGGGACGGGCGGCGGCGGCGGGGACGCGGCGATGCGGCGGCACCGGGGGCGCCCCGAGGGCGGGTACAGCCGCCGCCGGCAGCGGCTGCATGGTGAGCCAGGGGCGGGCGGATGGCGGGGGCGAGGCGCGGCCTGCGCGGCGGCGGGCGGGGCGGCCGTGGCCGAGCGCCGGCTGGGGCGGGCGGGCAGGGAGGGAAGGGCGGCAAGCCGGGATTCCCGAGCCGGCCGCCGGCTCTGAGTAGGTCGATGTCAGCCCGTGGCCAGGGCAGCCAGCGCCGCCGCCCCCTCGCGGCTCCTCCCTGCTTCCCTCTCTCCCGCCTGCCTCGTCCTTTCTCCTTCCGTCCGTGCCTCAGGAGCTGCCGCACACGGGAGCCGGTGCACTCGTCTGCTGCCCCTCTCCAGGCGCGGGGGGCGGTGCTGGCCGCCCTGAGCCGGGGGTGCTGGGTGGAGGCTTGTACGGGCTGCGTGCTGGCACCGCCGTGGGCAGCCCGCAGTCACAGACCGAGTGTGGATACAGACCCATGGAATTAGAGCCTCTAAGCCCGGACAGAGCCTGAACGTGCTTGTGGTCTTGTAGCTTTTAATTCTAAGCGTGTGTAAAATGCTGTAGGGTAAGGGGTGCAGTCAAACAAGTAGGCACCGCGGTGCATTTTGTCGGCGTGTGCCGTTGTGTCGCCGTTCTGTCGTTTCTGCCTGTGTGGTGGTTTTGGGCTAACAAGCAGCTCATCGGTAGTATCTGCGGGTAGCTGTCACAGCACGTGGAGAGAGATCGGCCCGTGTTTTGCTCTTCCGTGCTTGAAGAGAGGCTGACGTAGCTTCTTTGCAGATGTAACTTGCTTTTGAGCTCAGTCTGAAGTTTTCAGAACCTTGCACGAGTACCCAGAAAATAATGTGAATCATGAATGCTGTTTTACCATTAAACCAAATGGTCAGCACCAGTTAAGAAGAAAATCTAAATCATGCCATCTTCTTTTCTTGGTGGATAGCATAAGTACTTCTGCTACTGTGTCTGACTTGAGGATTAGCTTTATTTTCATACTTGTATTGGTTTCCCTCAGCGGGGTTGCCCATTTGGTTCCCTTGCCTGGTAATGCTGGTGTGGCAATACATCTTTTCCATAATTTGGAAATCTGGAATCTGAAGTGGTTTTTGGTCTTTTTTACGTAAAGAGGATTCAGGGTTTATATTTATTTCAGCTTAGTATATTCATGATTTCCAGCAGAGGGACACATGTTGTAGGTAGTGTAGCATTTGAGTAGTGCATATTTATGAAAATCTGAGCTTAAGCCATTTAATTGTCTGAAGTTGCTCAGTAATTCTGCTGTAGAGGAAAAGTTAGAATAGTTCTATTTTCCAAGTTCATTCTTCTAAGGATGAGAGGATATGGGGTGCAGTGGTTTTTTTTCCATTTGTTTGTATGATGAAGACAAGGTTCAATTATCTAAAGACTATATCTGCATAATTGCTTCAATATTAGCCCTCTGATGTAGAATATGAACATTTTACTTGAGGATGGAAAGGACTTCAAGGAGCTGTTAATTTATATGATAAATACATAGTTTAAAATTCTTTACATTTTAACTAATTGCATTTTGCTTCTGCTTACTTCAAACAGCAATTACAGTATTCTTCAGATGTGAAGAGCAAGACTGTTTGGTTCATGAATTTGAGAAATGAAGGAACTCTGAGTGACACAAGGTAAAAATGCATTTTGTGATTTTTATATGAAAATATTGGTTAAGTATTGTGGAATAACTTACATACATACTAAGACTACCAAACTCATGTAGTGTTGATGTGATGTAAAGGACAACTACAGTTTCAGCTAAAAGCATTTTTTATGAATTTGGGAAGTCGCTTAGCGAGTAACTTGTGTACCTAAGTGCAGGTATCTTGCACCATTTCACGTGTGCCAGTGGATGTGAAATTTCTGCTTGTTCTGAGAGGAGGTGACACAGCATCTGTTGGGAGACTTCTCCTCTTCTGATGCAGCCGCTTGGAGACACAGTAAAGGATTATGCAGATGTCTGAAATGGCTCTTGCCTTCAAGTGCCTAAAGTGGACCCTGAACCAGTACATGAGTCCTGCCCCATCCAAAGACTTTCTGTTCTCCATGCCCCAGGACATCTTGTGGTATCCATCACATAAGTGACATAGAGCATATTTGAGTAACTGGATAAGAAACTTCTAAAAAAAGATATGCTTTTTCTTACCGACTGATACATATTGTATATTCAGCGATAGTAACTGTTCCATTGCCATAAGCATTAGCAAAAATTGAGATTATTTTACTGAAGTGTCTGTTGGTAGGGAGACCCATTTACACACTCAGTTAATAGCTGACACTGATAGAGAGGGAACAACTTCTGGGATTTAATTACATTTGGTTAATTAAACTGTTCTATAGTTTGTTCCACTAAAGAGGAAAAGAGAAGCCGTCTCACAGGTGCTTTAAGCCTTACGTAGTAGCCACAAACATGCTTTGAGACTCTCTGGAGAAGATTGTAGTTCATAAGTGTTAGTTCATAAGCACTGTTTAAATAACATCTAATTTCCAGTTGCATGGGTAATTCCAATTGAGAAGGCAAATGCTATACATAAACATGACATGTAATGTTGACAGTTCTGAACTGTGTATGGCTACAGGAAGCTTTGTAGAGTCAAATTACATGTATTTCTAAACGGGAGATGCTTTTTTCTCTGTAGAATTCAAAACTAAGCAATTCTTACACCAAGTCCTTTTATGGAAATGACTTATTTTGAGATCTGATGCTCTTTACTAAATGGAGGTTGGTATATCTAAGAAAGTAAGTACCTTTTCCTCAGTTAAGAGATCTCTAATACCAGTTATTTTCAAAATTTCACCTCCGTTTATAAAGTGGATTGTCACCTTTATCACCTTAAGAAAAATAGCTACTTGTTTTATGAGATCACTTCATGGTTATTGTTTCATCCAAAGTCATGGTCTTGGTATGTTTTTATTATAGGTAAAATGGTGTCTTCCATGATTTTCCTCCTAATTATGGACTTCTATGTCATTTGTAGCTCTTTAGATGAGACCACCTATGAGAAACTGGCTGAAGAGACACTAGACTCCTTAGCAGATTTCTTTGAGGACCTGGCAGATAAACCTTTTACCCCAGAAGATTATGATGTCTCTTTAGGGGTATGTTTTAAACATTATATTACCACTAATATAATGGCGGTTATTTCTGTTATTTGAAGGAGAATTTTAAATTAGTCACCTTAGTGCTGGCACTGAAAATACAATGAGTTTTTACACCTTTATTGTATACTGATTGGGGCAACAATTCTGGTGAAAAGTAACACACACTGTTGAGTGATATAGGGACTTAAAATGTTTTATGTTTAGAGAAAGACATAATCTAGGACAATAAATGAGCACAAGAAGAGATGGAAACTGTTTTCTAATTGCACATTGGTCTATAAATTTTCCTAAACTGGCATAGATACCTGGCACAGTAGTCAGTTCCCTGGTGGTGAATACTGGCACTGTAGGCCTACGTGGCATAGCATGTCACATGTTAGAGGAGTTTCTTCGATTGCCCTGAATACAGAGAAGCAGCATTTTTCTTGACCAGGTAGTGTATGTCCTGGCTTTACTGATGACAGCCTGTGGTGGAGAGAAGCAACAGGAGGGTGCAGTGTTTGAATAGATTGTTGCAGAAATAAGATCGGAGCATACATAGGGAGAAGGCCCCTGTCACAGGAGACATTGCTTGGCTGGAGCCTTCAGTAGTCAGTCACTCAAATTCTTTTACAGGATTGACAGATTGAGGTTTAAAATGTCTGTTTTATTTGTATAGGGAATTTACTAGTTTTTATTTAAATTCAGTTCCTGAGGTGATCTGTGTGTTACGGCCCTCAACATGACTTAGAGAAGAGCACTGTTTCTCCCTGCACTACTGTCTGCTACACTTTCAATACTGCAGTTTTTTGAGGTCACATAACTGTAGCTCCTTCTTCATGTCTTACCACAATGAGATTGCTTTCTGCTGCCATTGTCAGTTAAGGTTTTGTGCTCCAGGATGTTGAATCCAATAGTTTGGGTTTCACTATGCAAAATACAAAACCAAAACAAAAGTCTGTACTTTTGGACTTCCTTATGTGTAGCTTTGTCATCATAATTTTCATTTTGTGTTTCTGTTAGCTAGGATATAAAATAATCTATTGCCAGTAGCTTTCTGTTTAGCAAATACTACTTGTTGCTTTAATTATGTACATAATGTTATAGCTAATTGCTTTTCTAGTAAAAAGCATTGTTGAACCATTACTCTTCAGTATGTTTTAGGATATCAGCACCTATTAGTCTGATATAATTGATATATCCTAGGACAAAAATTAGAAATGTTTGAAATTTACCTCTTTAATATTCTTAGACACTTCATTATATTAAGCTGATGAGTCATGTCATAATTTTTTCTCCATCTCCATAACCCATATAGTGGGCTATGTTTGACAGTGACTTGTAAAGCTCAAGACGTAATACTTTTACTTCGTCGTTTTTACCAGTGCTCCTTTACTGTATAGACTAGATGATGACAATTAATAATATGCTGTCGTTTCTGTTGAAAGCAGAAGGTTAAATAGTCCCAAGTTTTAGTCCTAAACAATCAGGATCAGTGCTTCAGGAAGCCACAAGGTGGCGAATGTGGTAAAGGTCTGTTCTGCCTGTTGTAAACGTGACTGCTTTGAGCAATTTATATCATCATATTCTGGAAAAAAAATGTCTTTAGAAGAATATTTTTTGTTACCAGGAACTAGCAAACATTCATCCAGTAGTACAAAACACATACAGCAGTATTTCATAAGATATGGTAAAAGTATCTTGCAATTTAAATTCTTGAAAAAATCAAGTCATATTTTCTAGTATTTCAGAAGTACTGTAAAATGTATGAGGAATTGTTTTCAACACAGCAGTAGAGGTTAACTTCTATTTACTTTGCAAGGATAGAGCAACAGTAGTCTCTAACAGCTGACACACAGTATAAATAATAGTATAATTTTTGTTAACTCTTTGAAAACCTACTTACTGATAGTTTTTCTATAGAAACATGTAGCATGACATTGTGCTAAATACTTAATATGGCATTACAAACCACACAGAAGAATGCTGAAACCTGTATGTCATTATAAAGGCCTAATCCTCCATTGTGTTCTTATTCTGCTGTATCTCTACAATTCTAAGACCACTGAGATATGGAAAAATTGAAATTCTGACAACCAGAGAAGTAGCTTGTTCTTGTCCTTCTGTGCACTCTACTAATGTCCAATAGAAATAACTGGCAGGACAAATCTGATGGGACTTTTAACCAGGAGACTTTATTTTTATTGTTTTGATCAGAGATATAAATGCCTAACAAGCACAGAAACGGCATGGCAACTGAGGTAAAAAACCATATCTGAGAGTATTATTTTATGCTTGGTAATACTTGAGATCTGTCAGAAACCAGTAGCCTGGAGTTACTTTGTAGGGGAGGGAAGCTTTGAGCTGCTGCTTGTGCCACAGAGGGTGTTGGCAGGCAGTAGATTCTCATACCTGAAAGTATTTTCCCCATAGTGAGTGTTTATACATAGCAAATAGCCTGAGCAATGATAGGTAGCTCAAGTAGTATCTTCTGACTAAAGCATGAAAAGTATGATACCCTTAAAGAAGCTTTATTGTGCTATATGACTTTTGAAGTATTTGAGATACTGTGAACTAAATAAATTATTGTATGAGTCATCACATTGCATTCTGTAGAAATGTTTCCCTTTCTAATTAGTATCTCTCAGATCACCTTTAGATCAACTCCGGTCCAAATACTGTTGTTTTTTCACTGCTAAAGTCAGAACAAAAAATATTTTTATTATTTACAAGAAACATGAATCATTCAGTAAGAAATGTGAGCAAGAAAATAAGTGTTCACTAGGATGAATGGTCTAAAGGTGGCGTAACCAAAGCAAACCAGACCCATAGAAAACCAGAATCATGGGATTTAGAACTGGAACATTCTTTCAGGTATGAATCAGAATTATCAAGGAAAAAATGTGTTTATTCCCTGTTAAATTGTTACAGTTACTGAAGAAGAGCAAAAATGCGTGGCTTAGGAATCTAGCAATGACACATAAATCTTCTTGACTTCGACAACACCAGTTCTGCATTGTTCATTAATATAAAAATTTGTTATTGGATGATGTTTTAATTATTGCAAAATTAATTGCAGTGGTGTGGTCCTTTCAAGATGCCAGGTCCAAGCTCAGAAGTATTATTTAAGTAGTACTATTGTGAATGATACAAACACACTCAAATCAAATTCTGACTGTAAGGTTTAAAGTCTAGATCAGACTCAAAGATACGCTAGGGATTAACTTACAGTTTTAGTATGTATGGTTATTCTCCCTAGCTATTATTGTTTGGAAGATGGTTGAGAATCTGATACAAGTTTCTGCCACTGCAGATGAAGTAATTGTTGTCAAAGTAACAGGATACAATTTTTTTATTTATCACTTTCTTTGTCTTTTAAGAGTGGAGTACTAACAGTGAAATTGGGTGGAGACATGGGAACATACGTAATCAATAAGCAAACACCAAACCGGCAGATTTGGCTGTCCTCACCCACTAGGTAAGTTGTGTGTAAGTTACATAATATCTGCAGACTGGATGGAAATGTGCTTCCCCTTATTTATAGCACGGCACAATGATCCTTTCTAATATCCTTTTCGTTAGTTACCCCTCTACTCTGTATATTCTCAAAACGGGTTTGGGACACACTGCAGTATTACTGGCATACCTAAATTATACAGGAAATGTGCAACAAAGAATTTTCATGCACCGTTTCAGCCCAAAAGCACTGTCTACAGGTATATTACCTACTCACAGGAAGTATATATAACCAGTAGTGATTAAAAAGAAACAAACAAAGCTTCTGTTGGAAAAAGAGTGATGATGATGTCATCATCTAAACCTCTCTTTGTGTTTTAAACAGGGTGGCTCCTTCCCTTTTAAGCTTGTGGGATTTCCTGCTTTGTATGTTTATGTATGCCCACACTGGTTGTTTTTGTCAGGCATCTGCACTTCACAGGAGCCTTAGCTAGCTGCTTCCTCTGCCTTCTCTAATGATGTGTTTTGATCCATTCCAAGTTTTCTGGTTGGTTTCAGCAGAGAGGGCAGTCAGATAAGTGGGAAAATGCTGTAGCTGTTCCCCTGCCCCCCAAGATCTGTATTCTTTGCCACTATTCCTGGAAAAGAATCCAGGGAGTTGATAAGTGTTACTGGTGAAGGAACAAGCTTATAATGTTTTTGCATCACTGACACGCATGAGCCTCATCACTTTATGAAAACCAAAATTCAGATGATTGCTTCAGTTTAGCCCTAGTTGAGCTAACACGTATGTGTTCCAGAATATACAGTTTGAGGAAAAAAATGTTATATTTTTGTTTATAATACTCCATTAGCTGGTATTATGATAAACAGTGGTATTTCCTGGAACATGATGCTGTGTGTTCACTTATTTCCTAACTTCTGAAAGGTTACACCAGCAAATACTGTATGATCTGAACTGTCATCTTCTTAACTGCAATATGCTGGAAAGTGAAGGAAGGACATGCTAGTGCCAGTAATCACTTGCATTGAATGTTTTGGGGCATTTTTACAGTAAATGTTAACCTTTAGTCTTCAAGAATATATCCCAAGGGAGACAAATTGTCAAAATGAGAGACATTTTTTCTTGGAATTTATTTTGGCCATCTGTTTGCTATTGAGATCTGTACACCTAAGTGAAAACTTTTCTTAGCTGCCAGTTACGAAAAAAAAGGGCACAAGGGTATGTGTGCAACCTGCCAACAGTATAATTGCAGTAATTTAATGTAGCTCCTAACTGAAAAGACTTTTCAACCTTACAGAATATTAACAATACTTTAATGTGATAATTTAATTCTTTTCTCTTATGATTGAAACATATATGCAGACTTCCTATGAGAATACATTTAATCTGTATTTGGCTTTTTAAGCATTTTGTAGAATTCACCCGATCTTTGCTTAAACTATTAATTTAAAAGTCATATTTGTACAGTGTTGTGGAGATACAAAGAACTATGAAGGTTTTTCATATGCTAACCGTATCACTGATATTTACTGCATAACATTTAAAACCTGTTCAGATAACATATGTATTTCTTTGTCATTGATTAAATGATCTGTCTTAGCCTGATTTTCATGAATGACAGAATCCCATTCCATCATACTCCAGGTGCAGGAGAGTATAAACATACACTTGTGCTGCAAAAGATGAAGTGAGAAGTACTTAGTAAAATAACTGAAGCATGTAACCCTGATTCAAACAGTTAGCACTTCTGGTATAGACAGTGCGATTTCAGTGAAAGTGACTTGGATTTATGCTTGCCTTTGTAACTTCTCATACATTGATTAGTGGCTGGAATGTTCTGCATTTGGTTATTGTGAGTAACTCAGGATAGTCACGGTTCAGGTCAGTGTTTATGCTTGTAGAGAGAGAACCTGCAGATTGTTCTTATGGTATAGTCTGTTTTCTAGCAGACTTGGTATGTTGACTGAGTTCATATAGTACTTATAGTTCATATACAGTAAGGCGTATATATTACAATATCAAGGGTTTATCTGTTTATCCCAGATAACCTTTTCATTCCTTTCTATTTTCTTTGCTTAGCTGATGTTAACAGCAGTGAGTACCTTTCAATCATTCACTCATTTGACATGTGGAAAACAGGGTGGATAGCAAGGTCTGGAGTAGAACCTAAGTGTTAAAGTTTCTTTCTTGATACTTAACGTGGGCCTGGAAAAACCAAGCCAGTAACAATATAATAGTGCAGAGAAAAATAGCATTTTAGTTATAAATCTCCCTCATGCAAATATAGTTGCTTTCAGGGGCTAAATTATTGCATCTAAAATGAAATTATTTGTCCTTTGCTATGCTTAGAATATCTGCAAGAACTAATCAGTGGCATTAATTTAGCATTATACAAATATCTGTTGTGATATTTGCATGCAAGAAAATTATATCTGTGAGGGAAGAATGGGATAAAGGAAGAAATTGTGGGGAAATCAGTGCAAAAAGCAGGACAAGAAAGTGCTTGTCTCCCCTAGAAATGATGGATGTATGTTGTCACCTTTCAGATATATGTGTTTGATGGCTCAGTAGTTCCTGACATATCAGGCCTTTTCTGCTCCACTTCCTCAGACTGCCCACCAGCCGTTCCCCATGCTGTTACTTTTCTTGGGCACTCTGTGGCATACATTATGCATACAGGCTTCCAGCAGGTCTCCTGAAATAATCTGTACTTACATAGTGTGTGATGTTTTGTTGTGCTTTTTTTTCTAGTGGGCCCAAGCGCTATGACTGGACTGGACGGAATTGGGTGTATTCTCATGACAGAGTATCTCTTCATGAACTGCTATCAAAAGAGTTTTCAGCTGCTTTAAAAACTAAATTGGATTTGTCTTGCTTAATATATTCTGGGAAAGAAGATACTTGATGGTATTCTACCTCATGGAAGTTTAAAGACTTCAACCTCAAACCAGGCTCCTTCTTGGGCTGAAGGACCTGAGCTTAATTCTGTTGTTTTTCTTGGCATCAATATATTGTGCAACAAAAATGAAAATAATATATTTTTTTCTTTAGTGCTCAGTCTTTGGATTCCTGTGGGCTATTTGAATCTGTGCACATGTAGTACATGTGGTTGAGGTCGCCTATCCTGTCACTTCATTTCTTATTTATTTCTGCAGAAGTCCTGAATTTTTAGTGTCTATAGACTTCTTTGCATGTAAGGAGTGACCGCCTGATGACTTCTGACCACCTGTGACTTCAGCACACAAACACTGAACCTTTCTTGGTGAAATACTCAGCCAAAACAAGAAATGCTTGTGAATTACATTGACATGAATTGTGGTACTGTGAATGTATTGCCTCAAAATTTGTGGCTATCGTAATACATCATAGTCACATTTAACATGTCATAATGTGTGTAATGACAGGTTTTTTTCATAGTATTGCAGAATTTGCTAGTCTTCAAATTCTAAATTGTAGTTTGTTTCACCTTGGGTGGGTTTTTTTTTAGCTAAACTTTGAATGACTTCAACATTTTTGTGGCTCTGAGCATGATATGGAACTGGAAGGGCTAGCATGTGAAGTTTCAGCTGTACAGCAATGTCTCTGCAAACATTTCATTGTGTTACTGTGCATTTCTCGTTCTCTACCCTTTTGTTCTTCAGAGATTAAAAATACTTTTTTTTAGCCAGCAAAATTAACTTCATGGTAGTGAAAATTTGTGCTAATTTTATTTCATTGCATTTCTTAGGTGGTTTTAGATGATCTTGTTATCACCATAATGCAGTAAGGCTCGCCCTGCCACCATGCTGATGCAGAAATTTTGTAGAATCAAGTATGGTCCTTAAGCTGATGAAGCTGTCTGTCAAGCTATTAAATACATGAAGGAAATAAACTATATACTTCAGATCTTAAAACAAAAACATTTAAAAGAAATAATGAATGGCAACACTTCAGTAGTTGCACTGTTGTAATATTACAGCTTGCAGGTTTTAACTGCCTATAAAATGGGAAGGACCAAGTTCTTCACTAATGCATGAGGGGAAAATTATACCATACTCTCTGAGATTGTATGTAAAGATGTTCAATGCAGAGCATTTTTCTTCTTCGTTTCTCTGATGCTGTGGTTAGTTTGACTGATTCTCTCTCTACCTTGACAGGTTAGGATGAATTTTGTCATTGAAAAACAATAACTGTAAAGTGTTCTTGCCCAATATTTGCATTTAGAGTATAAATATTGTTACCTGCTATTTCCCACTATTAAACAGAGAAACAATTCTATGGAATAATTCTCTTGGTTAATGGTGTGTGCTGTTTGCATGTTTTACAATCAATATAAATTTCCACTCTACTGAATGAGGTAAATACAATGACTCCCAGATCTTACGAATATAAGAGTAAAGCATGTTTTTTTTAAAAGTACAGGGAGGTAAAAATAGAGTATGTTTTTGCTCTTCTGAATTCAGAACACTGAAAATAATTTATAGCATATGGAAGTATGTATTTTTATGTAGTTACTTTTATAATATTTAGCTCAATCTCCTAAAATTTCAGAGAGTCATTTAAACACATTTGTGTAGAAGTCAGTGACTTGATACTTGAATCGAGGATACCTGGTTATTCCTTTGCCTGGTCACAAGTAATTATTTTTTCCAATTGACTTCCAAAAATTATTTTCTTAATTATTTGCATGCAATATGATCACTAACATGCATCTGATTGATATTTGGAAGTTCATTCTCCATACATCTGATGGAAATATTTATATGAAATAAATTGCGTGTAGAATTCTTAATTCATTATGTAAATGTGGGATGATATGGGTGAAAGCCACAGACATATGCATATTTTTGAATTCTTTTTGTTTCTTAAAACACATGCTGGAAAGATTCTGTCTAAGTGTGGCCAGTCAAGGTGGATTTTATAAGAGCAGTTCAGCTTTCACGGTTCACACGCCTTGCCCTTCATCTGTAATGCTACTGCTGTTAATGCAAATAATTTCCTGGGTTTAGGTATCTGAGTAACAAATGGATTTAATCTTAACTGGTGAAGATAAATAGTGTCAGCAAGTTAGAATGAGTTTTATCTCCATGTACCAAATGAATCATAGGACATGACTCATTTTTTGTTTTAATACTTGCAGCAAATTGTAAGTAGGGGCAAGGACTCCCCATGAGCTGTCACACTCATACAGTGGAGGCACAGAACAAGCTCTGATCCTAATGTCAGACTGCTTATTGCCCCAAGACAAGTAACACTTCTGAACTGCTTTTACTTCCGTAACTTACAGAATAAAAAGATTGTTGTATAGTTCCCCACCTGACATGTCAATAGTGTCTTGCTTCACCTCTCCCAAAAGAAATAGCTGAAGGACAGTCATTATTCAGACTATGCACAGACAGTATCAATAAGAACACTGTGTTATGGGCATTACTTTTTCCTACAGTTGTTCCATTGTCGGTGAAGGAGAACGTGCAGAATATTTTGGAAACATGAGTGTTGCTATTCATAGCTTTACTGGCTGCTCAAGCTGAGCACTTAAAACTGGGGTGTGTTGGACTTTTTTTAGATATACCAGAATTTTCACCAACTGCTAATCTGACCATTGGTTTTTTTATGGTGTAGGCTTACACTCTGAAAGACCTAGTATGTCCAGCCTTGCTAAAATTCATTGTTTCCTACATGCCCAGGAGCTGCTTAGAAGTCTCCGTTCATTCATGTAGTCAAGCCTACAACAATTGCACACAGTCTGCACTGATCACAGAATACCACCTTTGTTTGCCAGGAGTTATGTGCCAGAGTTCTTGTCTGGTGTTCATTTGTTCATTTTTTTTTTCACTTGTGGGTAATTTGTAAAAAAACATTACCTCTTCTTTCCAACATTGTTCCATGTGATAAAATCATTGCATCTTACTTCCTTAAAATTCCCAGTGTCTTTTGGTAGCTTCAATGAATGGATAAAGGCCTATCCTGAAGAGGAGGTAGCAGAATAAGAGAAAGGGGGTTTACAGGAAGGTTTGTGTTTGATTATTTTTAGCTTCTGGTTAGTGGTTAACTCTGTGATTGGGCTAACCAGTTCAGTAGTATGTGGGAGTCTTGGGAAGGAAGATAGAGGCTTGCCAGAAAACCTGGAAGAACATTCAGAATAGTAAAGGAAGCATGGGAGGGGCAGAAACAAAAGCTATCAGGAAGAAACTAGCTTTGCCCAACGGCTGATGTCATTGCCAGGGCAAGGAGAGATGTGGGGCAAACTGCTTCATGTTATGGCCCTTTAGGGAATGGTGTTTTAAATTTACTCCACACCACTATTTATAATTGTAATCCATCAAACATGTTCCAGTCCATTTTGCTATTGAGATTTTTTTAATTCTTGTATAAAGATACAAAAAAGTTGTGCTGAGTTACATCTGTCTCTCCCCCAGATTGCCTTTTATGTAAATTGTACTGCTGGGAGTTGTAGAACAAAGACAATATTCATGCCTTTACCGAGGGAGGTGGCTGGGGGAGACTGCTTTGCTGGGGATAGGATAAACAGAGCCATGAGCAATTAAAATATTCTAAACAGTCCTAATTACAAACTTTTTTTTTTTTTTAATCAGGTTAAGGAAAGGCATACGAGTTCAGATAAGAAAACAATAGATGTTTAATGCATATAATGTTGCTACCCTATTCAATTTCCTGAATTGATTTAAAAATTGTATCATTGTAATTACATGAAGTGATCGGTAACACAATGAATAATTGTGCAAGCATTGTTACTTTCTAGATGTAGGCTCTTCTGCTAGCCATCAGTGTTCTCTACTGTTGTACTAAAAAAAAAATCAGTTACATATTTAATGTGTCCATACTCCTCTTAACAGCATTTTAGAATCATTCACCAAGCATCCTAAGGCAACTGTTAGAAAAGATTTGGAGAACTAAGAGATGCAGTTTTAAAACATTCATTAACGAAACAGGCACCCACCACAGTGTAAACCGAGTGATCTGACACATACCTGGAAGTAAAACAAAATTTCCATTTCTTGTGCCTTGATTTTGCCTGAAAGCAATATATACGTGCTGATCATAGAATTAGGCTGTAGGTGAATGAAAACATCAAGTTTAAAAATTAGCCCTGAATTAGTCTTTTTTTTCCCCTCTGACTTTTGCTGTTGGAGCTTTTAGACTGAAATAGGTAGTTGAAGGCTAGTGTATTCACATGCATGTTAATTATTAACAGCTACGAGCAGGCCTTTTCCATACAATATCAGAATGCCATTTCACTTGTGCTGTAATAAAACAGGTTCTTTCAGGGCCTCCTTCCAAAGTCCAGCCACTGTATGAATACTGTTTGCTTTCCTTATCTTACTTTCTGTATGAGATACAGTGCAAGAACTGTACCTGTTGAGGGAGAAATTTATCTGAATTAGGAATGCTGTGAGAATCTGGTATATTTCTCACCTGTAAATAGCAACAAACTACAAAACTTTAAGTAGTTTGTTCCGCAGCTCTGATACGAGTGGGAGTGTGCTGTTTCATTTTAGAGGGGCTTGCGGGGGGTTTAACTGTCCACCAGATAAGACAGCAGATAAGGAATTCCTGGTGACATTTAGTGCTGCACAATGCAAAAGAAATATGACTCCAAAGAATCCTGCCAGGGCTGTTTCGCCTTGCATTTCTCATCCCGGCTGCAGGACAGCAGTGATGCCGAAAGCTGATACCTGTGGAATGCCAGCCTGGAGTGTATTTCTCTCATGGCATGTTGCAGTTTCGGGAACAGTACTGGTGGACTTGCAGAGTGACGTGGGGTGTTCGGCCTGGAAATGGAGCTACTCTGCCTTCTGCTAATCTTGTGTATTTCAGCTGAGAGTGATGGTGTGAACAGAGCCCTCCCGGGCTGTCAGTAAAGCGGCCGCAGCTATTTAGTGATAAAGGACAGGGAGAGCAGATCGAGAGGCGTACGTGGAGCACTGCGCTGTAGTGTTAAAGGCTGTCTCCGAGGTCTTTCCGTTAGAAAGGTTCAGATGGGCAACGATCCCAAGTTCCAAACAAAACACTGATGTAAACGGAAAACACACCCAGGCGCTGTGCTGGGTGACGGTGCGCCCTGCCAGCGGCGACAGGGCTCCGCCGTGCCCACCCGCGGCTCCGCTCTGGGCGCGGGGTGCCTCGGGCCGAGCCGCGGAGCAGGCCCGGGGGACAGAGCCGCGGTCCCCTGCCGGGAGACGGGACGGGCAGAGAAAAGCCGGGGGGCGGGGCGGCCTTGCCGCGGTGACTCAGCGGCGCGGAGCACCGGGCTGCGACCGGTATTTCCTGTTCCCCTGCCGCCGCCGCGGGTGTTGGTGTGTGCGGGCGTGGCCCGGGGGAGCCGGGCGAAGGCACCCCTGCACTGGAGGTGCACCGCAGGTGGGGCACGCCTAAGGAGGGGGCGCGCTGCCCGCCCCGTCCAGCCGCCACCGCCCCTCCCCTGTCGTTCCCTGCTCTCCCCATCCTTCCCCTCTCCTCCCCACCTGGGGGCGAGGCCGGCACCTGCGGCTGGAGCCCGCCCCGGCGTGGCCGCGCCGCCCCTGCCCGCGCCCCGCAGGAAATCGCCCGACTCGGCGGGAGCGGCCACAGCGGACCCAGCCCCAGCCTCGGCCCTCGTCCCAGCCTCGGCCTCGCACTCGGACTCGACGCCGCCGCCGTTGCCCGCTCCGGGACGGCGGGGCAGGGTAAGGCGCAGCGCCGGGGTGCCTGTGGGACCTCTGCTCCCGCTGCCGGACCTCCTCCACGAGCAGGCGAGTATCCCCGTGGGTTATCCTCGCCCCGAATCCGCCCTCTCTGTCGCTTCCCTCCCGCCGGGCAGGTGCGATGCCCCCCGGCACCGCCTGCCCCCGCGGCCGGTGCCTCTGCTCCCCACCCCGGGGGCCACGCTGCGGCCACGAGCTGCCCGGCTTCTCCTTCTCGTTCCTTTGTGTGCTTTGGGTTTTATCGCCCTCTCGCCCGCGCTCCTCGGGCGCGCTTTGCCGCCTTTGTCCGCGGAGCTGGACCCGCCGCGGTCCCCGGGGCCCCCCGGCCGGTCCCGCGCCCGCCGCGCACCTGGGCGGCGCGAAGAGCCGCGCTCGGCCGGGGATCGGCTTTTCTCTTAACGGGATTAAGCGGCTCTCGGTGACTTTTTCCGTGATAAGTACTTTCCGGGAGAGTGCGATACTACGTGGAAAGTGGGAGAGATGTCACCGGCGAGTCAGGGTGTTTGTTTACCCGGGGTATTCCGGGGGGAGGGGGGGCGGATCCCCCGGCCAGCGCACGCCCCCGCCGTCGGGGGCTTGGGCTGCCTTTGTTGCACAGAGAATTCCTGAAATCTTTATGTTGGCACATCCCGAGTGGATTCCAGCCATGCCTTGGGCTTTGGCTAACTGGGTCAGGGGAAGTTTCGAGTTAACAGGGAACTGTAAAACAAAGAACAGGCAGTTCCAGAAGACAAATGTTTTAATTGCCCTATTAAAGTGCCTTGGCATCGGCCGTGTTTGTGGTACTGGAGCCCAGGTACATTAGATTTTCATCCTGGAGTGCCAAGGTTGATCTACCAGTGGCAGGCATGCTTTAGTATGCTTTAGTAGACAACTCTGCCCTTAATCACCCCGTACTTGAAACCTGTTTGCGTATTTTTTCCAGCATGAGAAAGCACATGCAGTTTGAACATATTTGTGTAAGAGTCATATAGCAAATCAGAAAACTTCCATGCTTCCAGTACTGCTTTCTAGTAGTTATTCACTTGATACAGAGAGAATTTCTGAATTATCTGCTCTCTAGCTTCAGCATATAAAATTGCGTCGGTTCCCGCAGCTAAGATGATACTCAAGGGCTCTTAGCCGCATAGCTGTGCTCCAGCAGAGGCTGCAAAGGTCTGCTTTGTTTTAACCTTTGCATGTAATTATCAAGGTCGCATCATTTGCAACAAAATAGTTTACCTTTTCTTTTGTTCTGCAAAGTTTTATTTTAAAGGTTGGGAACTGTGATTCACCAATAGTTGAGGGAAAATAAAAGAGAAACTAGTACGTGCAAAATGTTTCTTTCATTTGTGAAGCATTTGTCGTCTAAGGCTTTAACTATAAGCTCTTTCAGATAGTGGTATTTGTCAAGATCCACGAAGTCCCGACACGGCAATCATGTACTGGAAGGCATAGGAGGTTTGCTTGTGTTAATTTATATTAATTGAGAGATCATCAGGCTGCTTTAAGAGGCTTTGAAATGTTTTGCATTTAGTAAGCGAGTGCCACTTAGACATGCTCAGTAAGATTCATACTTAGTATAACATTATTATGAGGATTATGAGGGCTGTCATCAGGCTTTTGAGGAAGTTTTCTGCATGTATTTGACTTTCAGGTGAGTTTACTGTTATAATTGCTTCTGGACTGTTACATGCAAACGTCTTAGGCCCTAAACATTTGTTTTAAGTAGCGGCAGTGACTTCTCCTCCTTTTATAAAAAGGTGTCACTGTGGACTGGAGAACCTGCATCTAATTGTGTTTTGCTATTGCCCCTGTCTGTATCTGCTGAGGTGCTTAGTGCCTCTGCACTGGATTTTTCTGAGACTAAAGGTAAGTGTTGGAAATTAAACAGCCGAGTTGGAGTGACTCCAACACTTTGCATGAACTATAATCTAAATAGAGCTCTTCAGAATAAAGCATCAAAGTAATTAAGTGTATGATGCTTTTTTCATTGCTAGGTCCCCACTTTTCCTGGAGGAAAGGTCTTAGTGATTAATACAATGTTTAGGTAGCGGCATGGTTCGCAAAATTGGATGTGCCGTACCTTTATAAAACCTATGTGCTTAAAAGCATTAGAAAGCTCTTGGACCACAGTAATCCTCAGCTGGGGAGGGAATGGCCTAATACTCCAGGACTACTTCAAAGCTGCATTTAAATTAGAGCAAATCTGGGTGATAGCGTTTGTGTGTGTGTTTTAATAGTTACAAATCTTGTCTTTCTCCAGAACTTCCTTGTAGGAAGAAAAGGAAATCTCTTGTTACAAGACTGTTCACTTGTAATTGTTGAAATAACAGTATTTACCTACTAAGGGACGATGTAACTTTTGTCATTCCGCGGCTACGTCAATTTCATACTATTGTAGTAGTCTCGGAATTGTCATTCTAGTGACGGGGGAACAGAGCCTTACATGTTAGAACAGCTAAAGGTCTGTGAGGTTAGAGATTTTCAGGTCTGGTTTATTTTCAAATAAGTATGAAAATCATAATTGCTGGAGAAAAATTAGTTTTTTAAATTTGACAATTGATCTTTGGCATCACCTGTAGAAAGGCTGTGGATTTTAATCCCAAATTGCAGTGGATTTCTGCGAACTTTGGCAGACTTCTCAAAAATGAGATAATCTATTCGTAAAACAAATATTTATGGCAGTAAGTACATAGGGCATAATTTTGTCTTCTAATATGAGTCTTGCCGTAGTGAAGAATGTTTGCAAATGGTGTGTTACCTACAAATATTGGAGCAGTGACATGGGGATGACTGGTTTTGCATGACTGTGCTGGCATATACTCCCCAGTGCACATCATCTTTCAAAGTCAAAGGTTCAGTTTCAGTCCCACGACCAAGTGCTCTAAATGCGCTGAGAACTTATATCGTCAAAATAGAGCTGTTCAACGATGGGATGCTTTTCTCAATTATCTAAACCTATCCTCTTCCTCAGAAAGAATAGCGCTGTGTTGGATACCTATGTTTGCTCCCTTGAAAACTTTGCTTACTGCTTGTTCCCAGAGTCTTTGAAGCCTTCTGTTGCCCTCTAATCATCTTTTACCAGTACTTGGGTTATCCTGGTCCCACTTCAGAGAGTAATTTTTTTTTTTCTTGAGAGGGTAAATTATGATTTACAACCTGCTGCAATTATGTGGGTATTTTTGTTTGGGGTTTAGGAGGGTTTTCTGTTTGGTTATTATTTGTGGGGTTTTTGACTAATTTGGTTTGTTTGGGATTTCTTTTGTTGTTATTTTTTGGGGACTTGGTGTCTTTTTTGTTGTTTTGCTTTATTCTGTGTGTTTTTTGGGTTTAGTTGTGGGTGGGGTTTTTTGGTGTGGTTTTTTTATGGTTTTGTGGGGTTTGGGTTTTTTTCGGTTGGTTGGTTTTTTACCAGACAAAGCCAGCATTCAACTCTCGAGAGCTGAGGTTATTCTTTACTTAAATGTTAGATAATTTAAACAGGTACTAACTGCAGCATTGTAATTAAACAGCTTGATGCATCAGCAAAGCATACTCAGGTCATTTAATACCTTAAACTATTAATGTTTGGGTTGGGTCCTAGGTGGCTTGTTGTTTGGATTGTTTTGTTTTCTTTTTAAGCTGATTGCTTTTTAAAAGCGCGCGTCGTTAGGGGCTATCGTAGTTTTTTATTTCAAATGAGAATGCAGACTGTGTCAACCCGTTTTTGTTCCGTGTAAGATGGCCCTTGCATTTGTGAATGTATTTAGGATGTTTATGATCCAAGCTTAGTAATAACAGAGTGAGCTGTGGGAGCTCTGGTTTGATATCTGGTGCGGCATCTGCTCTGGTTCGTATTCATCAGCTGCTGGCTTTGTTTTTAGGAAACATGAGCTACCCAAGTCTTCCTGAATTTAGGTCAGCATTGTCATTGTGCTTCTGAGTCCCAGAACCTCAAGATAACGATGATTGCTAATCGAGGAAGAAAACGAAACTCATTAGTGGTCTCTTTTCACATGAATAAGGTGAAAACGACTGACAAAAATATTGCCTGATACAATAGTAGGGTCAATAAGAAGTGTGCAAGGCCAGATATAAAGCCCTATTGTTCTGGGTTTTTTCCAGTGCCTGCTCTCTTTTCATGCTTTTGTCTCTGCTTTTGTTTTGTACCAGCAATCCAGAACTGCTTTTGAGAAATTTCTTTTTACTTCTTAAAGGTGTGCAGTTTCTGGGCTGTGGTTTATATACATGTGAAATGTCAGGTTTAGGATGTCTCCTTAGATTTGGGTATGTTTGCATTGAGTTAGGCATGAGTTCAGACATATTTGGCCACTGTGGCTTTTTCCTAAGTCTGGCTCAATGATACCTCTCCCAAAATCATTGTAACTCCATTGTACCAAACTCATTTTTTGACATTAGTATTGTATTAATAAACTGAGCATGAGCTTAACAGTGCAGCCTCATCAGAACCAAGATTTCACATGTTGGTTCAAACTACGTGTTATTTGCCTTGCCTCATTAATTTTTGGTTGGGATTTTTAAGGCTTTGGGGAAAACCCATAAATCTCTCTTGCAAGTTGCTCTTAACAGCAAGGCTGTCTGTAGACCGGCTTGCACTCTCTATTCTAACATCTGCTTCATCATGTAGCTCTGGTTAATAGCCAGCAGATTTGACTACTGGTGTCTCTAGCCTCCTTAGCACAACTTTGTATAAGCTGATTCTTAGAATCTCCAGGAACATATGGACTGTTCAGGGAAGGGACGATCTCTAAGGAGGGGCCAAAAGCAACTGCAGTCTGTGAAGCTGTGAGAAAGAAATTTCCGGGTCCTCTTCCTCTATTTTCATTCCCACCTCCCACACTCCCAGTCTGATCCCTGATGCTCCTCTAACTTAAGATTTTTTTAACAGATCAAGCTTTACATATGTGCTGGTCGTGGCGCAAACAAAACATACTTGTGTTGTGGAAGTTAACAATCGACTGTCACAGTTATTATCACTTGAGCAAATGCATGTAGGAAGAGATGCTTGTTTCTTTTCTCTCTTAGTAAGAGAATTCTTTGATCTAAAGCTGTTACACAGATTTTTGTTGAAAGATAAGAAAGAACAAGATTTTGTTTTTTTCATGAGAAGGAAAGGATTTTGTTGCTGCATTGTGTATTGATGGTTTTTCAGCTGGGTCTGAAGTGACTGAAGATGTGATCCTGCCTCTGCCATCAGTTTACAAGAAGTATGCTCTACATCCAATTAACAGTGTATGACTGTTTTCATCTGTTGAGCATTAGAGCAAAAGAAAGTTTTTGCTTTGATCTCATAAATGTTTCTTCAGAGAAAAAAAGAGAGAAAAAAGCTCTGTCATTCTTCCCCGATTCTCAGAAATGCATTGTACTTTCCGAGGCATCACTTGTGTATTCTCAGTTAGGCAAATTGGGCTGTTTTCTTTCCAATAAAATTTGGTTTCTGTTCTTCCTGAAAAAATACCAAAGCCAAAAAAAAGTGGAGTAGGTGATAATTCTCCAGCAGGAAACAATGGAGAAAGGTACGTTTTAGAGTTTTTATTTGCTCTACAAAAGTCCTCCTTCACTAACAATGCATGTAGCAGCTTTGAACTTCTGTTTCTAAATAAAGTAGAAGGAAGTTGATAAACTGTGAGTCAGTCTTTCTCCCTCTAGATACCTGGAGGTTTCGCTCACTGTTTAACCGAAAGCAGTACTTGGGAGTAACTTGTGCTTGCTGTGTGGGCTTGGCTTCCCGGTGTACATTAGTCATGAGGCTCCTTTTCTAGCCAGAATTAATATGCTTTGCTCAAAGAAACAAAAGATGAACGAGGGCTGCGCTTAAAGCTTTTCAGATTTTGCATAGGACTGGCTTTGAAAACTACTGTGGGAAAGTTTTTTTAAGAATTATTTCTTAAATGTATAAGGGGAAAGTTAAAGAAATGTTGAGGGAGAAAGTGGACAGAAAGAAATACCAAAACTTCATAGGAGAAATTGTGGTAATACCGAAGTTAATGAAACCAACTTTGAGGGAAGACTGGATTTTATAAAAATATTTCTGCTTTTGAGTAAAATTGAACTGTCGTGGACTTCTACAGTCAGAAGATCCTTGAGTACTGGAATTGTCAAAAACTGCTCACTTCTTGTCTTGTTTCTTCTTTCTCAGTTCAGCCTTTACGATAGAGCTACCAAAGCGATCAGAAGTCAGGATGCCTACGGGCTTAATGACGTTAGCTGTGCTTCAGGCTTCTAGTACTACTCTGCTTTCTTAAGCTTCTTAATGCTTTGTATACAGATGTTTAAAGTTGTTGTTAAGTGATTTTTTTTTCTTTTTTGGACATGGAAAAGTAATTTTTTGTGTAAATTAATTCATATGGTTTTAATATATTAATTATTTTTCTTAAAACATCACTGCATTTCAGGCTGCTTATTCCTTATCAGCCTGCAACTATGTAGGTGAATATTTTTTTTTCTCTGACTATTGTAGTGGTATTCCCTGAATCTAAAAAATGCTTGATTTTATTTTGCTCTTCTAAGATCAGTCACATGGATTGCTATTTACTAATTACTTGAGATAGTTCAGTGTGTGCATGTGCTAACATAACCTAGAAATCTGATTATTAAACACCAAATATGGCTAATGCAGGACTTTAAGTAATGTAGGATCTGGAAATAGTTATACAAATCCTTTTGTTAAGAGCTAAATATTTTACAAATCATCTTGGTTTCTAAATAAGGAACATGCAATATCACTCCAATAGAAATACATGCCTAATGATACTAGGGAATAAGTAATGCACAGTTTACAGAGGGAGCCGTGGTCCCAGGCTCAGTCTTCCTGTCACATCTTTCTATGTTTTTATCTCTATTACTGCATAAATGCATAATATTTATACATGTAACTATATATATCTATATAGCTACATATATAAACATTCATTTCTTACTATCTAAGAAGCATTATATCAACATTTCCTTGATTAGTTTTGCAATCAACGACATCTCTTTGAATATTGCAATTTGACAGTGCTGCAGCGTTTCAGAAATGTCACCGTTACGTCTTTCAACATGTGCATCTGTCTCCACCTTTGTAGTTCATACCTGAGATCTTTGGCACACACAGTTACTTACCTCATCGCTAGAACAATTCTGACGTGGGATGTGGCTTCTGGCATCATGTGAGGCACATTTGAATGACTAGTAGGTATCATAATGGGAGTCTCTAGCTTTCTTAATTCTGTACAAGCCACGAAAAGAAGTATTTCTCCATGCCTTTTCTGAGTAGATCAGCTAAATCCCTTTTGACACTTGTAACATAGGGAGCTTTCTGGTGCTCTGGTGCTTTCTGGTGAGAAAAGTTAAGGCAAAAGCTATTTTTGTCTGTCACTGTCTAAAATGATCTCAAGTTTTCTGTGCAGATCTCTTTTATTCCCTGGATGGATTTGACAAAGAAGTTACCTAGTGCTCCATTAGCAGTTGAAAGATTATAGACAGCAGAGATTTAGCAAAGGATTAGTCAATTGGGGAGTGTGCATTATCCGGCCAGGCTTAGAACTGTGATTGTCTCTTCAATCATTTTCATTAGTGTCTTATTCAAAGATCAAATTACGTAACAATGACGTTTCTGGGGAATCTGGTAGGAGTTTTTCTTTGGTTTCTCTCTCTCTTCTACTAACTATCCAAGCCTGGAAGAGGGGGGAAAAGCATTATTTTTATGCATCAAACTTGCAGCATGTTTTAAAAAGCAGCATTTCAAATCAGTGAAGAGGCATGACTTCAGTTCCAGCATCTGCGTTTGGATGATAACTTAGCGTGGTGGAACTCTTGAGAAAGGCAGGATGCGGTACAAGAAATACATAACTATTTTAGAAGCAGCAATAGGTATTACTCCCCTTAACAAGAGAGAATTGCTTCCTGAGGGTAGACATGCAAATCTGTGGCAGCATCCAGGGTAAGTGTTAAAAAGCAATCAGTGAGTAACTATGGGAAAAATTGTGCTCACCTTGAATCATGCATTTTTAAAACTTGTTATCAGAAAGAGGAGAGTTATTCATAAAACAGGTAATCTTTTTTTGTACCTTCTGAGATCTGTATCTTCAGTAGTTGTGGTTGAACTCAGTGGTTTCATTAGAGATTTCTGCGTACTACCTGTCCTTGGCTAGAGAAATAAGTAGGAGAAAGTGTTAGTTCTAAGTGGAGGAGTTTGGTGAAGAACAGAAAGAATAAACACATGCATACTCATTAGATCAGAAATGAAATGTCTATTTTGTATTTTTTGCTTGCTACTAACCTGATGCATGCGTTTGCGTTTCCCCTCTTCTCATTTAAAAATATACATATTTTAATTTTTATCTGTCAGAGAAGCAATTTCTAAAATTAGACAAGGAAAACCACTTTTATCTGTGCAGTCAACTTAACTTCCCTGCTTAGATGCAGAAGTTCATCATACTTAGGAATACTGTTTCCCTACAAGAAGGTTTTCTTGATTTTTGTTAAAATATTAATCCAGAGTGCTTTCTTGTACCACACAACTTGAGTATAAGGCTTCAGAAAAAACCTTCTGTATGTAACTATTTCCACCAAAAAGTATGTGGCATGGAAAACGGAGTTGTCATTCTCTCCCACCTGCCCCTGTATAAATAGCACGGATGGATGGATGTCTTCACAGTCTTTCTGGTCTCGTATTTTTGTAATAAAACAGAATGTTGTCTCCTTGTTTCAGACATTGCAGAGGAGTGCAAAGTATGAGAAGCTTTTGTCTAAGACCAATTAGTATGTTTCTATTGGTTTGGAATCATTCTGTGTAAGCAAGACTTCAAAGGAGAACTTGGATTATAATTGTGGCTGTTTCACTATAACTGAATTCAGATTTATCCTGTAATTTTTCTGCAAATGTGCTTTCTTTACTGGTGAAGTAAAAGCAAATAAATGACTAAGTACCATGTGATTTATTTTTATTTTCCAGATCTATCACCAGAACCACAAAAATTAGTTTGGAAAATATACCGATGGAAATGGCTTTGCACCTTTTTATTTACACAAGTGTTCTTTAAGTTGGTCCTCAATTTCCAGTGTCATGTTAATGAGTGCTTGTAGGGCTTTTTGTTATAAACTTGCCCATTAAGAGGGATTCTTAGTGCAGCCTATTTGGACTCAGGATAGCGGGAGTCTGCTGAACTGTGACTTCCTTTGATTGTTCCATATAAATTATGTACATGCAAATATCTTTGATTTTTTTCAGCTGCTCTTTATATGTTGATAAAATGATACCTGATTTCTCCTGCTATTTTGAGAAGCTGTGTTGGGAAGTAATGATATATTCTTGTAGAATTCTTCTTTGTTTTCAAGTAGGTTAGCCTGGCCAGAGTCACAGCTTGAATCAAAGCCTCTATAAATGAAACTTATTAACTGTAATGTCTATTTTTTTGTAACTTGACTGTTTGTCTTTCATCTATTACTGGGTATTAGTCAGTATCAAAATACAAAATACACTGTTAAAATTTGTTTTTATTGCCAGCATTCTTATTCGGACATCTGCTTGTTTTCAGGGAGAGGTTTAGTTAATGTGATTGTTGTACACACTTGGAATTTTAAACTGGTTAAGATGTATTTTGATTATATTTGGATTTGCCATTCCAACAGTTTCAGAAAAGCAGAAAAGCTGTTGTCATTGGACTGTAATAGGGATCCTTTTTATGTTTTTATTAAAACTTTCAGGGAATGAAAGGTTGATAACCAGCAGTTGTATCAAAGTAAACTGAGTTGACAAAAAAAGCACTGTTCTTTTTTAGCTGCATACTGCTTATTCTATATGAATGGAATAAACACATAAATAACACACTTTACTAAGATCAGCTTATCACTCAATTTCTAGAGGTACCCAGTCACATTCTTTGTAAAAATAAAATGTTATAAAAGTGTGAGTGTGTGTGTATGGGGAAAATTTGTAACATAACGAGACACATTCCAAAACCTAATACTGAATAAAGGGTATAGAGGTCCTTATTTGTCAGCTCCTCACTGCACAAATTCCAGTGCTTAATTAAGCACTTCATTTTTCTTAAACAGCTCTTAAAACAAAAAAGCGCTTTAGTGTGATGCTAGGTCCAGAGCCAGTTTGAAAATTGTAACAATTATGCTTAAAAACCCAGATTACTGAACAAAAGAAAGCAGGTAAGGGATATACATTATTTTGCTAAGGTATTAATTTATATTTTCAAATCATAGACATTACAAAGTTAAGTTTTTTACTTTCATCTTTGCTTGGAATAGTGAGGTGATTTCTGTGACAAATTGATTTTTATAAAGTCTGACAGAGAGAAAATTATGGCAGCAGTGGTAGTTAGGTTTCGCTTGCTTGTGTGACTTTTCTGCAGCCTGCAGAACAGCATTTTGAGCACAGCCTAGAACAATAAGGCTGAAGTTTGTTTTGAATGCACGGTACAGCTTGTGCTTCTCTTTGATGGTCATATAAATTCATATGAAGCATCTTTTTTTTCTGCAACTTCTGAAATCATGCCTTGATTTAAAACTGTATTTTACTTTTAGAAAGATGCTTTTATGCTGGAAGAGTATGGGGAGAAAATAACCTTCTAGTTTCTAGGTTTGATGTCTGTCAGGTGGTTGCATTGTTGCATGTTTTAAAAAGTTTATCTGAAACAAAGTGTATTTTTTTAATATTTTAGAAATTTTAATTTTGCATTTTCAAACCTCTGACCTCATTATATTTGTGCTCAGGGAAAAGTGGGTGTCACACACAAGACACATCAAAATTTGGGCCAGACTTTTAGACAGTTAGGGAAGTTCTGCAGAATTCTTTCTGTATCTCTTTCTAACATCTCTCAAGCCATCTAGAAATAACTAATGGAGTATTAACCATTACGAAAAATCATCTGTAGATTGCAGGAGATGGTGGGAGGATCAGAAACAGGCAAACAAACTCAAACCTGCTAGAAGAATAACTACTATACTTTTCTAGAGAGGTCTGGCTATATCCTTTTTTGAAGACGGAACACTTTGGAAAAATTTTGAGGTTTTTGAGAGAAGAATTAAAATTACTGAGTTGCATGTTGGTTTGTTTTAAAAACAAAACAAAAGCCACTACCAAACCCTAACCACTAGCTTGTGTTTCTATTTCTGGCAAAAGTTCCTTCTTTATCTTAGTGAAACCATTCATTTTCTCTTTTCCTGCCAGGGCTAATCAAAGACTAGGAAAGGGGTCAGGGAGAAGGGGAGCCCTGTGACTGGGATGCTGAATGAAAGCTAACATGCTACTTGTGCCCAAGAGGGGTAGCTAAAGCCTGTTGAGCAGGGGAAGGAGGGTAGATTACACTGGGAATTGCTTTCTTTCAATCTTTTGGCAACTGAAGTTCTTAAGTTACCATCTAATGTCATTGGAGTGCATGTATCCAATTGTTCTTGCTGAGGTTATGCTCAAGATGCAATGCTGTTACTAGCTTTCCTGTGAACAGCCTTGTGCAAGCTAGACAGTCCCACCAAAACTAAATCAAAACAAAAAGCCAGATGGTTTGTGCAGAGGACCAGTGCAACAAAGTAACTATGCTTCCTGTCAATACCCTATTTCATTGGCAAAAAATGCATTGATTGCTTTGCATGTAGGCTTGTGTGTAAATATTGCTGAGCATCTCCTTTTTTCAAGCACGATTTCCACTTGATTGCCAGGAAAGCTAAAGCATGTCAAACTAAGCAGAGAAATATATTTTATCTTCTCTTTATCTTTAGGACTTCAGTGTTCCAGGCTTCACAAGCACTCTTTTGTGGTGACTTAAATGAGACTTAATACATGACTTAAATGAAACTTTGTGTTTCAGGCACCAAACTACTGCACTGCCATCTCCTTGTGAGTGGGATTGGGAGCACAGCTGTACATCAGGCCCAAAGCATCGCACAGCGAGTAGACCACGGCACTCAAAGGTTGTCATTCCTCCCAAGGTACTAGTCAAGTTGTATCAGTTAGACCTAACCATTAGTTAAATATGATGCATTGTTCTCATGTGCTAGCTAAGATGCACATTCTTCCAGCTATGTTTTTATAAAGTCGCAAGAAATTGTACTTAGTAGAATAATATGAAATTAAAACTAGCTCTTTTGAATTCTCAAAGAAACTTAAAATGATTGCATGCACATTTGCTGAGAACTTGATGTACAACAGGCCTCTAGAAGAGGAGAGGTTTCAGCAATGAAGTCAATATTCTGCTAAAGTTATGCAAATAATAATGCACAGGCCTGTACTAGTTCATCTGTAAGCTAAACATTGGTAAAGAATGGATATAATCTATGATGATGTCTTCAGCAAATATAAATATTTAGCATGGACTTGGGGATAAATAATTTACCTTAAGCACAAAGGGCAATATTCATGGGAGTTGCTAAGTGACTCAGTCAGTCCTGGGAAACAGAATAGCCACACACAGGGAGAGTTGTTTTGCTGCATATTTTCTTACAGTACATCATTAAGGTAAATATAATCCTTTTGGCATATTAACCTTGCTTTTGAAACCTTTTCTCAAGTGCTTCCAGAAGGACAATAAAATGCATCCTTAGTTATATGTGTTGATTGGACATGCTTGGCTTATTTTTGTAAGTCATTAACAGATGATGATTTTAAGAGAGGAAAAGGTTTTTATGCTGATGTTTTGCAAAACTATAACTGACTTTCATTCTTAAGATGAATAGCTATTGCTGCTTTAGTAATTTACTTTAAAATGTTCCTATCTGCTGCCCTGACTTTCTAATTTGTCATATACTTAACCAAAGGTACTTCTCTGTTTAACTTCCTGGGAGTGAGGGAAAATTTGATTTGAGAATATCAGTGAAATGTAGCTAGGCAGGAATGGCTCTGCTGAGGTCTTGAGCAGCCTCTGACATTTTCCTCAAAACAAAAACTGTCAATGGTATGGTACGCAAACTTTACATCAGGGAATGCGGATAGTTGCAAACTCAACTCTTAGCAAAAGAAACTCCAGAACCATTTATCAGCAAGGTCAAGATGGCTCTGAAGGTACATCGAGCTGCTTTGTGGGCTTCTAGGAGTTGTGGAACTGGCGAATGAATGACTGCTATGGCTGTGGCCATCTGCTTTCCACCTGATTGTTCTTGCTGTTCTCCTTTGGACTCTTGCCAGCTCACTTTAGTCATTTGCAAAAAACATCACCCAAAAGTGGGCATTAGTAGCCTAGCTGGGACCTTGCTGTTTCTGAACAGGGCTGCAGAACTGCTTTGTTTCTTAATAAGCCCGTCAGCAGGAGATCTGCCAGTATAAATAGGATGGGGAGAGGCAGAGCTTAGTTTTCGTGCTCTAAAGAACTAACTTGGCTGAAGAACTGCTGTCCAGAGCTTTGTTTTTCAAATTACCCTTATACACAAGGAAAAAAAGCAACACATCTTTGTGTATGTTATGTCTTGTGTAATCTGCATATTCTTTCACTTGTTTTTAATAAGCATAATGATCTCCATGAGAATGAGATCTTTGGTTTTTTATTGTGTTGTCTTAATTAATTTGAGCCATAACAGTTGATTACCATGGTAAAGCTTTGATGTTGTAGGGCTTGACTTCTAGCAGATAAATAGCTAAAAGCAGAGGATTGTTTCACAGCCTTGCCAGGAGTAGTCAAGAAACATAGAGAAGAGAGGAAGGAAATGAGATGTAAGCAAAATGAATGTTCAAGCAGAATGTGCCGACTGTTTAAAATGAAAATGTTGGGGTTGGGGAAGAGATTTCCTAGCAAGTGTTGATACACATTTTGTATGGTGTTTGGGGAGAAAAACAGTACACACTTGTGTGGCTTGGATGTGTTTAAACTACGTTGTTATTTCATTCTTTAGAATTATGGTGCTAGTTTTTGTAGCTTCTTAAAGAAGTAGAGGTTGAAAGGCTTATGCTAAGGGAAGTTGTTTCAATTTGCGTAGGCTGTAGAGGAGGGGATGGGTGGGGGGTTGTGTGTGTTCAAGCAGAGTCACTGTTAAGACCCTGTTTTGCTCTCTAGCAGTAGGTCAAACTATTCCATTTGCTTGCCTTACTAGAGTAATTTTCAAGGAACTGCAGTGTAATTTAAGACATTGCTCAGATGAAAATGTGTTTAGAACAAATAGACTGTATTTCTTTTTTCTCAGAACTATAATTTTTATTAACTATTACCAAACACTTCTGCATATTCTCATTCTGTTTTATTTATCCTATGAATATGCTATGCATCTGTCTTTTCTAATTGCCATATTCTTTGCAAAAAGAAAGTAGAAACAAACAAAACAAATAGTCTTCTGGTCTAAAGCAGAACAAACTTGTAGTGTGTGGGATCTAGTAGAACTGATGACTGTCCAAAACACTGAGGAAACTATACATTACATTGCATTATAAAAATATAGATATTACTGTATTTCATACTGTTAATGTCCAATGCTGTTCCTAGCTGTTCAGCTTGTAACAGTGTGTTTCAAATTCTTTTGTGAACTTGAAATTGAATTTATGATTGGCTTAGAGCAGTACTTCCTCTTGCTCTAAATAATTCTCTACATTGTAAAATTTTTAGCAGTTTGAGGTCTCAGTAAATCTCTGTGTCTAGCTTCAAAAAAAATTAAATATTCTGCTTTTCAAAACATCAAAATAGGTCACCTTGTAAGTGACAGAGGATTTGATACCCCCAAAAAAATATGTACAAACTATGGGATGTTGTGTATGTTGGGCTCTGTGTTTCTTCCTGGGACATCTGTGCTTTCTAAAATAACAGCCTTAATATTCCTGCTTTGAGATTTGCAAAGTGTGTATAGCTGCTCATCCTTATACTAGATCAGAGAGAGCCAACAGACCCAGCAGCTGCATGCCAAAATCTTTATGTTGCATAATCACAAACTGTACTTTGGAAGTGCAGACAACGGGCAGGATAATAATTGCATCATTCTGCTTTAAGCTGGCACTTGTGTCATGCAGTAACTCCAGAATGGTAGGATAATTCAGGTGGAAAGGAACCTCAGGAGGTTTCTTGTGCAACCTCTTGCCCAAAACAGGGTCATCTGTGAGATCAGAACAAGTTGCTTGGGGCTTCACCCAGTTGGGTTTGAAAACCTCCTAGGACAGAGACTGTACAACTTCTCTGGAGTGGGCCCATGGTTTGTCTGTCCTCACGGGGAAAATTTTTTCCTTTTATGTACCTCTGAACATGTCTTGTTTGAACTTTGGCCCATTGTCTCTTATTCACCTTGCACTACTGCTAAAAACCTGGCTTCATCTCTTCAGTCTCATCGTGTCAGCCCCAACGGGCTGCTGCTGAGTGTCCTGAAGCCATCCTTCTTCCAAGCTAAACAAACCCAGCTGCCACAGCCTCCTCCTGCAGAGCCAGTGCTTCAGCTCCCACCATCTTGGTGACCCTCCACTGGACTCACTTCTCTACATGTGGTAGCAAGTGCTGAGATAGTATGCAAGGTGTCTCTCCTCCAGTCCCCCCAAAATAAAGATTAGGATTACTGTGCCATATATGTGACAACCCCAGTGTAGAGCTGCATGTTTGAACCGTATGTGTGGAGCTCCTGAGCAGTTCCTGAGAGTCAGAGGTCAGCTACCTACACATTCTCTAATCCTGAAGGTTGAATCTGTTAGGGCCTGACTTACTATATAAAGAAGCAGACGTAATTGGATTTATGAATCATTTAAGTAGGACTGGGCTGACTGATTTGTGTGATTTTGCAGGCTGATGACAAATGGCAGTCTAAAGAGATTGCCTGGAAGGGAAGGGGGAAAGGCTGTTTGACAACATGGTATTTTTAGAAGCTTCTACAGTGTCTCTCATGACAGGATCATGAACACTTGCTTAAAAACAAGAGCAAAATCTCTGTTCAGATAGTTCCACAACTGGACTAGCAGCCTACGTTCCCAGTATCTCTTTCTGAAATCAGTTCCCAGCTCTTTAAGGAGGTTGCCTTTTTGCCATGCTGTCTAGCAACACTACCAAGTATTGAACTTTAACATTCAAAGAAACAGAAAAATAATAGATTGTCATAGGGGCAGGTTAAAAGGCTTGATGGTGGAGAGGAGGCGGAGAGAACCTGAATCACAACATGGTTCCTTCAGGCAAGTTACAGAATAGCCCTACTCAATTGGCTAGAGTAACTGTGAGGGCAGCTGGCTGTTTTAAATGTGCATCTTCCAGTGTGGTGTTAAATGGGTGTTCCCTCTGTGCATGCTGGAAGTGGCATAACTGCTTCATTCACAGTAGTGTTAGATAATTTATGGAATACGTCCTAGGTTTTGCATGACTCAGGATACAGCAAGTGATCTCTCTAAACTAGTGCTACATAGACCATGGATTCAATCTGATTGTAGGCAAACAATGTCCCCTTGGTTACTTAAACTGAAAATCTCAATGGGAAATGTAAGTTATTTGCATGTTTTTTATAAAGTTAATACCAATAATCTTTCTATTGAAGTTAATTTTAAAATTCCTGTATGCCTACATAACATTCCGTGAAATCCCCTGCAGATGATGCTGCTTTGTAGAGTTATTGCAGAATAGCTGGTCCTAAATACTGCAGAGAACAGAGCTGCAAATGTGTAGCCCAGTTCATATAATTTTAACATGGTGCTGATACCCAGTCTTTACTCTTCATGATGCAGTATCCCTTGCAGGACTGACTACAACTGGACCTGTGCCTCCCATTTCAGGGGGAGATCAATGATGGAAATGTGCATGCAGCCATGCCTCCAAACACTCGGGGTGCTCAGGGACCTGCACAGGCACATCAGACCATTTGGCTGGGGCTCCTGGCCCTCTTCTCCTTGTGTTGCTGTGCCAAGTGAGTTTTGTCTAGTTTATAGGTATTCTGTATTCACACTGGAAGGTCTTGTGGTGTTTCAGAGAAGATGAGACAGGAGAGGTTATACCTAATGGTAAACAATATACTTGAGCTGCAGGTTAGGGGTTTGGTTTTATTTGGCTTACAAGGGAAGAGAATAGGGATGCTGTCCTCCCATGGAATAGCTGTTAGGTGAATACTTTGAGAACCTGCTCCCCTTTCTCCTACCACAAGAGGCAGGTGCTGGAGGGGTTCGCACAACTCTCATTGCTGTTTACACTGGTATCCTTGCATTTGCTGTTTAGCTGGCAACATCTTCCTCTCATAAGGCCTTTCTGCATATCCCTCTTGGGAGGACATCTTGGTCAAAGAACAGGCCTGAAAGTTTGCTCTTGGTGGTTGCATTGCAGGATAAGAAACCTGGCAATTGTTACTACACTGTTTCTTACATCAGTCCATGCCACCTCTATGAGCATCTGGGCATTTGGCCAAGCTCTAGAGTGAGCATGAGTGCTAGAGACTGCTTAGTGCTCACATTTGTAGGCTGGTATGGGATGGTTCATATGCCCATTGTGGCAGAGTAGCTGTTTAGTTTGAGAAAAAAAAAAAAGAAAAGAAAACAGGAAAGGATTAAAAGTGAGAAATTTTATAGACAAACATGGAAAATATTTTGATAAGCCCACATGGATTATTTTCCATCTATTACTGCAGGAAACTAAATAGAGACAAACTGATAGGTCCTTCCCAGATGGTATTTTATGGTAAGAGATTGAAAACCAGCCTATCTGGCTTGTGTAACTGTGGTGAGTTCCTGCATCTCTGTTATGCTTACCTCAGGCTAGCTTAGTGTGTTAACCCTGCTTGTGCCCTACAGCTCAAGGAAGTGTAGCCTTTGTTAGTGATAACACATTGTGGCTCTGATGAAGCCACAGAACATGCCAAAAAGACCTGTTAGGTCAAGCCACAGCTTTTGTCTGGAACACAAATAATCCTTCTTGGCCTTAGACAGGATAGGCAGACCCTTAGATTGCTCTGACTGGCACTGCCTGCTCTCCCCAAGAAGTTGTGTCTAGTAGGGGAATCCAGTGGTAGCTTTCATCTTTTGCCAGAATCTGTGTGGAAGGAAGCAGCTTCAGGAGGCTGCTGCTTTACTTTATGCTGCCACAAACTTTGTTGTATGTGTTAAGAGATGGCAGTCAAAAGATCTAGTGGCTTCTCTTTATCCTGCCCCACCTCATGTCTGGGAAAAGCGCTTCTTGTCAAAAAGTATATTGCTGTCCAGCTTAAAATAAATGTCATTTTTGCATCTAAAACTATTAGTTGTCTGGAGCAAAATCATGTTATTTTATTGTGTCATGTCATTTCAACAAGTACTGGACATTGGATTTCTCTGCTAATGCTATAATGTAACATTCTGTGCTGATGGTGTGAAACAGTGCTCTTTGGAAAGCTGCCTCCAGTTTGCAGAGGTGTGCACTGGGTGTGGAGACTGACAGTTGTTTTGCCTTGCCATGCTGTATCTCATGGACAAATTCTTGATGCCAGAAGCTATCACAGAATTCCATGTGTGTGAAGAACCTGGCCCTCTGTGCTTTGTTTTCCCAAGTGCACCTGACTTTAGCCATATGTTGGATTGCTAGTGTTGCAAAAAAAGTTGTATGGTACCACTCACTTGTAAAACTGAGAGGAGGAACAGCATGAAAGAAGAGCAAAGTTCATCCTTTGGCATTTTTTGGCTTATTATCTTCAAATTTGAGGGTAGGTTATACAGAGTAATGGGCTGTTCACTTTTTTTCTTTTTTTAAAAAAAATTGGCTTAAGAGTTTTTCCCTTACAGTTGGTTCTTATTCTTAGTTTCTTCCTTCCAAGAGTTGATTCAAGTATTGCCTCATACCCCCAAAATAGCATAAAGCCAGGAAGACAGCAGCACTTGGGAAAGAAGTCTCTATTTCTGAATATAATGTGGTTGAATTTCTGCCCATATCGTGTTCCTTAGTGCTTTTAGTGACCACTCATTTCTGCAAGCTCTTGAGAAGAGTTAACTCAATAACGTGCTTTTTAAAGAATATGTAATTACACGCCCAAAGCAAGCAATTTGGTCTCTAAATTAATAGCAGTGGTGTGGACTTTCGAGACCGATGTGTAAGGTTGTTAGGTGGTAGGAAGGAAATGTGACCAAGGCTGTGGACGTGAGGAGTCCGTCCGCTGTGTGGAGGCTTTCACATCACGTCCTCCTAAAAACACACTGACAGAAAAGGTGGACGTGACTGGCGCATGTCTGACAGAACAGGGCTGTGGATACTGTCCGAAAGCTTCATGACAGAAATGCTGCCCGGGCTTGGGCCACCGGCCCCCATCTCTCCCGTTTATCCTGTGACAGGCGTCAGCTGCTGGCCGCTGCCAAGGGCAGGAACACAAGAAATATTTTTGTAGAGGCGGAATAACAATTCTTTTCTTCCCAGGGAGAATGGAAGTGTTTCTTCGCCTCCCCGGGGCGTTTACAGGCATGATTGGCTGGCGGCGGGGGCGGCCGGGCCCCGGCAGGACAAAGTCTCTCTGTGGAGGGCTGCTCAGAGCCGGCTTTGTCCTGCCGGGCTCCGGTCGCCCCCGCGGGGCTCCGCCGCAGCCCCTCGCCAGCGGCCCGGCCGCTTCCCTCGCGAGGCGGAGGCGGGAGAAGCATTCCCGAGGCTGCCGGGACTGACGGCCAGCCCCCGGGGCCGCGGGCCCGGCGATGTTACTATGGGAGCGACGCAGGGCTCCGCCGGGAGCGGCCCGCGGGAGCCCGCGGCGGGGGCGGAGCAGGTCGGTAGCATCCCCTCCGCGCTCCTCCTCCGGCCGCGCTCACCCACCGCTCTCGGCCCCTGCCCCGGCCGTGGGCCCCGAGGGCAGCGGAGAGGCGGCGGGCGGGGCGGAGCGCGAGTAACAGCGGCCACAGGTGTGTTTCCAGCCCGCGGGACTCACCTGCGGCACCCCGAGCCGCGCCGGGAGCGCCCGCCCTGCGGCGGAGGAGCCGCGCGTACGGGGGGGAGGACCCGCTCAGGGCGGGCTGCGGGTCTGCTCCGCGCTTCGCACCGGCGCGGGCTGGCGGAGACAATGCTGGAACCAAGGGCCGTGGGAATACCGCGTGTTTTCCACTTAAATGGGAGCGGAGAGGCAGCCTGTCCTCCGAAGCGCTGCTCGGTTCCTGCGGCGCCCGAATGCACATGTAGATTTATGTACTGGTTGGGGTCAGCGTCCAGGTTTTAACCGACGATAACCTCAGTTTCTTTGGAGAAACAAGCTCAGAAGTTTAAAACCACTTCCCCCTCTCACCGGTCCGGGCTTTTTTTCTTTTTTTTTAAGGTTGTCAGTTGCTGAACTGCAGTAATCAGTGTGGCTATGGAGTAGTAGACAGCGTCTCTCAGGAGTGAAGGGGTGGTGAGGTGTGCATGCCAGCGTCCAAAAAATTGAACTTATCTATAGTCACTTCCCCCACCCCCACTAAAATGTGGATGGAAGCCATAAACACTTGTTTACACCTCATACTTTGTTTTGTGGTTTGTAGAGTAATCAGTACTCTTAAGTATCCTTGCGGTGTGGATTATTTTATGTGATTATTTCCATACTCTGTGTGTTTGGGTTGTTTTTTGATTGGATGGCTTGGGGTTTTTTGTTTGGCTAGGGGGTTTTGCTGCAGAGGTTGTGCAGTTGATCTGGGTAACTGCTCCACTCTTCTTATTCTGTTATCTTCATCCTCACCTGTATCTGAGTGTTTCATCTCTTCTTAATCCTTCTTGTAAGTCCTTTGACACAGATCCCAGCGTATTTGACTCTGTTGCTCCAGTACATTTGGTAAGTAGGTATAATCATTTGCTGATGGCTCTGGTGAGAGAATAGAAACAGCTATAATAACGTGCTGGTGATTTGCCTTGCAGGGGTCTCTTGAGGATAAGGTTTACATGTGTTGTCCTGAGACGGATGGAAAGTCTGATTCATGCACGTTTGAGCTACAGGAGTTACAAAGCCTGTATTTATAAATGGACACTTCATATGGCTATAGATAATATAATATAGATAATATAAATACTTCACTTAAAGGAAGTTATAGCCATTATGAAATGATTCCTGAAGTAAGACACTTCGCAGTGTATTCAAGCAAATGTAGTTTCAGACTCTGTTGTCTGTCTCCTTCCATTTGTCTCAAATAACAACATTTTTTGGCCTGTTTTTATCAATATTGGTGGAATCCTTTTGAAGTTAATGGCAATGTTTCTGTTGGCTTGATAAAAAGTGTGGGTTGTCAGGTTTCAACTGAGCGTATAGCATTTCTTCAAACCATTTTAAGGTCTGCCTTTCATGTAAAGAAATAAGAATTAAATGGTTTGGTTAAAACTTCTTTTTGGTTCACAGCTGTGAGTCCATGTAATATGGAAGTTGGTTGTGTTGGTTATGAATTCAGTGCCAGCTTCTCAGTCAGCAAAATGGGAGCTTTGGCTGATCTTTCTGCCTATTGTGTGAGACTGAGAGAAAGCTCATGTTTCTTAAGTGGACTGAACTTAAGTGGGGAGACATGGTCAGTGTAGCTACTGAAGGGGTATGTATGTATGTTTCTTATAATACATTTGCTAATAAGGCCACAATCCCATTTCTTTTATAAAAACACCAGTTTGCTCATTATTTTGTAGAAAAAGAGAGAGATACTACTATTTTGTAGAAAAAGAGAGAGAAAAACCTGGAGAGATACTACAGCTATGAGTTCTAACTTCCTCTTTATTTTTCGTAATGAAGTTGTCAAACAATATAAAATTTATAACTGTACTGGGAATTCTGATTGTAATTCATGGCAGTTAAAATTGCAAATGAACTTAGAATCACTTCATTTTTTAAAGCCATATTTGGAATGTATTTCTTACTGTGAAAATTAAGAACTCTCAAGAACTTTATGTGATCTGTGCTGATAGGAGAGACATATACTGCAAGTACCAGCCTTCAGGCAGATTTATGTTTATGCTCCTGAATGTATCCTAACTGGAGTGCACAGTGGAAAACAGTATGTAAATGCAATTATTCTCATTGCTTTGTGAGAATAAAGCATCGTCTAACTTAATAAATAGTAGGAGAGATGCCTTCATGAACTCTTCAGGCATCTCTATCCCAGATCTTCAAAATATAGTAAAGAAGAGCAGGCTCTTTCAAAGCCTGCAGTTCTAGCAGTTACCTAAACAGGCAGCTAATCAGCAGCAGCTTTCCAGATGTTTGTGTTTTTTGTTGTGCCCTATCGAATAATCAAAGAGCAATGTCTTTTTATGTATTCTACCACTGGAGTCTCTAGATCTGATAGAGTACTGTGCAAGTGTTTCATAACTGAGTTTTGGATGGTTCTTGTCAAAAAAACACACTATTAAAAAAAACCCCCAACTTTTGGAAGGAAACCAGCTCTGATGTACAGCATCTGAATACAGATACAAGAAATAATGCACCTATTCATTATTCATTTATTTATGACTTAATAATATGTATATATTTAGCCTGCCCTACCTTTTGCTTGCAGATGTGTGCCTATTCTGTGATGAGAGAGCATTCCAAACGCTCACCCCTTATGTCTTTTAGTCAGTATGAACTTTTCAGAGATAATACAGGATGTCAAGCTAGACTGTGATTCTAGGCTCCATAAACAAAGCTCTGAGAAGCAAATTGTTGGCCTTTGACTGAACTGAGAAGCTTTCTGCCCGGGTCAGTGCTTGGCACTGATTGCTCCTCTTTCTATGTTCAGCACTTGCAAAAATCTGGTGGATGATGTGGGTTTCTTTTAATGGCCATGGCTGAGGATTCTTCTGGCCAATCAGTATTTCAGAAGCTTTTTGAAGAGTTACAGAACAGGATGAAAAATAACTTACATTTTTAATTTCTTTGTTTTCCTTAGTAATTCTTACTCCAGAAAAAAAGTGGTCAGTGGTTTTGGTTATTCTGTTCAAAGAGTTGATACATTATTAAAGCAATTGAAGTGACAGTAGCATAGCTAATTGGTAGCATGTGTGTGCATGCTCTTTAGATGATGCATAAAAACTCGTTTTTTCTGTGTGGAACTATACTTGTTTTGTCTGTGGGCTAAGTAACAATTATAGTTTAGCTGTAAATTTTTATCTAACACTTAGTCTTCTAAAAGTCTTTCAGTGGGGATGTTGTTTGTGACTCGGTACTTTGGCAGTAACTCCCTTTCAGTTGCTGGCAGTTGACAAATACTTGTATGTGCCTTACCTCAGTATGATGTGTTACATTAGGGCAAAAAATCCCAGTGTCAGTCTTCTAAAGACGTAGTGTTGATTGCAGATGAATGCCTACTGACATTTCCAATAGCTGCTGTGCACCCAGCTCCCCTTTGGCAATAATTCTTTCCTGGCTGTTTGTGTGCAGTGCCCAGTGTCCCTGAAAGATTTAAGGAAAGGTTAAGAAGGTGGAAGAAGTTGAGGAGTCTTGCACCTTAGAGACATTTGTCAAGCCATTGGTAGGATGTGAGACCCCCTGTACCAGAGTACCTATACTGTTGATACATCCCTCTTTGCTGCCCCTTTGGTGTATGTGAAGTATTTTAATCTTGTTTTAACATACGTGGATGTCTTATCATATTCTGAATGGCTTTTTGTTTGACAGGTTATTATGATGTCTATTTAATGTTGCTATGGTGGTGAACAATAGAATTAGCTAAATTTTATTCATTAACTTCTCTCCCCTGTTTTTATAATTTGACCGGTTTTTCAGCTCCTTTTCCAAGCTTTCTTTCCTGCTTTATCTTGTAGAAGCCAGTAGATAAATTTCTAATGTCTTCTACAGCAATAAGAATGGACTGAAACTCTTGGATCACAATAATTTTAAAAAATTATCAAACTGGTCTTAGATTTTTTTTAAAGCTTGTTCATCTATAGGCAGGTACATAACTTCAGTTTCTTTCAGATGGGAAAAAAGCAGAACATTTTATTAAGGTTTGCTTCTGCTTTGTGTGTCAGAAAGCTCTTGAAGTGTATAATGCTCTTTCATGTGGCTCAGACCACAAGAAGAAAACTTTCTGTTCCAAATCTCAGTTGAGAATGAACTTTTAGTTGCTACCAAAATGAGGTTTGCTCTGGGTGGTAATTTAATGGAAACATCTCTTAAACCTTAATGATTCTGAGCTGTTTAGTTTCCCTTCAGCCACATATGCAAAAGCATTCTCTTGTTTTTCTTTCTTAGTTCTTTTCAAAGCCTCATGTGGTTTATGAAAGTTGCAAAAGGAGGAATATTTTTTTTCTGTCACTTGCTGAGCTTGTTCTGGTTAGTTTATTCTTTGTGTACTGGGTTCGCAGTTCAGTGGAAGTGGCCCTATTTCATAGGGATGTGTCAGTTTGGTTTCATTTAATAGTTGGAGCGATGCCTGAAGTTACATTGATGTTACATGCATGTGAAGTGTTCATTCGGTAGAAGTATTGCATCAAGGGCTCTAGTTTTAAATTGTCCTGCTGGCATCCTTTCAAGTGAAGAAACCATGGTTGCAGATAAACTCAGATTAGTGTTGCAGGAATGAACCAGACACGTGAAAGTTACTATCTTGATATGAAAGAAAAGGAACAGCTGACTTCAGCCCTCTGCCTCTTGTGTTGATTTTTGATTATTTGACAGTTTATTGACTGCTGTCATTAACAGTATTGGTTGGAATAATTTCTTTATATGCTGGAGGCGTATGTGGTAAATTCTTTGTAGTGATGTTAGCAAGGTCATGCATAACTGCATAGTATACTTAGAGTTCACATCCAGCCTTGCAAAAGAACTGAGGGAAAGGAATGGAAAATACCTGCATTCTACCACTCTCATCTGCTCTTCTGTTTTCTTGCCTGAGAGTGTTCTATCAGTGTTATAGGTATGGCTGATTTTTAGTGTAATACCATTTTATGTTGGATGATAGGTTGCTGGTGACACTGTCCCAGAAAAATTCAGAGCTATTAATCATTAATATGATTAATTTTGTTGTTTGAAAAAATAATTATGCTCCATTGGAGGCTCTGAGGAGGAAAGTTAGGTGTAAGTAAAGGGATTCTGAATGTGTTTTACTGAAGGAGATGCAGCTGGCTTAATCCATTGTCTCATGGTATATAAGGTCTTGGGAAGGGCTGGGTGATTATTTGTTTCCTCTTTTTCTAAATACACTGTGAGAGTATCAGTATAAGACTTACAGACCTAAAGCTTCAAATGCAATCCCCAGATCTGCATTTGCATCTCTGCATTCCATCTTCTGAAATACAGAAAAATTGCTAAACTCCCTTTTGCAAAAGATTTTGTTTTCATTTTAGTTACATGCAAGACATGTTAAAGTTTAGGAGTGAACTTCAGCAATGCTCTCTGGCATGACTGAGTGGACTGTTGAGACATCTTGAGAGGGAGAGGTGAATTGCTTAGACCTTGAAGGCAGGAGTGTGGTGGTAGAAGGAAAGGAATGCAGAGTGGTATGACTAGTGTGACTGGAAACCAATGAAAAGTTGGCTAATAAATTGAACTATTTGTTCATGTATATGAGTGATGCTGAATGTATTCACTTCAAGCTCGAAACAGCTTATAGAGTTTTGGTATCTTTTGGTCATTGTGACCTTCAGTTCGATGTTTGTGATATGGCCTTGGTAGTTGTATGAAATACATTGTATAGTGTGAATTTTATGGGATTTTAGGCTTAAATATGATCAAATGTACCATTAAATTTTATGCATTACACAGAGCTATAGTCAGGTTTATTTCCTTCAGACAAGAAATAAAAGCTAATGTGACAGTGTGTAGTAAGATTACATACTTAAACATATACACACAGGAATGTGTGACTAAAAGTAAAATGCTTCTTAGAGTACGGCATATTGCTGTTCTATTAATAGGGTGAGAACAAAGGCTACTAGAAACCTTAACTGGGATAGAAAATCTGGTTTGGGATGAAGCTGGGAAACTAACAATTGTTCCATTGTTTGAATTGTCTTGCATTATAACTGGATGATTAAATATAAATGCTGGCCTGATTGGATTGTATCCCAGTAATGAATTGGCCTTCTAAAAACCAGTTGCAGGAAGTAGTAGACAGCAGGTACTCAGCTTGTTTTTCTCAGATTCCAGAGTTGCAGGTGTTGAATGACCAATGGAATAACAATCTTCTGATGCTAGTTAGTTACTTCTATTGCTTGGTTTGCTATGTGAATATGGATGCAGGAAGATGAAGCATTCAAAAACAGTAGCAGTACTGCTGAAGTTGAGTAAAATTATAATTAGAACTTCGGACTATGTAATACATATGGTGCTTCAGTGGTTTGATGGGGGGTTCTTTTTGTTTTGTTTTGTTTTTCCTTCTATTTATTTTTATTATTTTAAGATGCCACAAGAGTAAAAGCTATGTTTTAGCTGCAGAGAATAAATAATTCATGAAATGAGATACTTGAGGAATGGTGGCTGCACTTACTTTATTTTACAGTTAACTTAATTTTTTCTTAATGAAATCTAGCTTAATGAAATTGTTTTACATGTACACCTACTGAGTCTGATTTATCTCACCATCAAATCCTGATACTGCAAAGATACCAGAACCAAATGTTTGAATTTTTATTTTATTATGCCAAGACAAGTTCAAGTCCCCTGAACTCAGCTTACGCACAGTTCGCTGTAGCACTTTAGATTCTCAGACTTCATTTGTGTGGCTGTCTCAAAGAAGGTCCAGAAACTTGTGGCTGTAAAGAAATGTGTTAGGTTTACAGTTAAAGTGAACGGGGCTGACTAAGTCAGAGGTAGCTTTAAAAGCCAGACTTGAAAGTTCAATGTCCCTTGAGCAGTTACCTTCCTGAAGTATATCAAAAGTTACCTATCTTGAAGTGTATCCTAGCACCATAATCTGTGTGACAGGGTGAAAGTCTACGAAATTCAGAAAATGAAACAGCAAATAAACTCTTCACTTTCCAGTGTGTATGCACATATCCAACATTCAAGTATAACTGATCTGTCAGCCTTTTACCTCAATTAACTTTGATCTTCAGATGAAATCAGTTGACTTACAGGTTTTTATCTCCTCAAGCTTTGCTGAGTTTTTAAAAATGGGTGGTGGAGAAATCTACTTTACTGGGCACATGCTGTGCCTCTTAAGGCGAGGTTTGTTTTCTTTAGAGCCACTTCAACGCCTGTGGGAGAGTAAATGGTAATTTCCAAGGCTCCTCCACTGGACTGGTGCTGTAGGTCCTAGGACACTTGGGAAAACCAGCTTCTGGCTATCCTTGTGAAATAATATGTGAAAAGGAAAACATCTGATGAAAAAAATGTTAGAGCGTTATCTCTCAAGAGGCTGAAACTTTTTTCTAAAAATTAAAATAATTTAATGGCTGGGGGGACGACGGACAGACAACAACAGGGAAATAGGATCTGTTTTGTTTTTTCCGCAAATGACAGTTCTTTATTTCAACTGAAGCTGTTCCCTCACAAATTTTGAAAGATTGATTGCTTCCTTTTGGGGGAACACTGGAACAGTTTTACCAGGGCAATGAGAGAACTGTTGTTGGGCAAAAGATAGAGAACTTGCTCCTGGCATAGATCTAATTTGAATTTCTGAGATTTAAGTAGGTATCAGTAGGTAAGACTGGGTATCTTGCAGCTGTGTTTTGAATACAATCAGTTTCTTTTTTCCCCCCCTCTTTATTTTGAACAAGCTTTTTTTTCATTTGTAATGGGATATTGTACTGGTTTTTGATGATGCATATGTGTGCATCTAAGTGCAGTAGAATTCAGCTGTAATAAGTGCAGACTACTCCACTCATGCCTAGTACTCATCCCAGGAAAGTTTTGCATGTGTACTTTTAATGAACATAATGTGTGGGGTTTGTAAACTGATGCTGAGTTTTAATGTTTGGAACTTGTTACACTCTGCTACATAAATACTGCTTTTTGCCCCTATCCCTGCCTCTGATCATGGTAAATGATGACCTGCTCTGGGTAGCACCAAACCAGTTCAGCTGACTGCTTTTGTAGTAACCCCTTTCCACAATAATCGTAGAGAGAATGAGAATGTGAATCTCTTGCTAAAAAGATTACTTTGTTCAGTAATATCACTGTTTTAAAAAGACACCACACAATCCCTAGCAATTTCTGCATACTCAGTTGAAATTATTAACTCTTGCTTATACTGTCAGAGGTCTCAAGTCCTGTGAAATACAAGTGAATTAATTCTATAAAACCCCTCTGTGTGCATGTTGTTTACTTTTCTTTTATGTCAGCAAAATCACAACCTTAAAGGTACTTTCTGAAAGTGTAAACTGTTTAAGTTCAGGTAAAAAGCAGTTTGGAAGAAAAAGTTTCACTCTGAAAATTTAAATATAACTCTGCTTTTTATTATTAAGTGCTAAAATGTAGGATTGCTAATTTTCAGGTACCTATTTTCATGGTATCTTGGTGTCTCTGTCTGCACTAGTATGTGGTTTATCTTTGGAGTACCAGATGTTTATCTTATTTTTTTCTAGAACATGAAACTGCATGGGTAATATGTTTATTTTCTTTTTATAAACAGTACAATTAATTGCTGAAATAAATGTGGTAAGAAAAGGTACTTAATTTAAAAAACCCCAACCAACCCTAATCTGTATGACGATAGGGCATGGGCTTGAGCTGAAAGAAAGAAAATAAAACGCACCTCACAAATTTGTTTTAACATCACGTTTTCTGTCGCATTTACGATGAAAGGAAGGTTTTGAAATAGGATGTTGGGCTAATGAGAATTGCCAGAATTTCTTTTTTTTTTTTTTTCCTCTCCGAATCAGGGCGATGAGGAGCGCTGAGCCGGGCGGCGCCGCTGCAGCCCCCTGGCGGCGCCGGCAGCCTCCCCGCGGGAGCGCCGCTCCTCCCGCCCGGCTCCTCCCGCCCGGCTCCTCCCGCCCGGCTCCTCCCGCCCGGCTCCTCCCGCCCGGCTCCTCCCGCCCGGCTCCTCCCGCCCGGCTCCTCCCGCCCGGCTCCTCCCGCCCGGCTCCTCCCGCCCGGCTCCTCCCGCCCGGCTCCTCCCGCCCGGCTCCTCCCGCCCGGCTCCTCCCGCCCGGCTCCTCCCGCCCGGCTCCTCCCGCCCGGCTGCCGCTGCCTGCTCCGGGCTCTGAAGGGCCTGCAAACGCAGCAGGCAGTGCCAGCGCTGCTCCTGGTGCTTGCAACCCTTTGTGACCTGCAGCACGACCCGGGCGGGGAAGGAAGGCAGCAGGCTTGCTTTCTGCTCGTCTGTGCCACGGGGCATATATTTAGTGTGTGTATATGTGAAAATAAGAAATATCTTTTGCCCTGCACAGGCCATCCCCAAGAGTCACACCTTGTGCCTGAGGGCACTGTCCAAACACTCCTTGAGCTCTGTCAGGCTGCTGCTGTGACCACTGCCCTGGGGAGCTGTTCCAGTGCCCAACCACCCTCTGGGGGAAGAACATTTTTCTGATACCCAGCCTAAACCTCTCGTCACGGCTTCAGGCCATTCCCTCAGGTCCTGTCACTGGTCACCACAGAGAACAGATCAGTACCTGCCCCTCCTCTTCCCCTCACAAAGAAGTTTTAACTGCAATGAGGAGACTCCCCTCAGTCTCCTCTTTGCCAGGCAGAACAGACCAAGTGACCTCAGCTACTCCTTGTATGGCTTCCCCTCAAAGCCTTTCACCATTTTGGATGCTTGCTCTCTAATAGCTTTAAATCTTTTGAGGTACTGGGTTGCCCAGAACTGCACACAGCACTTGAAGTGGGGCCACACCAACACAGAACAGAGTGGGAGAATCAATAAATGTATAATATATTTTCTCACACTCCTAAGTAGCCTTAAAGCCACCTGGAAACTTCTGTATTCCTGTCTTTTCCATAGAAGTCTTTTTCTCTGTTTCTTTTTGCCATGCTCCTGGCTAGATGGCCAGTCCCAAAGAGTGGTGGTGAATGAGATTAAATCCAGCTGATTGCCAGTAACAAGCTGAGTTCCCTAGGGCTCAGTACTGGGTCTGGTCCTGTTTAATAAGCTACTTGATGATCTGGACAGATGACACTAAGTTGGATGAGAGTGTTGATCTGCTGGAGGGTAGGAAGGGGATCAGGAAGGGTAGGGTACAGGGATCTGGACAGGCTGGATCCATGGTCCAAGACCAACAGCATGAGGTTCAGCAAGACCAAGGGATGGGTCCTACACTTTCATCAGAACCCCAAGCAGTGCTACAGGCTGTGGACAGAGTGGCTGGAAAGCTGCCTAGCAGAAGAGAACCTGAGCCAGGGTGTGCCCAGGTGGCCAAAAAGGCCACTGGCATGCTGGCCTGTGTCAGCAATAGTGTGGCCAGTAGGATGTGTACTCAGCACTGGTGTGGCCACACCTCAGATCCTGTGCTCAATTCTAGGCCCTTCACTCGGAGAAAGACACTGAATTGCTGAACCATGTCTGGAGAAGGGAAAAGGAACTGGTGAAGGGTTGAGCACAAGTCCTGTGAGGAGCAGCAGAGAGAGCTGGGAGTGTTTAGCCTGGAGAAAAGGAGGATCAGGGATGACCTCATTGCTCTCTACAACTGCCTGAAAGGTGGGTGGAGCTAGTTAGGGATGGACCTCTTCTCCCAGACAGCTAGTGACACAATGAGAGGACATAGGCTCATTGCGCCAGAAGGATATTTCAATTGAATATTAGGAAAAGTTTCTTCATAAAACGGGTTATCAAACATTGGAACAAGTTGCCAAGGGTTCTGGTTGAGTCACCATCCCTGGAGGTATTTAAAAGGTATTTATAAGGTATACCATGTAGGTATGCTCTTAGAGATAAGGTTAGTGGTGATCCTGGCAGTGTTACATTAACAGTTGGACTCAATTACCTTGAAGGCCACAACCAGCCTAAACAATTCTGTGATTTAATCTGTCCCTTTTATAAAATTTTGTTTTCCTGGTACAACGTTAAAAGTGAAGCCTCATCTGTTGTCCAAGTTGAATTTAGCTGCTGAGTTCTAATATTTGTTCTGCCATCTCCCTAGGCCTGCCAGTTCAGCTGACAGAAATGGCAAGAGAGTAATTCAGTGAGAAAAAATGAGCATGTTTTTGTGGCTTTAGAAAGCTGTCTTGGCTTCCTTTTAAGAACTAAACATCAGAATTCAGAGTGAGTCAAGGGGCTGCATGTAAATGAGCAGAAGGAGTGTGGAAGTTGTTATGATCAGACAGAATTTGTTTAGCTCATTCCACGTGAAGCTGTACCCAGCCTGTGAAATTGTGTGTTGGGAAAGGAAAAACTGCATAGCAAAAGATGAAAAGGGGTGTTGGTCTTGTGAGAACCTTCCAAAGGTGCTCATTTTTAGAGGCAAGGAAACTTTGACAAATCTAAGAAGAAAGCACCTAGAAAGCAAGAGAACAAACAAATTTAAAATACAACCCACCTTAGATTTTCATAAGCTATTTCTAAGGTGAATTGTGACTTGACCTCAAAATATTTTAAGAAAATCCGATTCTCCCTTTTCTTCCTTTAAAAATGCTTGTCCCACCTTCTGAAAATTTTCAGTATAATTGGTAAATGTTTGGTAAAAATATGTAGGAAATACAGTTTTTCTACAGAATATCTTACTGTCTTGAACAGAAAAAACTTCCCCCAAAACAAGTTGCCTTTTGTTCCCCTTCCCCAAAGAGCCTAGTGTATGCATTACTCAGATATGAGTAAAGAATAAGAATAAAATGAGGTATTACTTTATATGTTCAGCCTCCCCATTTTTATTTAGCTGTTTCTTTAATATAGAGTTGAAGCAAAACAAAACTATCCAGAGATTATGTGCTGTATGTCTATAATGTTCAGCAAAAGGGTGCCTTATGCCACATTCTTTACTGTCTTGTTTTCCGTGTCCAGGTTAGTCCGTTTCTATTTTGGAACTGCAGAAAAATTAAATATTTACAAAACTCAAATCTTATGCCTATATTTTAATGTGGGTTTTTTTCCCAGTGCTTGGGCAAATTCCTGCAAAAATTCTCCCAACTGAAGATGTTGTTTCATTGCAGTGAGCCATTTGAAGAATGCTACTGCAGGGCAGACTGTGTGATGTCCCTCATTACATTTAAGCATTGTTTGTAATTTAAATGCTGTGAACTGGATGAAGTTATATGTTTTGCATGAAAAAGCACACAACTTGTCAAAGATCCAGATCAGCATAGATCTCTGTGTGTGAAACCTTTTTCCATCCCCCTGGGCTTATTCGTTAAACAATTTTTTGTGCACTGGGAGATCTGGGGCATTATGCTGTGAATGTTAATATCAGGGCTACAATGTAAATGAGACCTAGATGCATTTGTCAATTAGTATTCTCGATAGTGTGATGAACATTGCAGTTGTCCTTTGTCTCTCCAGTTCTGGATAGGAGTGGATTCTGGTTCAGTTTGCAGTCTGGAAGGCATTTGTTGTGTCATAATGCAACAAGAGGTAGAAATGAATGCAGGTTCTGCCGCTCAGGAATTCTTCCTCACCTGTTAGCTGGCTCAAACTCCCACAATGGGAGAAGGCTGATCCCTGTTTTCAGACTACAGGGGCTGTTTTCCTGCATGACTTGTATTTGACAGAAATGGAGGAAGTCTGTGTATTGTCTTCCTTGCACAACACTTTAGACTACTTGACTTAAGTCAAGAAACCTAAATTATGCTCTTGGCTCTGCAGCTGAGAGCATTGGCACTGGCTGATTTGTAAGAAGTAGTAGTTTTGCTAACTGGAAGCAAAATTCGTAGTGAAATAGTGCTCAGCACAGTGTCGAATAATGACTGTGGGCATTGTTATTGTGATGGATTCATACTATTCCTGAAAGAAGTGAAACAAAAGACCCTTTCATTATTGTTCAGTTAACCATTCTCATTTGATAATTTTAAAAGTGTTAATGGAACTGAAGAAGTAAGGATTGGTTTGTGAATGCCCAGAACAGGCTTTTACTTCATGCAGCATTTTCCGGTACTGTTTTAGATCAAATTTACAATTTATAGAAACAGAATGGTATAACTTCTGAAATATGATTAAAGAAAGCTTTAAACAATATCTTGTCTTTTACATGAAAAATGGTTTGTGTTTCTGTTTAGTGACATTCAACTTACCATTATTTTATCTTATCTATGAAAAACAAATTTTTAGAAACATTGTGCTCAGTTTATGTTTTCTGTATATCTTTTTAGGCAGCCATTCAGATTGCTGATTCTTCATGCATTGTGTAAAAAAAAAGTTTCTGACACATTCTATGGTAATACACAGAATCACAGAGTGATTTGGGTTGGAAGAGACTTAAAAATAATCTAATTCCAACCCCCTTGCCATGAGCAGGGACAACTTCCCCTTGACCAGGTCCTGATGAATATCTTTATTATCTTGCCAATAGTGCAAAAGTATTTTGTTAATATTTATTCTTGTTGAATAAATTCCCAAGGCATCAGGATGAAAGCAAACCTTATATAATGTGACTGATAATTCTCCATTAGAGGGAAGAGGAAGAAAGGATTGTCTGCACAGTTTATTTCCATGTGATTTTTTTTTCTTCGTCAAACATTTCCATTCCATTGCAGAAGTATACTGATGTGTATAGTTTGTGACCTATTTTTTCCAACTTCCTGCCTCCTGATAATACAACCCATTGTGGTGTTAGTAACCATTTTGATTTTACTGGAATGTGAAAGTAGAATTTATGGTCTTTTAAGGTGGAGTTGTACCTTAAAAATCTTCTTCATGCTCCTAGGAGGAAAGAGAAGGAGTTTCTGTCATTATTACAGAGAAGTTATCTTTTACTTCTAGTGGATATCTTTTGCAAACCATTTTTTATCACTTCTCTTTCTTTAATTTGAGCCATTCATCATTCTAGGAACCAGTTTCTTGAGAAAGATCTGTTTCTCTTCTGGGAGTTGCAGTATTGGTGCAGGAACCTATATGAAAAATAGGACACACTTCTCTGAATCAAAGCATTTATTGGCAGAAAAAAAGGTACCTCCTTTTGTGCGAGATGTTTGCTGTATTTGAAAGATCCATGAGTAAAAGTATTTTTTTCTCACTTTCTTGGATCCTAATCAAAGGCCTGCTGTATCATACACAGATAATTCTCAGGAACATGTCAGTTGGAGCCTTCTTCCAAGTGGCTTCCTCACTGCAGGGGAAAGGCCTGGTAAAGGTCCTGTTCCTCTTCAGTCACTTTTCGCTATGTTAAGAATACTTTTCAAGCTCTAGCTATGCAACTTGTGTTACATCATCATCATCATCATTTTGTAGATATCTTTAATTACCTAGGCTATGGCATTCGGCAGAAAAAGAGGAGATCTGGTGCTTCACACCGCACACTGATGTATAGATGGCTTCTCATTTCACTGAGCTTCCACTCTCTACAGAGGGCATTTCTTCAGTGTGATCCAGAAGCTGAAGTGGATCAGGATCTTTGAAAGCCTATAAATCTAAACCCACTCTTTTTTGTCCATCATAATTGTCTTTGTGAGCTTTGTGAGGGCAGGTGACATGTAAGGGCAGTTTCTGATTCCTCCGATATTGTACTGGGTCTTTGAGACAAGCAATACTTACATCTTGATGCAGCTTTGGACTCCCTCCACCTGGCTTTTCCTGTCAGTGGCTAGAAGAGTCCCTGCCCCTCTGTCTTTTACAAGTGGGTCACTTTCAGTTAATCTTGGAGTTCTTGATCATTTTTGTTGTACGAGTCTGTCTTTAGGGAAACCCTAGACTCAGCTTTCAGGGTTTCTGTGCTTACATCCATAGTAGCATATGAAGGGGAACAGGAAAAGTTGAAAGTCAAAGATCTTTTTTGGTGTTACTTCCATATTGGAGCCAACAAGACTGTTGTGTGTCTTTTCTGCTTGCTTGGATGGATTATGGCTTGCTTGTATAGATTATGTGTGAGGAAACACCCTTTTTCTTCCTTGTCTGTAGAGGAAGAGATCAAAATATAGACCTAGATGTAAAACTTGCACCATGGTGAGTGGAGAGATGCAGCCTGCTGCTGTAAGATTTTGTTGTGACATTCTGATGTAGCTCTGTTGAGTTTTTTGAGAGGCCTCTTTTGCTTTTCACCTTGCCCAGTTTATAAACCATATCATCATGCTTAGTTTTCTTTCCCCACATAATTCACAAACATATTGTCAGGATAGACTCCCAGAAAGAACCAGAGTATGTCTGTCATTGGAATTGGGCTTGCTTTTAAAAAGAGTTTCCATCCTAAATGTCTGTGGATAATAGGTGTGATATGTAAAAGGGTTGTAAGTGCCATTGTAATCTTGTGCTAGGAGTGAAGTTATGTTGTAGTTTCCCTTTATAGTTAGTTTTTGTGAAGAGGCATGCAGTGAAACTGAAAGGACAGTGTCTGGGACAATGCTTGTTTGAAAATTTTTTCTATCTCACTTTCAAAGAATTGAATTGAAGTATTCCTGTTCTGGAGTTTTCTTTGTTTTCCTTTAAAATGAAACATCCAAATGCAAACACCTGCATCTTTCTGTTAACTCTCTGGTCTCTTCACTTGCAGCAACATTCCTAGATTTCCTGATTATTTCTTAAAGCTTCTTTCCAGAAAAAAAATCTGTTTTAAATTTTGATGGAGGCAATCCATTCATTTTTCTCATTATATTCCTTTAGAGAAAAAGGATAGTCCAAAACTAAGAAAAAAGAGTCCTTGCTATTGTAACTGCTATAGCTCATGGATAATGTTTCACCATTTTTATTCTCATATGTTGTCATGATCTTTTCTTCTCTATTTGGAGTGCTTCTGAAGCTTTTTCAGGGCAAGGGGGAGGAAAACAGAAAAGCTAAGAAAACAGGGCCAGAGAAGTCTCAAAGACACACTTATATTTGTTTATTGTTCTTCTCTTTTTGAAAAAATAGATAAATACCGCTTTTGGAAGCTGTGAGTATGAGTCTGTTGAGAGAAATGCGCTCTTTGGAAATGTTCAGAGAGATTCTAAACTATTTTGACAAAACTCTAATAAAAGTCTTATTTGCGTCCAAGTGAGTAACCCGAGTTGGGGGCTGGTGTCAGTGTGCTGCTCCTGGATCCCCTTGGGGTTCACTCTTGGCAGCTCAGTGATGAGGATGCAAGCCTCTGTTCGTTCTAGTTCTGCTGGCTAGTGCAGAGGTGAAGTCACAATCAAAATGCAGAATGCTGAATTCAGTCTTCATTTTGAATGGGGATCTTGAACACATGCATTGTCCCTCTGCAGCCTTCCTACCCACGATTCTTCCCTGGCCCCTCCCCCCCCAAAAGACAACGAACAAACTAACATGCACCAAAAACTGAATGACACAACCCTTCACATTTTCCACTGCTGTCTGAGTTCATACTCTTTAGCAGTTAAAATTGTTCCACTCGTGAAAAGTGAAATCTATGTATGGAGGTTTTGGTTAGCATTGTGTACAAAACTTGGCATGTCTTCCTATCTGTTCACTGCCTGTGCAACTTACATAAAGTCTAGGGGAAAAGTTCACTTGAGGCTTAAATTTCACAGCATTCATGCAGTGATAGCTTGACCTATTTTCCAGTAAAGTAATGTATCTGTTTGGCTGTACAATTAGCTTATCATTCTTATAAATGATACCTTACTAAATATTTGATGGCAAATACTGTTATTTGCAGTGAGTATAATTTTGTATTTATTTCTCCTTTTTCTTGCTGGAGCCAAGCCCACACAGTTCTGCAAAAACTGTAAAATGTTGTAGGCAATATATGAATTTTCAAATCATCTGCACTGTGCTTGTTAAGCCTTTTTTTTTTTTTTTTTTTTTTTTTTAGTTTAAATTAGGTTCCTGGTGGGGTAAGCCCGTATGTGCTTGGAAGAAGAATAAGGTGCTGCATAGTTATCAGTTTGCAACACTTTGTTTAAAAACAAACATTAGATTACAGCACTGCATTTTCCTGGGATGTCTGAAACTGGAAGTTAGTTAAACTCACAGTACATTTCCTTGCTGTGGTTTTGGTGTGTTTCTGTGTGAAACTGACGGCAGGATTTGTTCGAGTATGTAGGCCACTATTGTATTAGAATTACATAACCGTGTTGAGTGGTGGAAGCAGATGAAAAGACGGGATGTACGGCGTTCCCTCACAGATTATATCCTGCAACAATGAAGACAGCTCAAGCTCTGCAGAGAATGTGGTCACATGCAGTCAAAAAGTTGGGGATTTTGAAAGGGCACGTGAGTTGCTTTTTGTTGCATCTTGCTCCACGTCTTTTCTTCCCCTCCTCCCTTCATATATCCCTCCCCTCTCCGACTCACTTTTATAGCCAGATGATTGTTGTGGCAGGTCTTCTGGTTTTGTTCTTCTTTCGGCGTGAATGAAGGTGTCTTCAGTGATCTCTCAGTAGCAAGTAATTGCATAATTCTCTTGATGACTGTCAGTTAGAGCTGCAACAGCTGCCTGTTTGTTGCACACTGACGATTTTAGCACTTTGACTAGTTTTCTGCCAAAGATTCTGCTAAACAGTCTATTTCGGGTATTTAGAAAACACCTGTCATTTTAGTACATGAGCATTAGACAGATTTAAGCAAATCCTGACTACAGTGTTCTAATTAGAAATGGACTGCCTATAGTCCCTAATGAATTTAGTCTAGCTAATTACATCAGTAATTTGCATTTAGTGCAGGTAGCCTGTTGTCTGTGTGAAACCTGGGTGGACTTGTAAAACAGTTACTGTTAGTAACTGGAGGTGGGGTTCTTAACCATTTTGCCTACCTTTCTCTCTCCAGTGTTTTGGTGTGCAATCTTGCAGTGAAACTGCGATCCTGTAAGGGATGCACAAGCTGCTCAGGATCCCTTTGTGTTTCCTTACAGATGAAGTATGAAGAAATTGGCAAGGTGATGAAGGCTTTTCATAACTCATCACTTGATGCATTCAGAGGAGAGTCACATCACTAAATGTGGAGTACAGGAATTTCGCAATTCGGGTGGAGACTTAGATATTAGTTTTGATCAAGTCCCCAACTGATGATTTGTAACATTTGTAGTCTCTCCCTCCTTTTCAGTCTTCTCTTCTCTGACGGTATGGGTTAGCATGGTGGCAATGGCAAGCAGCAGTACATTTTATAATGTTAAGGAGATTGCTCTTTAGAGACTGTTCATGCCTTATGGGCTTCCAAGGTGACCAGTCAGTTCTTTGAATTGTGTTGCAGAGCCTGCATGCTTTATCAGTACAGCAGAACTGGTTGTGTTGTCTTGGTAATTACATTGTACAAAATCAGCTTTGCAAGTACATAGTGTGCTTTCCTTCCCTGATGCAGAGTACACTAAATGGGGGACAGTTTCCCAAGGAGCAGTTTCAAAAGATGGAATACTTTAACAAATACTTGTGAATTTAAAAGAGAATTTCTTAACTATCTTTTGTTGAATTTTCAGTAACAGTTTCAAGGTAAAAATAAACCCCCAAAATTTACGCAGAATGTCCCTGAAACAGTCACTGATACTATGAGGATCTTTTTCTAGGCACAAATGAGATGATATATGCTATGGGCTTGGCATCTTGCAAGACCTTAATTTTAGTGTCCGTAGGCAGTAGTTTCTCTTTCATTCTTACTTTTTTTTTTCTTTTTTTTTTATTCAGATACCGTAAGACTTACTTGTCAGAGTAAAGTAAACTTAACTCTGTAGGCTTATGATGCTTTCATTTACTACCCAGTATATCTCTCCACTTGTGCACAAGGTTATACTTATGCCATTGCTCATGGAAGGCCTAGTTTTCTGGAAGGAAATTCTTGTAAGTTTCCCATTTCATATCCTTACATCTGTCCCTGATATCTTTACAGTGCTTTCCTCAGTCCTTTTCCTGCAGTGTTGTACTGAATAAGCAGTCATTTCTCAGGCCTGTCTTTGTCCCCTTGGGTGATAAGCTCCCTGTGACTGTGTTCTGGCTGCCTTACTCTTGCACCTTTTAAGAGCTGGCCTCAGGATTCTTGGCTAGGAGGTAGTGTCGGTAGGAGCTGCATGGAGTGCAAATTGAATTTAAGTGATGTTCATGCTACATACGCAAGTTGTTGAGGCTTTTTTACCAAGAGGAAGATGGAAAAGATTTCCCATTTTCTGTGCTTCTACAAAATTTGCACCTACCTGCTTGTCCTTCAAATTTTACCCATTATTTGGTACTGACTTTCATTTCTAAAACTTTATTCAGTGAAGCCAGATGGAGTTTAAATGACACTGAGGCCTCTCTTCAGCACAGATTCATTTTTTGCAGAGCTTGAAAATATGTAGAAAAGCAGGACTGTAGGAAGAGTCTGTAGTAGGTAAACTGTTTCCTGCTTGCCAGATAAGCAAGCCTAGTCATTTCCATTTACGGCAGCATCACAGCAGTTCAAAAGAGGAGCTTAGTTAAGGAGGAATTTTTCACTTGTGGCAGAGATTCTCTGTGCAAGGGAATATATCGAGTGAATTCAGTTTCAGATAGCTGAAAGCTTAGACATGTTAGCTGGTTAAATGGTAATACCAGATAAAATGATTTTATTATTTGATTCAGCACATTCAACACTGACCCCAAGACACATATGTTTTAATACTAATAGTTATGAACACGTTCTTGTCTGATCTAGACAAGTCAAAATTTAGAAACAATTACTTACATGTATTACTTTTAATATAAGCCATCATCTCCTACATCTATTTTTAATTTTCTTTTTAATTAGACACCAGAGGTTCTGGAAACTGAAAAGCATTGTTCATTTTCTGGCAGAACAGTACAAATTTAACACTGTCCAGTGTTGTAAAATTCCTGGTAAGAATGCTGAATGTTTTGCATATTCCTTCAGGAACTCTGAGCAGGATTTACTTTTGTTTTTCAATACAGTGATTATGCAGTGGAAAATGTAAATCTAGTTTCTCTTTGTGGTACACAGAATCAACTGGAACTATGCAACAAGGGTTTTGGTGTTTTTTTTAGTTTGGTTTTTTTTCGCATGTGAGAAATTTGCTGAGCAGTTGTGCATTGCCATTGTCTTATTCTGAAAATGTAAGGAATGCCTTAAACTACAGGCATACCCTTCTCGTGTCACTTCTCTGTCCATAGCTTTGGAGTTTAGCTGTCAGTACTTCCTATGATGGCTTTAAAAAGGACCATTAGTCTGAACTGAGCTTATGTCTAAAATTCAGTTTTCTGAGATAAAGGAGGGTCACTTTCAGTAAAAACAAATAAAACCTATGACTTGAATGTGTGCATGCACACACTTATGCAATGCCGGGATTTTTCTTCTGCGATGAATGCTTTCCATTTTGAAATGTTTGCAGTGTCATTTTTCTGCAGTGCAGTGGCTCATTTTTCTTCCAGTTTTACAGGGCAGAACTGAAGGGACTGACTGTGTACTATATGATGCATCACAGCTGGGTGATTATTCTGTATTATATTTTAAGCTGTGATGTTGGAAAGATTTCAGGTTATATCATGTAAGATAAAGTGATCAGTTTTAACTGGAAATGTGGAAAAAACATGTCTCTGAGAAATATCATAGAAATGGCTATACCTGTACTATATAGTGATATGTTTTGTTTTCATGTAAAATTTAATTTCTTGATGGGAACCTAAATATTTAGTGATGTAATCCATAGTGGACAAAATATTTTGTTAAATCCACATGAACAAGACATAAGAGATCTGAAGTCTAGTTCATTTTGAAAACCTCAGCTGCAATTTACTTACTTACTTACAAATCTTACTGCGTCCTGGGACAGAAAGGTCTTCCATATGTATTTTATGTGTTATTTCAATCAGGGCTGTAGAATGCTAGTTGATCTGAATTAAACGCTTTTGCTGAATAAGGAGTTTCCGGAAAATCAGAATGAGCTGTTAAGTCAGTGAAACATGAAGGGATTCTACCACCCTGGACCTATTAATATTTTTTTCCTTTTTAAAGAAAAATGGTCATTAAGTGAAATACTTTAATTTCATACTAATTCTCCCAAAATATTAGAATATATGCAAATTATTTTTAAACCTGTGTTTTAGTGGGGTATTTCACATTTTAATTCAAATAGTTATGTGCTCTGTGTTTTACTAATTGGCTTCTGTGTGCAACAGGCCCCAGGCATGGAAGAGCTGATATGGGAACAGTACACAGTGACCTTACAAAAGGTGAGTGAGTGCCTGTTATATTTTTAGTTTTCAAATATTCAAGCACTCATTTGCTCTGAATATGTTTTGCAATAGATGTTATTAGCATGTCTGAGTAGGATAGGATTAATTTGTTGTCCAAAACAGACATGGTTTTTATTTTAAAGCTTAGTTGCTACTCAACTCAATAGCGTGATTCTTCAATGTTAGGAGTAAATTCAATTAACAATTTAAGTGCCATATTTGCTACGCTTTGGTCTTTCTAGTGACAGTGTAATATATACCACATGTCAGCCACATAGCTAAATTCGTTATTGAAGAGCCTTAAAAGTAAAGCAGATGGTTCTATCAAGCAGGCTGTGGTTAAAATCCAAGCTTTGTAATAATCACTGAACAGGATAGCACTGATTTTATTTTTGTAATATATTTTAATACATACTAGTGTGGAATCCAGTGGAAACATACTGTCATTAAAACTTATAAAACACATGGACTATAGGTGTCACTTTCAAAGGTGTTTTTTTTTTTAAGAAAAGAGGAAGTATTTCATCAAGTGGAATCCTTTTAAATTAAAGAAAATAGAGCACTTGTGCCTGTGTTCTTTAATAGCTAGGCTGCCACACCAGAGTACAAGGTGCACTTTGGCATCAATGGTGTAGTCTGCCCAGCTGTTCTGATGATCTGTTCAGTGAGCAGCCTGCACTGAGCTGCTCGAGTTTTTTCACATCTTCTGCAATGAACTGAACTTGATGACCCAAGGTGAAGTAGCAATCTTTTCTGCATAGCTTGTTTCATGTGAGAAGGTATGGTTGAGAAGAGGCTGGCTTTTAGGTTACAAAAGTAGACAGGAAAACATCGCAGAAGAAGATCTTAGTTCCTGTAATTTCCAGCATTTCAGATCTCTGATATTGTGTAAATTAGCATTACTTCCTTACCACAGAGACAGACTTAGCCTACGGAGATGACAATGGGCTACTGAACTTGCTGTGTTAGCCACTACCATTGAATTTTACCTTCATTTTTAATCTATTGTTTCTGATGTAAAGCATCAAACTGCTTCCTGTAAAACTAAGCTGTAGCAAATGAAGTGCTATTTTAAAAGAAAACCACATTGCTTTTTTCCTCCTCAAAGAAGTAATCACTTACTATCAGCATTAGTAGAACTCAAGGTGACTTATGATGAACTACCCATGCTGTGTGGGTGTTGGGGGGAAAGCATGACTTTAATTTGGTGTATTACCTTGCCACTATGTTAAAACACTTTGTTTGAATGTAGTGTAATTTGTAATTTTTAGTGATATGATGTGTATGTTAAATAGCTGATAAAATTAAATTTGTGTGGTTTTGTGCTCACCTTGCTGTCAGCAGTTCAGTTATGCTTCAGTTGTCAGGTTTAGTGTTATTGGTATGCCTCCTTGGCATTCTGTGAAGCATTTCTTTGGTTTTATGAATGCTGTCTTAGAACTTCTATGGATCTGTTTTTTCTACAATAACAGGTTTGACAATAATTTACATATTTTAAATATTTGCATACTTTAAATAGTTGATTGTTACAGAGGATGATTATATATAGACAGTGCACAAGTTCACTACTTGCTCTTTGTAATCAACCGTGATCTTGTTATTTTTTTACTTAACAATCATAATGAAGATGAGATCCTGGGAAAGCTATTCCACTTTCCCAAGCATCACTAACAATATAGATTTGCCTTACAATAAATTTGGTATGAATAACCCATGGGATGGTGAAGCAAAATGCAGACAAATTTAGTGAGTTTTTAGCTTAATTGCCAACAATCATAAGGCTCTAGAGATTTGAAAGACAGGAACTTGTCATCTTGATACTTGGATGTATAAACCTAATCTTTCTTAAATCTAGAGGTACTGTGTATTTCTGCAGCACTCTGCATGTAGCTATCATTTTAAATAGTATCTACTTAGAGTGCCATCATGAGAACATTCATGTTCCTCTTCTTTCTCCCTGTCAAAAATTCCTGTCAATGTATTCAATTTTTGTTGTGTTTGGTTTTGTTGTAAAGGATTCAAAACGAGGATTTGGGATTGCAGTTTCTGGCGGCAGAGATAACCCTCATTTTGAAAATGGCGAAACATCGATAGTAATTTCAGATGTTCTCCCAGGTGGTCCAGCAGATGGATTACTTCAGTAAGCACTTTTTTCTTTGTTTGGCATTTTGAGGGACATGGCTGTAGAATACGTAAAACCTTTAGACAGACGTGGTTGAAATCCTGGTGATTTAATTACCTCAAGATTTCATGCCCTGTTGAATATCTAGATGTGTCTGTAATAAAAACCCAAAACAAATCAAGTAAACCTACGCAGAGATGTTAGTTGCTATTTGGTAAGACATTACATTTCAGTGGTGGTGTTGAAAAGTCTTTAACAGTTAAGTGTATTTCTTTCAAGATTGCATTTCATTTAAAGAAACAGTAGAAATACTTAGTATCTTAAAATCATCCTCCTTAACATCCCCCTTGTTCCTCCACCAGTAAACATATTTAGTGTTCATTGGTTTCCAAGAATGACTTAAGTCAGCCCAAAGGTTTTTAAGTCAGCCCAAATATTTATTTTATATCTGAAAGAAAAAACTACGGAAATAAAGAGTTTCTGTTGTCTTTCTGATAACTTCATCCTTGGTGAGGCAGCATCTATCATATACAAACAATTAATCTGTAGGCTCAGAGTTTTGGTCCTACATCAGTTTTTCATCCTTTGATCTGAAATACCTGAGAAGGATTGGACAATTTGGAAGAATGCCAAATAATTGTGCAGCAATAATAAATCAAGAGAATAGGTTCTGTCCCTTTTGCCATGCATTTATTTTTGGTCTGAAAATGAAATGGCTGACATAGGAATTGATGAGTAAGTAAATAAAAGGGTAATTGTAAAGCATGTAGCAAATAATTTTTAACATAAGTGTACAAATCCTACATTTTATCACAGTTATCCCTGCACACCACCACTGTCAGCAATCCTGTTCCATAATCACCTGTGATTTGGGAATGAAATCATGTCCAGAAATTATGAGAGATCATAAGTAAATTGATGATGGCAAGGGAATACCGAGATATTTGGGCACTTTTCAGACAAAACACATTCTGAAGAAAAATGAAGGCAAAGCTGTTCCTCCAACAAATCAAGGAATATAGGTCTAACCTTCAGAGTGTATGGGTAAAACTGTCCTGTCATCTTTTGTAGGGTAAAATAAACACATGTAGATATTGCAACATTAAGTTCAATACTAGCTTTGGATGTATGGACTGTCCAGAGCCGTTTTAAGTTTTGCATAAACCTGGATGAAAGTGATACCGAAATATAGCATACTGTTGTGGCATATTCATCGACTAAAATGAGTTGGAAGGGTATGAAAAGGAGTACAAAAATCATTTAGGAGTTGGAGTGCCTTACAAATGGAGGCTTAGAGTATATAATCTTCTTATTTAAAAAGAAGATTGTAATGTGATTTGATTATAATGAAGATAAAATAGTTGGTAGCAAAGATTTCTTTTATCTAGCAGAAAATGGCAAAAATCCCAATAATTTTTTGAGCTAATTCTCAGACTGTAACTTGGTAGTCACCAGAATAAAATAATATGAGGGCTTTGAGGAGTGGTAATTTGTTGGGGGTGTGGGGCTTTTTTGGTTTTTTTGGTGTTTTTTTTTTTATGTTCTTCACTTTTTGCATTGAAATTACTTCAGGAAATTTATGGGGTTAAATTAATCAGTGTTATTTGGGCTATTTCATAGACAGTTAGGTGTTAGTGGTCTATTTGATATGCAGGAGGTCTAACAGAAAAGTTATTTATCTCAGCTGGCCAATGTTTAGGGCAGGGAGGACCTCTTGTGTATTATTGTTTTGTTGGGGGTTTTTTCCTACCAATAACCTTTCTACAGAGTAGATGTGACCTGAACACCAGACTTTAAGAAAAATGTACTGCAGTTGTACTTGTTACTTTTTGTCCAAATACTGGTATGCCTGTGGCAGCTTGAAGCTTTCATGAAATTCTTAGGTGAAAGAAGTCTAGCACTAGGTGTGAAAAAGTACAAGTCCTGAAAGAACTTAATAAAAAAGTTTCAATACTCATCACAAATGTTCCTTAAAAACATTATGGCAAGGTACTTAAGCTGAACACAGTATGTACACAAAGATACAATGTGTAATTTTTAGATGTACCAAAATCTGCTTCCAGTATTCAGATATTGTAGAGTTGATATAGCAAACAGAGTTTTAAAACAAAACTCCTTGTTAAACTGAATTAATCCATAGGTTTCCTCTGGGAAAAAAAAAAAAGAAAAAGAAATTTTGTTCTGTTTTCATGAGGACTCCTCTTAAATCCTCTCTTGCCTTTTTTATCTCCCTCCCCATTTTCAGAGAAAATGACCGAGTGGTCATAGTTAATGGGACCCCGATGGAAAATGTTCTACACTCCTTTGCAGTCCAGCAGCTTAGGAAAAGTGGAAAAGTGGCTACAATTGTAAGTAAATTCCAAATGTATTCAGTGTACAGTGGTAACCTGCGTAACCAGTTAGGATTTTGTTTTTCTTCTGTGAAGTGTATTTAAAGGCACAAAGCAAAGCAGTCCTTTGCTAGATGCAAAGTACAAAATAAATAAAACAAAGAGATAGTTTCTGCAGGTGAAACAAACAGAAATTAATCAACAGTATCACAAAGTTATCTTGTTGAAAAACTGAGCATAAAATGTTTATTTTATGATGTTATTTTACTGAATAATGAGTGGTAAAGAATAGAAGTCACGTGAGGCAGATGAAGTTCTGCATACACAGATCTTGTTGAGTAATAAATATTCTTACTTTTTTTTTTCCCCCCAACATATATTTGATACATGAAGAATATTTATCTGTTCAGTTTCACATTCTGATCTTTAACAGGAGTTTGTTTGTTTGTTTTCTGTTGTACTGAACAGGTAGTAAAAAGACCAAGGAAAGTGCAAGCTGGTGTGCTGCAGAGAAGCCCCTCCCTTGACTATGAGGACAGAGCTTTAGATGTAGTGGATGACCATGCAGAATTTGATGGCAAAAGTGCTCGAAGTGGCTATAGTGAGAGAAGCTGGCACAGTGGAAACGGAGGGCGCAGCCAAAGCTGGGGAAACAACCTGGATCAGAGCTACAGAGATGAGCACGACCGAGGACGTAACCGAAGCAGAGACCGTGACAGGGAAGGCAGCTACAGCCGCGAGCGAAGTCGTGGCAGGAGCGTCGACAGGAGCTTGGATCGAGACTACAGAAGGGATCGGAGCAGGGGACGGAGCATCGACAGGGATGCTGGCTATGAACGGGACTACAGAGGAGACTACAGCCCACCCAGCTACAGCCATGGATCTTTATCTGATCCTAGATATGGGAGGGAAATGAGGAGCCGTAGTCAGGACAGGCTTCATTCCCGCAGTCCTTCGCCTGAGATACACCGCCAGCATGAGTACCTAGGACCGCAGGATCAGGGTGCACCCATCAGTGTTCTCCTGACGAAAGGCAGACATAATGAAGGTGAGTATTACAGGGGAGGACAGGAGTCACCTTCTGGTACAGCATGGGTTTTGGTGGGGAAAAGACCTGAATTACTTTCTACTTTTGCGGGTTAAGTGTTGATTTTTTTAATGGTGGTTTAAGTTGTTCTTTCATTCTTTCTGGCTGATTTGGGATGCTTTTTCCCCAGAACCTTGAACTTTACCTTTGAACAATGATTTGTTCACCCACATAATTTCTGTCTTTTCAAGCCACTGTGTCCTTGCTTTTCCATTTTCTCTGCCCTTTTCTTCTGGTTCTGATGGAAAACATGAATCTGGTCATGATTCAGATTACATTTGCCACATCTATGAAAGGGTTAGCTAGAAAGGGTAAAGAGTAGACTCTGCCTTTAATAATACATTTTCTTTGGTTCTGACCATTAAAGAATACTGAAATAGCTGTATTTCAGCCTTTCTTTGCTGAGTATTGAAGTGTGTAAATGAAGCCAAAAGCCTTTTTTCCCTGTGAAATAAAGACTTATGCTGGAAAGCATAGCTGAGATTAGGTTGTACATAATTTTCTGTTTGGGTGGTTTTTTTTTTTTTTTGGGGGGGGTGGTGATTTATATCTGGAGGGGTTGGGTGTGGTTGTTGGGTTTATTCCTAATCTGCCCTGTTGCAATTTTAACAAAATTTTGCTAATTAAACTTTGTATGCAGGAGTTAATCTCTTTTTTTCATTGACTCTGGCAACAATCCTTTTTCCTTCTTCCTTTGTATGTAGTGTTTCCACTTGTAAAGATCATGCCAATATGTATACAAATAAGGAGAAATTTAAAGTTCAATTTCATGCTTAGCTATACCATAATAATCTCTGTCATTCATATGGATACTTTTCAGGCTTGCTGAAACATGGTGATCTTTTAAAGCAGAGCAACACTCTGTTGTTCTAGGATGCATATTTTTTAAGGATGTTGCCTTTTTTTTTAAGTAGCAAATATACTGACCCAAGTGACTTAGATCACAGGGAAAAAATGGGGCAGGGGAATAAAAAAAAATTCTTCTGCCTGAAACAACCAAGGCATTTCCTGGAGTACAGATAGAACAGGGTCAGCATGCAGCAACTTATGAAAAGTTGCTGCATGCTGACCCTCCTTCTATTGCTTCCCTTACTTCTATAAGCGTTTTCTGATCTTTTCCCCCCCTCTATACCTTGCAAAATATGAATCAGAGAGAAGCTCATCCAATACATTAATAAGCAGCTCCAGAAAAAAGGCACTCTTTCGCTGCTGAAGGTGCAAAACAGTCATCCAGCTGTAACTGGATTTGGGTGGTTGCTTGTTCATATTGTAAGGGCAGCACAGGTATCGGAGACTTGGCTCAGGGTGAAGTGGGTTTACTAGGCCTACACCTTTTCTCTTCTCTGCCCTGCCCTCCCCACCCCTCCCCACCCCTCCTCTTCAAACCTCTCCAAACCTCTCCTCTTTTTTTCCCTCTCATGGTGTAATGGTGTTCGATGCATGTACACTGGGTAGTTTTTAAAACAATGCATCCTTGCTCATCTTTTAAGCTTCAGTAACCATCTTTTTGGTTCCAGAATATGGACTCCGTCTGGGAAGTCAGATCTTCATAAAAGAAATGACCCGTACTGGCCTAGCAACCAAAGATGGCAACCTTCATGAAGGAGATATCATTCTCAAGGTCTGTTCTGGTTTGACTGCTAGCAGTTTGGCAGGCACTGGTTAGAGTGGTCATTCTGTACTAAGTCATGTTGTAGTCAAGTCCACTATTAAACTCGAGCACAATGCTGACTTCTTTGTCATTGTTGCCTTTTTGTGTCCAGATCAACGGTACAGTGACAGAGAACATGTCTTTAGCTGATGCCCGAAAGTTGATTGAGAAATCACGTGGGAAGCTCCAGCTGGTTGTTCTCAGGGACCGAAAGCAGACACTGCTCAACATTCCTTCATTGAACGACAGTGACTCAGAAATGGATGGTGAGGTTTAATGCAGATCCAAAGTTCTGGACTTCGTGCAAGGACAAAATGGAGCTTATATTGTTTTGCTGTGGTGGAGTGTATTATGTTTGAGAAAAACAATGAAACACAAGCACACCCAAGTAATAGTCAATGAAGCTACAAGTCCCCTTCTTTTGGGTGAAAATAATCTGTAGTAACCCTTCAATTACAATTCAGGAAGGGGCGGAGATGGAAGGACCAGTGTTGGTCTGGCAAAATCAGTCTTATTTCTTGGAACAAGAAAATAAGTTGCTTTAATAAAAATTTTTACAACAAATGCATTGGACTGGTCTCTCCTTCTGAGGACATTAACATTCATGGCAGCATTCAAAGGGAAGAAGTATCAGGACAGGAGGAGATTAGGTGCCCCTGGATAACTGGTTTCTAGTCCCAGCACCTGTTCTATATAAGTGTGTATCTCTCTATATAAGTGTGATCTCAAAATGATCTTGCATTTTGAAGGGCTCAAAATGTTTGGGAGAGCAGGATGTTATATTATTTGGAAAAAGATACTTGCTTTTCTGGTGTCAGAATATGAGGTGGAACTTTCTGTAGGTTTTTCTTTGAAGTCTGAGGGGCAATTCAAATCCGAGGGCCACTCCTGTTTCCTTTGCCACTGAAGGGCAGTGATGTGAGGATTGTCGATGTGAAAGTGGTCTTCAGTTTGGAAACCTCCATGACACCTCAAAGCAAAGCCTGCTAGCACTAGGTGATGCATCTGTGGTATGCTCAAAGTAGTTGTGTGATGTGAGTGTGTTTCTTAAAAGCTGTGTGAAACTTTCCTGAAATATTTTGGGAGGGTGGAGGGCTGGAAGCACTAAAAGGCACTTCTCGAATCTTTGTCAAATCCAGCTTGATATGAGAGTGGGCTGAAATGTACAGTGTATCCTATATGTGAAATCTGTGTAAATACACATGCTGATCAGGTGAGCAGATAACTTAAACAAATCCTGCATGTCTTGATTTGCCGTTGTCTTTACAGATATTTCTGAAATAGAGTCAAACAGATCATTCTCCCCTCAAGATGACAGATTACATCATTCTGATCTAGATTCACATTCATCCAATGAAAAACTGAAAGAGAAACCAAAGTAAGAAATTGTCTTCCCTAGTTTGTTTTTCTCATGCTTATCAAAGGAGTAAATATATGCATTCTTCTCTGATTTCATGACACTTTTTTTTTTGTATTTCTTTCTTTTAGTGCAAAAGAGGATCCCTCCAGTAGGATGTCCAGAATGGGAGCAATGCCTACTCCATTCAAATCAACTGGTGACATTGCTGCTCCTGCTGTTACAGCTGTAGACTCAAACAAAGAACAGAAGTACCAAGATGACCCAGCAGGTCAGAGCCTGAAGGTTTTGGTTACTTTTTCCCCTGGCCACAGAATGTCCATTCCATCAGCCATGTTGACAAAGCTGGTATGCTCTTCATGTCAGTCTCATTCTGACCATAGGGAAGAGGCTTATATTTGCTTTGTGGTGGGGAAGAAACACCTAATATTTTTTTTTATATCAGATTAGAATTATTACCTGAAAAAACAAATACTCTCCTAGAACATCTGCTGGTAGACTGTTGCTCTAAGCAGGCAAGTGAAGTCTGATCTAGCTGAAAGAGTTGTGTATCGCTTCCTTCAACTTTTTTTTCTTTTCAGGAATTAAACAACCAGAAATAAATTAATTTTAGTCAGACATGCTTGATTTTTAAATCTGTACTAATCTTTGGCATGGAGGGTTTGATTGCTATCTGATACCTAAAAATTCTTGCTATTTATAACTTTTTCAATATCTCAGTAACTCTTTTTGTGGTTTTGTTTTGTTTTTTACATTTAGTGCCTCAGCCAAAACCAGTTACACGAACAATTCTTAAACCCAGCCCAGAAGATGAAGCAATATATGGGTAAGGTGGCACTTGCTGAGTTCTTTTGCACTGAGTATTCTTCCAATGACCAGAACTGATTCTTGGCTGCATGGGTTTGTGTTCTTTCTCTCATTTGGAGTGATACTCACTTTGTAGCTTAATGCCGAGGTGACATGGCTTCTAACTGATGATATTTGAGATCAACTTAGTTTTAGAAATATCTGCCTGGAATCTACCTGGAAGGTATAGAATACCCTGTGTTTCTGGGCTTGCATGGGAACATATGCAAGAGTTTTGTTTTATTTTATTTTTATGCATAGGAAATCAATTGACATGTTTTCTTTTGAGAGTTTCCAAATGCAGAGATTGAAAGAATAGGAGTGCTGAAATTGTTAGGAGAAGCTTTAAGTTTTGAAAATGTTCTGTAGCTTGGTGTATTTTCTTAAATAAATTTTCTTCTCAGGCCTTTTCTGGGTTGGACTCTGCATATGTTGTCATTGATGTGCAAATTAATCAAGTGATTATTTTGGTGAAGGAGAATTTATAATACAGGCTTAGGGTATTACTGAGAATGGCTGGCAGATAAGTAATGTCCTCTGAGTTGGAAGGTCACTCAGGCATACAGATTTTCTGACAGTAAAAAAGCTAAGCCTAGCCCAATGAAAGGACTGATTGTTAACATATCAGTAGATTATACTTGAAAATATTTCTCATTGCAAGAAAATTGGAAGACTTCTAACAAACGTGTTAAACAGTAAAGAAAATCGGTATCAGTTTAATTCATATGACAGTTTGTTAGATTATAGAAGAGAAAACAGTGAGTATGATTACTCATAACTAAGTCTGTTTTCACAAAAACCACAGGTGTTCATATGACAGAGGATACAGTAGGTAGGGAGCTGCTTCGGGGTTCCAAAAACAGGAAGCTGTTTCCCTGCTCAGTCAGGTCTGTGCATGCCAGTTAGTCACTATTCCTAGTGCATTTTGCACTCTGAAAAATGCCAGTTCTCCACTTCTTGCCTTCACTGAAGGGTTACCTCAGTAAATATGGCCTATACAGTGAAAAAGAGGAGATATGAATATTATTAATATGATATTGTTGAGGGGTTATAATTTTTTTTTGTCTTTTGGTATCCTAATATTGTTATATGCTTGATATCTGGCCTTACTTCCTTTTTCTGTTTTTAAATCCTGTAGTCCTAATACAAAAATGGTGAGATTCAAGAAGGGGGACAGTGTGGGTCTACGACTGGCTGGTGGAAATGATGTAGGGATTTTTATTGCTGGAATTCAGGAAGGTACCTCAGCTGATCAGGAGGGACTGCAGGAGGGAGATCAGATTCTTAAGGTATGAGTATGTGTCCCTGAAATGCAAATAACTTCTGTATACTCTCATTTGCTTCTTAGTGGAAATATATGAGAAATTATGATCTCAGGAATCAAATTATTGCTTTGGAAGGGTGTATATATGGTGGAGGGATCTTACAGAAATGAGTTTTTGAAGGAGAATTATATACCAAGCTTTAGGTTGTTTATAATGTTGTGGAAGGAATAGTTAAATATTAATAAAGAAAAATGCTGCAAGATGGAACAATAAATTTTTTGTACAATGTTTCTTCCTGGTCTTGGAGGGGGAAAAATTTGGGCTATCATAATTTTTTTCTTTTGTCTTTGTCCAGTTTATTCAGGTTATGGTGATTTATTTTTCAAGTTTCTGATTCAACCAGAACATTTTATTTCAGGAAGATTACTGCTAATAGCTAAAATTAAATATTTACATGAGACAATCATTGTCTTTTTATATAGGGAGAAAGAGATAGATATAGATATAGATATATAAATAATAAGGGAAGAGAATATTTAAGATTTCTCAGGGGAAAGAAAAATCTGTGGTTGTTCCTTTTGTTGTTGATTTATCAGTTGTGGGGGTTTTTTTGGTATGTAGGTAAACACTCAAGACTTCAGAGGCATTGTTCGGGAAGAAGCTGTTTTGTATCTCTTAGAAATTCCCAAAGGTGAAACTGTGACAATTTTGGCTCAAAGCAAATATGAAGGTAGGTGCTTTGAAAAAAAGTATGTGAATATATATGAATCTTCTAAGCTATGCTTTGTCAGGAAAACTACAAATAATCTCTCTGGTGCTTATTTTTGGTAGCATTTTAGTTTATCTCCTTTTCACTAGTTGAGAAGATAGCTTAGGATATTCCATACATACAAGGCTGCGTGTGTGATGTGTTTTTCAGAGTACTTCTCCATGTTTTTTATTATTAGCAAATAGCAACTCTTAATCCTGAAAAGTGGGGAGGTACTGCTTTTTCTTCTCTTTCTTTGTCTGTAGCAGCTGGGAGAAGATCTGCTGTGCCTTGGCAGTCAGAAGGGATTTGGTCAGCAGAAAATGCGCAGTTTTATTCATGAGCAGTTAAAGAGCAAGAAAAGCTTCTTGCTTTCCTTTTGGGAGGCACAGCCTGCTGCAAGACTGTAGTACCATAGCTGCCCTTTGCCCTGGAGCTGTAAGGGCTGTGCACATAAAAGTATGGAACACTCCTGATAAGTGTCTGTAGGGGAATGTTGATTTGAGTTTTTACATCTTTCTGAGCAGACCCTTAGAATTTCAAAGCTGTATTTGCTAGAATCACGGATTAATCTTTTTTTCAAGTGTAAAAAGATAACTAAAATGGAGCTCTTGTTTTAGTCTACAGAGACATCATGGCCTGTGGCAGAGGAGATTCATTCTTCATCAGGAGTCACTTTGAGTGTGAAAAAGAGTCACCACAGAGCCTAGCATTCACTAGAGGGGAGATCTTTAGAGTAGTTGATACACTGTATGATGGAAAACTGGGAAACTGGCTGGCTGTGAGAATTGGAAATGAGCTGGAAAAGGGCCTCATTCCAAATAAGAGCAGGTAAGGTGGCACCATGTCTTCCATTGTTAGAAGTAAGATTTTTTCCCTCCAAGTCATTTTTGCTTCCTATGTCATACCTTTCTTCCTTTTTATTCCCCTCTACAAGAATGAATAAATTATTTTGTCTTCACTTTTACAAGAATTTTGCCTATAAAACCTGCATTTTTTAGAACCGTAGCATTATGGCAGGGACACAGTGAGAGAGGGTGGTGTTATCTACATACCAGGTCATTATTTGCAGCACAGACCTAGAGCCTCTGTCTCTGCAACCAACCAAGCTTTGAGCAGTAGCTGGTTCAGGTCCTCTTCCAGAAAATGGGTGGTGGGTCCTTTTTTGTTTGTTTGTTTGTTTGGGGCTTTTTTTCTTTTGTTTTGTTTTTGCTTTTTTTCCCCATTTTCTTCTTTGTCTGTCTACCTTCACCAAATCAGATCAAAACAAACGAAAGATCCCAACCAAAAATAAAAACTAAACAAACAATAATCATTCACCTTAGGAAGCTCATGACTCTTTGTGCAAGAATACTCTGGTATTAATCTTTTAGAAGGGTTCAGTGCTTGAATTTCTTATGTATATCCTTGTGGACAGTGCTTTAAGTTTTTATTCTGAGGCTGCTTGTTGGTGTTTTTTGTTTGTTTGTTTTGTGGTGGTTTTTTTGGTTGGGTTTTTTTTTGTTTGTTTGTTTTTTTGATAGTTGTGGTCTGTATTTTTGTGTGAAGTACTGAGTGAGCCACAGCAACATTTTTGCTTAAATATGCTTTCCTAATCAAAATTCATGGGAAGTAAGAATAAGTGTTCAAATGTGTACAATGCTCAAAAGTATTAAAATTAATCGGAAAAAAAACCCCAAATCCTGAAAAACACAACCAGACTGTAGCTGAATTTTTAGACTGTAGCTTTTAAGTTCTTGAGTGACGTTGTGATTTTATGATGGAAGAAAATTACAATTTTCTCACAATTGCACGATACACAGAAGTTACAAAAATACAGTTCTGGTGTGGCTCCCCTGTCTGTTTCCTACTGAGTACAGTTTCTCCTCTCTGTTAGTTGATCTGACCAAACCAGCCTTTGTTTCTATGCTGTAGTAACTTAACCTTTGATGCCTAATGGAGAAGAGAATAGTGACAGTAATTTCTTAGGCCTCCAGTTCTGAGTTGCCTCTCTCCCCACCTTTGCATTTGCATTCTTTTGTTTACGCTGGTGTAAGTGACCAGTTTAGGACCCCAGGACTCATTCCTGCCCAGCAGCTTGTAGCTGTGGCAGGTCAGAGCATTGTTCTGACAAGGTGTTTGCTCCAAGGCAAGGCACCTGAACTTGTCTGCTTTTACCTCCACTTCTTCCTATCTATTTGGCAAACTATGTGTTGCAAATTCAAAATGCAATCAGTGAAAGCACCCTTGCCCTCTTTGACTAGTTCTGAACTCCCTGCTTTCTCTGTCAGAGCTGAGCAGATGGCCAGTGTTCAAAATGCCCAAAAAGATGGCTCAAGTGATAGGGCAGATTTCTGGAGAACGCGTGGCCAGCGATCTGGAGCAAAGAAGAATCTGAGGAAGAGTCGTGAAGATCTGACAGCTATTGTATCTGTGAGCACAAAATTCCCAGCCTACGAGCGTGTTCAGTTGCGTGAAGGTAGGTGAAACTGCTTTGAGCTGGCTGTAATTTGGCATCCAAATGTGTGGTCAGCTAAGAAAGTGATTTCTATCAACTGCTAACGATGTTAAATTAGAACAACAGGAAGTGATGACTTTTTTTCAGAATGGAAATTTCTGGATGCTACTGGTAACTCTATGAGAAACTCTTTTTTACCCTTTTAAACTGCTGTTGTTCTCTCTTGCCCCCAAATTATACCTTCCAGTTTTAAGTTTCAAAATGAAAAAGGGATAAAACAGCAGGGCTTTCCTGGTTTCCTCAGATTCTTCTAGGCTACCTCTGAGAGTACAATTCTTATGCCTGAGATCAACCTCTATCTTCATAAATAGCACTTCAATAGTAGCTTCAGAGCAAGTAGAACCCAAATATTTTCAGTGGTCCAAATATAACCATGGCTCATGTGGTCTATCTCGATGAATGTAAATTAGCTACAGTACTAGTGATGAGCAGGTCAAGCTGATTTTCTGAGTAGTAGCACATGACAGTATTCTGCAACACAATAAATAGTAAAAACTATTTAAAGGATATCCCCAATGCTAGGATGAAGACTTGGGGTAATGGCATTCCCCCATTAACTCTGAATTCAGTGTTTTCTCTTGCTCTGATGTGGGCAGTAACATTTTAAATTTCTTTGCTTCTTCAAGCTGTATTGCAATAGGTTTATCATTTGTGTCTTTATTCACACAAAACCCACCGTGTCAAGGTTCATGGAGTTTTGATGGATGGAAAGATAAATGAAGATCTGTACATTTTCAGATGTAGAATATTCTAAATACAATTCCACTAGAAGGAATAAGAAAGCTGTTAAATCAAGTCTCTTACTTTCTCAGGGGGTAAAAGTAGTTTTCTTTATTATTAGTTGCACAAACCTTTAAGAAATAATTCTTTTAAACATATTTTTAATAACTTCAATTTAATTCTTGACTTTGCATAGTAACTGAGGGTCTTGTATTTTACATATATAACCAGTCCTCTCAGATTTCTTACTTCTCCAATTTTTTTTCTTTCAGCTGGTTTTAAGAGACCTGTGGTGATATTTGGCCCTATTGCAGATGTCGCCATGGAAAAGTTGTCCAACGATTTGCCTCACCTGTACCAGACAGCCAGTAAGTTGTCCTCTTAGTGTCTTTTTCATCCTTAATTGAGAGAATGGATAACTTAATGATCATAGCTGCCTGGCCACTCTAGGTAAGCTAAAATGTTGTCTTTGCAGAGACAGAACCCAGAGATGCAGGTTCAGAGAAGTCAACTGGGGTAGTCCGCTTGAACACTGTGAGGCAAATCATTGAGCAGGTAGGGCATTCCTCTGAAAATTGCTGATGCTCAAAGCTGTGGTGTTGGATTTGTTTGCTCCTAGAACTTTCAGAGCACTTAAATTTTCACTGCATCTATTTCTGTGATAAGCTTAATGATGAAGCTGTTTTAACAGCTTCAGCTGTCAACAGCAATTCAACAGCAATTTTGGTAATTTTTATAGCTTTGAACATGATTAGAAATTAAATTTTCTTTCTCAAGTCCATTCTAAATTTGGACAGAGAAGAATGTTTTATTATATGCTTTCTGAATTCACCAGAGGCTTTACAGTCATGCAGTGCTCAACTTGCTCTTAACAGTCTAAATATGGTATAACTGTGGGAAAACATTCCACAAGTTGTGCTCTTATTTGGACACAAATATCCTGGTTTTCCTAGGACCCCATGTTCCAATCACCTCCCACTTGTTCCCACATGTACCACACTGACTGGCCTTTCTTGTTAACAGGATAAACATGCTCTGTTGGATGTCACTCCTAAAGCAGTGGACCTGCTAAATTACACCCAGTGGTTTCCAATTGTGGTCTTCTTTAACCCAGACAGTAAGCAGGGTGTGAAGACCATGAGACAAAGGCTATGTTCTACATCAAACAAGAGCTCAAGAAAACTTTATGAACAAGCAAACAAACTGAAGAAAACTTGTTCCCACCTCTTTACAGGTAAGGAAGAATGTTTGTTTAACCTGCTTTGTAGGAGAGTAGTGTATGGGATTGTGTAAGTCTCGAGACATCTAATTATTGCTCTCCATACTAACTCATGCAGGCTGGAACTAAAGAGTGTGAAGGTATGGTCATGAGTAATGCCTTCCTTGACTTACTTCAAAGTTCCTTGTTCTGCCAAATTCTCATAAAAAACAAATTGTGAGCTAGTGTACTGCCATTAAAAGATAAGTGATTTAATAAGCTTGGAAATGGACCAACTATGAAACAAAAATGCTTGTCAATGATCTAAATGATTGCGTTGAACATTAAACATTCTCACATACCTAAACCAAAAAGTGTTAAACAGCAGAGAATGGATAAAGGATTGCATTGCATTTACCCCTGCATAATATATATACACCTTTTCCTTCAATTTTTACAGCAACCATTAATTTGAATTCAGCCAATGATAGCTGGTATGGTAGCCTGAAGGATACAATTCAGCAACAGCAAGGAGAAGCAGTATGGGTATCAGAAGGAAAGGTAAGCACTCGGCCCATATTCTCGGAATCTATACAGATGTTTCCAAATATCTCTTGCCAGTAAAAATTGTTCAAAATTTCATTTGCTAGTGGTCAGTAGGCTAGACAAATAGTCAGTTAGTGTATTCTGTAACAAAAAAATTTTATCATTCTTTCTGTGACGCTTTGGAGCTTTCATCACTTATGCTGGGCTAGGGGAGAATGATGATGAGGGATAAACTTTTACAGGACTATTCATTGTGATTCTGCATTAGTTTCTTTCAGTTCCACAAATTTGTTCCTAAGGGCTTGTTTGGCCTGATGTTGAGTCATAACTGGACTTTACTTCTAATTTATTAATCTTTGTTCCGTTCTTCTTACTGACTTTTCTCTAGATGGATGGCATGGAAGATGATGCAGATGATCGTATGTCTTACCTGACTGCCATGGGTGCTGACTATTTGAGCTGTGACAGTCGGCTGATCAGTGACCTGGAGGATACAGATGGAGAGGGAGGTGCATACACTGACAATGAACTTGATGAGCCTTTGGAGGAACCAAGGATTTCATCTGTTAGCCGATCCTCTGAACCTGTGCATCACGAGGAGGTGAGATGATGGGATTTTTCAATAACACTGAACTTCCGGCTTTCTAAAAACCCTTTATGTATGGCTTAAAAATCAGAGGGTTTTTTTTTAAACAGCACTTTTACCTTGCTTCTGATACTGTTTTAGAGCTACACTGTGAAGAGGAAAATAATAGAAAAACTTTTCTGCCTAAGTTTATAGATTTGCTGATGATGTCTCATGACCTTGAACTTTTCAATTATATTTTCAGTGATTGTAGTCAGGGTGCTGGCAGTCTTTTGACGCCTAGTTACTGTTCCCAAAATTGTAAACTTGAGAGAGAGGAAAAATGATTGAATTACTGGCTACTGCAGTGATTTTATCTCTTACTTTCTTTCATAGAGTTTAAAGAAGTTTACTCCAGAACCAAGGGCTCATTTGAGAAAAGCTGGTAGCAGGGAGATCCTTAGAGAACCAAGTCCACCTCCAGCATTCAAGCCTGAACCACCTAAGGTAAATTTGTAGAAACAAATCTGAATACAAGCATCTTCTTTCTGGATAACTCTCCAGGGTGACAGATTGGAAAGTGCAAGAGACATGGTCAGAGAATAAAAAACATTTTTAGTGTGGACAGAAGAAACGACTGAAAGTGTTGGGGGATCAAGCAGAAAGAAGACTTACAGGATAATAGTTCTTCTGAAATACATGTGATCTCTAATATATTAATTTCCATAGGGAGTAAGAAAGTAAACTCCTTTCTTTGTCTACTAGCAAAATGAGCAATTTTTTTAGCTCAGCAAGATGAGAAATAGGCTAATTACCAGGAAAAACATATCTGATGGCTATTACTGTGAAGCCCCAAATCAGAATCTACCACCTGACCATCACTAGAAATTTATGTTGTTCAAACATTGCTCAGGAATGAAGCAAGAGGGAAAAAATTACAGTGTTTGGGCACTAAGTTCTATTTTAGATATTTCTGAATTCACCTGACCCCAAAGTCCTTTCTCTTTGTGAGGATTGGCACTCTCATGTACTCTAAATATTAAAAATACAGCCCAAATGTGCCTTAGCAATGAAGACAGGGCAAAAGAGGACATGCGCTGGGAAAACAAAAGCTGAATATAAAACAGAATTGGGTTCTCTGCACCTCTAAATTTGAAGTCATGATACTCCATATAAAGCAATAGTGAAAAATTATTTGAGGCATCATTTTTCTCTGTGCTGTGCTTTAAGACATGTAGCTCTGGTAATCCTTAACACTTAGGACAAAAAAAGTCAAAATGTCCTGGTGTTCTGTAAGCTGATGTGTAGCCTATGAGCATATGCCCAAAATGTTGCAGCAGGTAAAATATCTTTGAAGGGTTACATCATATGAAGATAGACCCTGATAAATACATAGGCAAAATGAGGACTTCAGGTTAAAGCCTTTTTCTGAAACTAAAGTTATATAGTTGCTGATGTAAACTTTTGGTTTTATAATTGCAGGGAAAGTTACAAAACAAAGAGGATCCTTATGACTTCCCCAAGAGCTATGACTCCAGATCGAGTAATGTTGCTGTCAGCAGTGAGACTTTGACTGTATCAGCTAAAGCAGCACCACCACCTGTTTCTATGAAACCTGCCTTTGGGCGTCCCATTCTGAGAAACTCTCAGCCAGCAGTCCTGCCTGCAGAGGAGGAGGAGGAGGCAAAGTTGGAAGAGGAAGGAAGTGAACAAGAAAATACTCCAAAATCAGTACTGAGGAAAGTAAAAATATTTGAGGAGATGGATCACAAGGCAAGGATGCAAAGAATGCAAGAACTACAAGAGGCCCAAAATGCCAGGGTATGAGGAGATGTCTTGCCCCCTCCTGTGCTTTGTGACCTATAGAACAGCCAAAGTCCTGAAAACTAAAATCATGCCCTTTGCAATGTGTTGCTTTTGGAGGGAGAAATTTGAGAAACCGCATGCAGAGACATACTCTCACTTGTGTGTATTTGTGTATAAAAATTTGTGTAATATTTTAAGGTCTCCTATTGTAACTAGAAAAACCTGACTTCTAATAATCCTGTTGCTCTTGGCAATCCATTGTTCTTAAGTATGCTTTGAATTACTACTCTAGCAAAAGATTATATCATTGTAGGAATATCAGTAGGATGTAACCAAATTGTTTTTTAATTGTGTCAGATGTAGCAGTGACCTGCTAGATCCTAGATCCTCATATACGATCCCTAATGCAAAAGTGAAAAAGAACAATTATTTTCTTCTGCTTTCTTTTAAAGCTTGAAATAGCCCAGAAGCATCCGGATATTTATGCTGTCCCTGTCAAAACACAGAAGTCAGAACAGAACTGGCCCCAGCCAATGAGGTAAGGTGTATCCAGTTCCAAGCATTCTGTCTCGATCCTTGACTGCTGGCAGGAGGAAAACTGATCTTGCCAGTTCTTGTTCATACAAGTCATCCTGCCTTGGTATATAATTTCGCTGTAGCCTCAAAGATTATCATAAAGATGGGGCAGGATTTTAGCAAACTCTTCAGTGAACTCATTTCAGGATTTTTTTTTGTTTAGTTCATTTATAGTAAGTTCCATTATAGTATTTGAGTCATCTAGGAAAAAACGCTATGTTCTTTCACTGAAATATTTGCAAAGCCAGTTTTTCCCCAGCTAGTAATACAGAAGCTGGCCTGCATTCATGTCCTCTGATGTGCATTCTACCTGTGCTACATATTTGATGACTGTTAGTCTATCCTAACAAATATTTTCTATTGTAATAATGCTTAGTTACTTATATGCTTATTCTTTACAGCTATGTAGTGTGGCTAGGTAAATTAAGGATGACAGTTGATAGAGGTGACCCATCAAATCTCATGAAAATAGTAGTCTTTCGTTAAAATTCAGTAAGTTCTGGGTGGGTTGGCCACTGTGTCACCTTACCCTACACAATGCACATTTCTAGGATTTGACTCCTATGCAAGAGTTAACACACTGCATGATAGATTTTGTTTTCTGCTCTTCAGGACACTTAATTTTTCTTGCATCTTAGCAACAGCCAGTAGAAATTGAACCTTTTTTCCTAGTGAGTCGAGTGCTTTGATGTCACAATAAATAGTCTAAAATGCAAAGATGGAAAACTGGTATTTGCTGGATTTCTTGGCAGGTTCAGAAAAACATTCTTTTTTATAAAGCATTGGAAGCTTTACAAAAGTGATGAAAATTATTCTTTCACCACATTTGCAGAGTGTTTGCTTACATGTAGAAATCAGTGTTGTTGGCTTTTTACAGGATTGTTAATGATTGGCCTAGAAGGGAGCGTTTAAGCCCTGGGAGAAAGACGTAAGGATGCTCTTGTTTTCCCAGAGCATGGGTTGCAAAAATCATGAGGTTTGAAACTGAGGAAATACCCTGCCTTGACAGATTCTATTTTTCTATGTCTGCTTAATGTCACGTCAAATGTATAGCACCACAATGTATAAAAAGCAAATGCGTGGTTTATTTTTGCCCACTTTTAAAGCTAAGAGCCTTAGTGAGAGCCTTGAGTGAAAAGGCTACCAATTTAAGAAATGTCACATAAGAAGTCTTTGGACATTGAGACAGAAGCTGAGGGTGCAAAAGAAGAAGGAGGCATAGAAAAAATTCTGTGCAGAACTAATTAAGGGAGGTGTCAGTTGGGGTAGCAAAGCTGAGACCCTCTCTGCTCAGGGAACAGAGTACTGTAAAGCTGTTGATGTCTCTGTGTGTGCAGGGATGTATAAAATTTTAAATTTGGCATTTTTCCAGGTAGGTTGAGTACATCAAATCTGAGCATCATCCTCCAGCTTGATGGAAATAAAATGCCTCTCCAGATAGGTTTGCCATAGTCATGCAGTTTTTTATTGGCTACAAGGGGTTTCACTTGGTCCCTCTGCCTTCCTCAGCGAAATGTGGCCATAAAGCAGACATTAAGCACAACTGTTTTTCAGTTTTTCCCGATGGGGAGTAGATGTGATCTCTTTCTCTTTCCACGTCCTGCTGTGTTAGCTCCAGGCCCCCGGAGCCCCAGAAGCCTCCTGTTAGACCCTACCTGGAGAGCCGTGTCAGCTACGGCAGCGATGCGGAGGAGGAGGAGGAGGAGTACCGCCGGCAGCTGGCAGACCACTCCAAGAAGGGCTACTATGCACAGCCACCCCGATACAGAGACACGGAACTGTAGGCTTGCTGGCACGCCCACGGCTAACACTCTTCTGGGGTTTCTTCCTTCACAGCCAAAGTGGAACAGCAGTTAATCCTGAAAAGCTGTATTTGTACTGGGGGTGGTGTTAGAGGGTATGCTGCTCAGCTCAGACATATCTATACACTGGAACTGGAAGAGTTCGTTTTTTGGGGATATTATTTTGTCAGCTTCTATGAAAGGAAATCACTATTGCCTGAATGCTGTTGCCTGTTTTATAAGGACCAAATCCTTAAAGTTTGTGTTAATTCTTGGCATTTTCATATTTTAATATAAGCCCCTTTTTTTCCTTTTTATTAATGCTGCCTTTTTGGACTGTTCTGCTGTGTTATGAAAGTATGATCCCAGAGATACACTTCTTAATGCAATAGAACTAAATGTGAAAGTGTATTTGAAGAACAATAAGTGCCTTTAACAAGAAGCATCTGAAGCTGTTTGTTTTGACATCTGATACTTGGTGCAAAGCCATAACACACTAAAAAGGGGATTGACTGTTTTACCTATCTTTATTTTTTATCAGTTTCATGGTAACAATTTTCCTTGCATGTTATTTTTCTAAGTTCATAGATGCATATGCAATATTCATAAATACTGACTGTACATATTAAAGGTGCAATTGACTGGGTGGTTGGAAAAGACCAGGATGTGCTTAAACAAAGAAAATGATGTAGAAAATTCAGTCACATATTAAAATTTACACAGACTGCAAATAATAAAGTATATATTCTAGACAAACCTTGTGTATTTAGTTTTTCTTTTCGGCAGTATTAGTCTAGAACATGAGTACACTGTTTTGGTTCAGGGTCTCCTCTCCTTCTGTTCAAGTAACTAGGAAACATCACTACTGATGTGTTGCACACTGTTCTGAACATAATTTTAAGATCTGATTTAAATTATGATTTAAAACTGGTGCAAAACTATGGAATTCCTGCAAGGGACTTACCTTTTAGAATATAAAGTTTTGCCTCACCATTTCTGCTCTTTAGCCTTACACAAAAACATTCTTGAAAACATCATAGAGAAAAACTTCTTTTGATCACACTATATGAGAGATGGTTTTTGAATGGTCTTCTAAAAATAAAGTGCCTTCCAACCCTAACTATTCCATTCTACACTAGAATGTTCTTCACTGGGAGGGTAGTTCAGAACTGACTGGAACAGCTCCTCCGGCAGTGGTCACAGCACCAGGCTCACAGAATTCATTTGAAAGAACCATTCAGACAGTGCTCTCAGGCACATGCTGTGACTGGTGGGGATGGTCCTGTGCAGGGCCAGGAGCTGGACTCACTGATCCTTGTGGCTGCCTTCCAAATCAGAAACTCCCTGGTTCTGTAACACTCTCTTAAAAAAGGTCGAATGTTTTTGTTGAAGCAGTAGGATGAGGACTTCTGCTGCTCAGATTAGAATCATTTAGGTTGGAAAAGACCTCTTAAGATCATCAAGTCCAGCCATAAACTGAACAGTGCCGAATCCACCACTGAACCCTGTCCTTACCACATCTGCGCGTCTTTTAAATTCCTACAAAGATGGTGACTCAACCACTTCCCTGGGGCAGTTCTAATGCCTGACAGCCCTTTTCCATGAACAGGTTTTTCCTAATACCCAGTCTAGACCTCCCCTGGTGCAACTTGAGCCCATTTCCTCTTGTCCTGTCACTTGTTACCTGGGAGAAGAGACTGATCCTCACCTCACTACCAACCTTGTTGAGAGTCCCTGAGCCTCCTTTTCTCCAGACTAAACATCCCCAGCTGCTTCTCACAGGACTTGTGCTCCAGACCCTTCCCCAGCCCCATTGCCCTTCTCTGGACACGCTCCAGCACCTCAGTGTCAGTGTCAGTCCTGCAGTGGGGGACTCAGAACTGCACCTGAGCTGTGGTCTCACCAGTGTCAAGTACAGGGGGACAATCCCTTATCTGGTCCTGCTGATCACACTGCTGATGATACAGGTCAGGATGCCCTTGGCCACCTGGGCACACAAGCTGGCCCATGTTCAGCAGCTGTTGACCAGCACCCCCAGGTCCTTTTCTGATGGGCAGTTTTCCAGCCACTCATCCCTCAGCCCGTGGCACTGCCTGGGCTTCTTGCGACCCAGCGTGGGGCGCATTCACATGGGCAGGCCCTGGCACGTGGGCATGTTAAACCTCACACCGCTGGCCTTGGCCCATCGATCCAGCCTGTCCAGAGCCCTCTGCGGAGCCTTCCTACCCTTGACCACATCAACACTCGCCCAGCTTGGTGTCGTCCACAAACTGACTGAGGAGGCGCTCGATTCCTTCCCAGGTCATGGATAAAGCATATACCAATATAACACAAATACGTGATACAAATATACAGAACGCATGGAATGTATCGATTTAACGCGGTGTTCGCAGCTGAGGGGCCGCTCCCGTGGAGCAGCTGTTCGAAGGGGATCCGTACGGCGGCAGGCGGGGTTTTGGCGGTGCCCGGGGCTGCTCCGGGGGCGGGGAGGCGCGGACGGCGGGAGGCGCTGGCGGCTCCTGCGCGCTGCCCCCGGAGCCGCTCCCAGCCGCAGCCCGGGTGCCGCGGGCACCGGGCCGGGCACCGGGACTGGCACCGAGACTGGCACCGCGACTAGCACGGGGACGGGCACCGGGACGTGGCGCGGCAGGGTCGCAGCTCCATCGCCCACTTCCCGGCGCCCACCCACTCGGGGATCATCCACCGCAACCAGGAGGAAGAGGCGGAACTTTACTGGATTCATGGGGAAACACAGTGGCAAGTGATGAGGAAAAGCCGAGCTGCTGAATGCCTTGCTTGCCTGTCTTGGACAGTCAGAGCAGTTGCTCTTGGATACTCAGCCCCCTGAGCTGGAAGACAGGATCTTTATAAATGACATGGGCAGTGCGGGTCAAGTGCTGCTCAGCCGGTTTGCACATCCCATGGAATTGAGTGCTGCATGTGACACAAAAGCAAAGGGATGGGATGCCATCCAGAGGAACCTGGACAAACCTGAGAAGTGGGCCCACAAGGACCCCATGTAGTTCAACAAGTCCAAGTGCAAGGTGCTGCACATGGACCAGGGCAATACCAGACATGAATACAGGGTGGGAAGTGAACTCACTCATCCTCGCAGAGGATTGTGGTTTCTCATGGCTGAAAACTTGAACATGAGGTAGCAGTGTGACAGCCAGATGTGTCCTGGGCTGCATCCAGAGCAGCGTGGGCAGCAGGGCCAGGGAGGGGATTCTGCCCCTCTGCTCTGCTCTGCTGAGACCCCACCTGCAGGGCTGCACCCAGCTCTGGGGTCCCAGCACAGGAAGGACATGGAACTGATGGAGAGAGACCAGAGGAGGCCATGAAGATGATCAGAGGGGTGGAGAAACTCTCCCGTGAAGAAAGGTTCATAGGAAAGTTTCTCCCATAGGAGAGTTCATAGGCAGCTGTCGTTGGTCAGCCTGGAGATGACTTTGGGGTGACCTTACAGCACTCTCTTGTACCTAAAGGGAGTCTACAAAGAAGCTGGAGAGGGGCTTTTGACGAGGATATGTAGTGGTAGGATCAGGGGCAATGGCTTTAGGTTAAAGCAGGGTAATTTTAGATTAGATATTAGGAAGAAATTCTTTCCTGTGAGGTTGTGAGGCCCTGGAACAGGCTGCCCAGAGAAGCTGTGGATGGTACATCCCTGGCAGTGTTCAAGGCTAGGTTGGATGGAGTTCTGAGCAACCTGGTTAAGTGGAAAGTGTTCCTGTCCAAGGCAGGGGTAATTGGAACTAGATGATCACAGGATCACAGAATCAGTTACACTGGAAAAGACGTCTGAGTTCATTGAGTCCAGCCTTTGATCAAACACTACCTTGTCAACTAGACCATGGCACCAAGGTCGCCATAGCTATTTCTTGAACATCTGCAGAGATGATGATTTTACCAACTCCCTGAGCAGTCCATTCCAATGCTTAACAACCCTTTCCATGAAGAAATTCTTCCTGATGTCCAATCTGAACCTGAAGCTGTGTCCTCTTGTCCTGTCCCCAGAAGATGCTGACCCCTACCTGGCTACAACCTCATTTCAGGCAGTGGTAGAGAGTAATAAGGTCACACCTAAACCTCCTTTTCTCCAGGCTAAAACAACCTCAGCTCCCTCAGGCACTCCCCACTTACAAGGTCCCATTCAACCCAAGCCTCTCAATCACCTGTAAGAGAGAAGGCTGGCACACATAGCTGTATGGAAAACATAGCAGAGAAAAATATTTTCTTTTAACAGTGTCAAGCTAGATTGGGAGGAAGCTTGTGCCAAGCCAAGCCTACTCGAACTCCTTTGTTACACAATTACTTTTTAGAAACCAGTGTATTAGTGTGTTTTGACCAAATGGAGAAAAGGAACCGATATCTAGACTAGATTAAAAGGTTCAACACAGGTTAGTTGACCATTTTGTAGGAATGTTCAGTCTCAATGCTCCATTTGCCATCCTGTACACAGGTTGAATGTAGACTTTCCATTTGCTTTGGTGCCTGAGACAAAAGAACCAATTGATAGCAAATATTCATTTAATTCCTCTATTGTGTTATAAAATATAATGAAAGGTCTCCATTAGAGAAGCAATTTACAGCATTTTAAAGATGTTAGACAAAATTGTGCATATGTTCAGCTTTAGTCTTCCTGTAATGAATACATATATATATAGACAATCTTCTAGGAACAAATCAGTTTGCGAATTGAAGACTAGATAACCTTTCCAAAATAATGATCTGTTAGGTCTACCTGAAAACACAGCTGTGTTTTTGTGTTTTGTCAACTCTTTTCCTCATTTCATTCTAGCTTAGAGTGGTTGGTCTATGCTTCACCCACAGTCTGAGAAAAAAACAGCAATCTGTGCTGCTGCTTTGTATCACTCAGTTACTCCTTCCAGACATTACTTTTAATGATTTGTTCGTTCCTGAATGAGGCAGTAAAGGTAGATGATTAGAGCAGATTGTGTCCTGAATCATGCAATGTCACTATTATGCTTTGCTCAGTTCAATAATCAAGAAACTGGCTGACCGTGGAGGAACAATTTATTGTTATTAGGCAAACACACACAGACAAAATCAAACAGAAACCAAATCCTAATGGACTAAGTCAAGTGTAACTGTTCTGTGAGGAAGTGTAGACAACATGTTAAGACAGACAAGAGAATAAGACACCTGGACATACCCAATCTTCTTAAGAAAAAAGGAAGAGACCCTCTTCTGTGACACTTGGTATGATGTCTTCAGCTCTTCACTAAGAAGAAAATCTGGACAAAACTATTTTGCAAGAGGAAAGAAAGAACTTATGTGTTTAGATCACTAGAAGGATTAAACTCATATAATTCTTACAGTTTTGGAAAAATACTTGTGTATAATTTATGGAAATTGTTGTAGCATTAGGGAATAATTTTCTTGGAGTATATATGATTTTTACTGATTTCTGATGCATTTCAGGCCAAAGTAATAACATTCCCAGTAAGTGAAAAGATTTCATCTCGTGTTACACTTCTTTTGTCTCACTCTGATTGTTGTTACTCTCTGTTGTCATTTTTCCTTACACTGGCAGTACATCCAGTCCAAGTTTGCTTAAACAACTTTTTAAAGCCTCCCAAATACCTACATGCTGAACATAAAGGAAGCTCTAAAACAGTACCATCAATCTCCTTGGAGTGTCTACCAGACTGGGAATGAAGCCAACCACATAGCAGTGGGTGCAACAACAGAACAAAAACAGTGTAGGAATGAGGCCTAGAGCCAGGGGATACGTCATGGAGGGATGACCGTGGGCAGGACAGCTTGCTGATGGAGTGACAGGTCACCAGGAGGATTGTAGCTGATCCTTACTGCTGCAATTGCCCAGGTGAAAAAGGGAGTGACACTAAGGCGCCCCTATTGTGCTGTGTTCCACCCTTGCACAAGACCCCCCGGTTTTGTAATCTCTCTCTGTGTCCTTCATTAACATATCAGCTGGCTGCCCCTCACCGCATCCACGCTGGCAGCAACAGTATTTGGCTGCAGTCTCATGTTCATTTCTCCCATATGTGTAGGCTGGTATTTGAAACCCTTCATGGCAGAGGATGAGAACATGAGCACCTTGCAGACAAGTCAATTGGCTTGCTCCTCTCTCCTCTCCAAAGCAGGGACACCTCTTTGGCAAGAGTTGATCCCCAGCTGTGTCAGGGCACACCTGGGAATACTTGCACATAGCACTGTACACTTTTTTCATGTCTAGTGAATCTATCTCTGGAAATCTAACGAGAAGCTATAACTTGATGTCCCAATAAGTGGAACTATTGGTGCATCTGGATTCTTGAAAGTCCTTATTCAAGTCAACCAGGCTGTGTTAAAACATTAAACTGCACTATTTGTGACTCTGTGTCCCAAATGAGACCAGACTTAAGGTGTAACCCACACCATTGGTGCCTCTGGGATCTCATTGAACGTGACAGGACTTAGAGTGACAAGCTGGTTCTAATCAGAAATTAAGCCCGGCTGCACCTAGCCCCTCTGTTCTCTGGGACTAGCTGGGAACTAAGGGGATTTATTTTCTGCCAGTCTTCTATTAAAAAAAAAAAAATTATACAAAAAATACACAGAGAGGTATCAGACCAAAAAAGCAGTTTATCTGACCTCTTCATCCAAACAGTATGACTGTATGACTTACAGACAATTGCTTTCTAATCACATATATATTCACAGGAGACAGGAGGGACAACAAAATGGCAGTTTAAGACTAGCTCTCACCAAAATACAATCAAAAAGGGGCTAGGTATCCCAAAGTACTGTGATAGTCATAACCACCTCTGTTACATAGCATGGGAAAGCAAATGGCTGAATTACACTTTTTGGCATCCCTATGCATTCTCTTCCCATTTATTGTCAGAATTCAGACCTGTACTCAATTGGCATTGATATTATTTATTCCTCAGTTATTTATATGAGGGAAAAAAGTGTTTCATCCAAGTACCTAACTTCTTCCCATGTGAGTGTGTTTGTATTTGCAAGGCATTCATAGTGTCTAAGCAAGATCAAGGCTTCATGTAATTAGCAGTGGTAATGTATCAAACCCCACATATTAATACACATTTTATACATGCATACACACACACACACACACACGCACACACACACAGACACACTCACACTCTAATGATATATATCCATATGTATCCATAGGAAATAAAGGGGAGGGGAAATAAAACATTTTTCCTGAAAGAGCATAGGTAGAGAAAGCTTAATGGAAGCTTGGAAGTGCAAATCATGCTATAGGAGACAAGATGGCAGTAGTATTCAGCAGTTCTGTGATCCATCATTGAAAATATTACTTTATTCCAGCATGTTCTTCCACTGCTAGAATACTAAGAAAACAAGTGTTTCTGTAACTCTTTATTTTGAATCCTCATTATACATCCTATAGAATTTTAGTAGTAGAGAGAACAAATAATCTAACATATATATATTACATTCTAATATCTGGCTGAAATAAAAAGAGAGTAGCGAAACAAAACAAAGACTATGAAGTCATAAAGCAGAAAATGAAAGTGTTGTCAAAAGCATACACAGGGGGGAAAACCTTAAAAACCAACAAATGATGAAAGAAAACTTCTCCTCCAGAATAATTAAATGTCAAGATTTTGAAGAAATGGGAGTCTACAAATAACTTTGGTGCACCCAGCATAGCACTCAGAATTTATACGTAGGAAAGAAGGAACATTAGGGCCTGTTCTTATCATGAATGCTTTTGGCTTGATACAAATTGGCCTCCTCCTGTCAAGCACCACCATCATCTCCAGCCTTCAGTGCAACCACCTCCCTTTGCAGCAAAGGAAAGTGGTCGAGAACAGCCTGCGACTCTTGGATAAAATGGGAAAAAAGTTTCCCCAACAATGTCTGAGAGAGAAAATGTCCTTCAGATTTCCTACACACATTCTGCAGCCCAGGCAGAAAGAGACTGTTGGAGTTGCCATTGAAGAGATCTTCCGACATATCTTCCATATCTTCAGCAAAAATCTGACACTTGCTGCTTGGGATGGAACAGCTTTGGATCAGTTCCAAAATGGACTTTATCTGCAAATTATGCAATTGGAGGCATGTGTAATCAAAAAGCACATCCAACACCGTTGGAGCAAAGAAGTCAGCAGGCTGAAATTGAAAAAGTACTTCCAAAAATTAGACTGTTTTCTTAAAGACAAACAACATGACCTGTGCTCTTGGGAGATCAGCCGTGCAGAAATGAGGAGATGTCTCCAACTGATTGATAAGATGACAAGGAAGCTTAAAAACTGAGGTACAAATATTTTAACCCCACATAATTTATAATATTTAGAAACAAATATTATAAATATAATTTATTATTTGTTCCATGACTTATCTTGTGGCAGTGCTCTAGGTAGTTTTTATTGTATTTGAATAATTTTGCTTCTGAAATTTAATTTTGCAACAGTAATGCATTGTTCAATGTAATGTAGTTTGTTTCCGTGGTAAGCAATATATTTAGCTATAAATTAATCTATAAGATTTTTCAGTGGGGGTTACTCCCTAGGAAGATATTGCAGCTTTGACAGATAGTGACATCTTATGGTGTTTTCTGCTGAGAAAACACGCAGCTACTTTCCATGTCTATTTCACCTTCAAGTAGAGAATCATTCACATATTTGTGAATGAACTACACATCCCACACCTCACAGGAATTGCTAGATTTGTACTCATCAAAGACAAGGTAGTATGCTGCACATTTAAGTGGGCCTGACTCAGGTTGAGAATACGCAATATGCATTTTTCTTTGCAAGTTTTTATTCTCTTTTCCAAGCAAGTATTTTTTTTACATTTGAGTAATTCTAACATTTGCTTTGTTCAAAGACGCAAAGTAATTCTAGGAAGATTTGTCTACATAGCACGTTTTTTGCAATAGTTATGGCTTCTGAAGTAACTCCCTTATTGGACAGTGCTGCTTTTAATTGAAATGTATTGTCTCTAACCATTCGAGGGTGAGGGTTTTATTCCTTCCTCCAGTGTTTTCAATTCACCTCAACTCTTTTCATAATATTATCTGAAGTAACTTTTCTATGTAGAAGTATCTAAAGCCACATCTGCCTGTGTCACATTCTACTTGCTCACTGGTAAATTCATTCTGGCTACCGCAACTTCAAACATCACCACCCAGTGCTGTGCTTTATTGCAGCCTGAGATATGCCTCTTTCCCTTTGCTCACAAATTGAACCACATAGATGTATAGCCCCCCCAATTAACTTCCCCTCCAAATCACAGAGTCTTCAATAATAATTACAATATAACCAAATCCCTTAAAACGGCTTGCAATAAAACTGGGCCTGGATTTTACCCTTGGGAAATTGTCCCTGGGTAACTCCATTTTGAACAGTGTGCTTTCCCTAATAATTTGCTTGAGGGGAACAGATCTATATCAAGTCTCTTTTACCCAAAGAATAGAATTAAAAGTTTGGTTAAACCCCAACAACTTTAAAAAAATGAAAAATCTATCTGTGGCCACCCTGATGTACATTTGGCACATGCTTTTGGATCTGGCATAAAGAAGCAGAGGAGAGAGCGTATCTGTTGATCCCAAAAGAGGGTGGTGTTAGTCCTGGAGGGCTAAAATTGACAGAGGTTGGTTTAAGCATCAGATAAAAAACAACTTTAAAGCTTTTTCTGATCTCAAGCCATTCCAAAAAGTATCATTGAAAGGGGAGATAATAAAAAGTGCACTTAAGTGAAAAATGGTCTGGTATGAAAGCGATGATGGTGCACAGGTCTCATCTATGACACAGGTCTCTTTTGCAGGGTGTCCATACTCTCCTCTCTACCACTCATGGATGCAAGGTAAAGAAGAGACGGCAGATATGGATCTCATGGATGAAACTGAAATACCAGAAATAAAAATAGCTAGCAACTTCACCATGATCCTGAACAACAAAAAAGACCAAAAAACCAGAGTATATTATCAGAGTAATTTTTCCACCTGGTGACACCCTGCCACAAATGTTACAACAAAACATGTATTTCTCTGCTTCATAACTAACAGCACTTGAAATGGACCCAGTCTGGGACTGTTTCAAATCTAATTTCTGTTGCTTGTTTGATTTTTGTATTTCTTCAAACCTCTGCAATAAAATTACATTCAGCCTACTTACCCTTCTGGTTCTGATATCCTTGGGTGGCTTTTGCAAGGCAGAAAGCTGTCATTTAAATGGTCTTACTTTTACCGAAATTTGGAAATAGCATGAAGTCTTTTTCAGCTGCTCTCTTGTGAGGGATTCCAGTTTTTATTGCCTAACTTGTCTGCAATGGGAGTATGTTGATTTATGGTCCACTAGTTGTTCAGAAACTTTCGTATCATGAAGTTTTCTTTTAAATTCATAGTTGTCCTTAAAAATCTCCTCATCAAATAAAGATCTGATCTGATGTATTTCAGTCAACACAGTCCTTTGCAACGTGGGGGGAAAAAACAGAATGGGCACTAGAGGGCAAAGTGAAATTAGAGACAAATGTAAGAATGTTAGGTGAATGTGTTTTGGCAAGACAGTGTTTCAGCTCTTTATGAGCATGCTTATCAATAAAGTGCAATTGGTCTGCAGAAGGGAATTGAAAGAAAAATTAACTATTCTTGAAAAAAACAAGACTTCAGAGATGATGAACAGCTCATAATGCAACATTTGATTTCAATTACTTTTTGGCCAGCTGTGAGGCAACAGAAATTATTTGTATTAAGACAATATCTGGAAGACATTTAAATATGGGGACTCTGGAATAGTCATAGTTATGGAACAAACAAAAAGGAAAAAGAAAATTGCAAGACAACATGCTTTCGTTTTATTCTTACTTAAAAGAAAGGTAAGGATTCTCAAGTGTAACGTAAGAAAGATGGAGATTCAGAAGATCATTTCTCTTCATCTTGCCCTTGTAACATTTTGGAGTAATATGTATTTAATTGCCACCATGTTACCACAGGAGCTGTATATTATGGCTCTGGCTAGATGAAACCCTCTGGTATTTCTTCCAGTTAGTATTTTTCTAGAAGTTAAACAGATGAGGCAAATACATACATAATTTTCAAATGGAAATTAATAACACAATAAATGCAAAGTCTCAAGTCCCCGTGGAAAACTTAGCATCGATGAAACAAAATCCTTCCAAGAAGGGACTGACTGTAAGCCAAGAAGCTTCAAAAATTTTTCTGTAAGGCTCACATACCAGTGCTGTGCAGCACAGGTCCTGGGCACAGCCGTGGCTGTTCTCATGGCTGCTCTCACAGCACCTTGCTCATCTGCCTTGTGCTGGACTTAGCTGTGTTGCACTTTTGTGGACACTAAAATGGCAAGTTTTCATCTATGCAGAGCTAGTTTTCTAGCACAGATTTATGGGACTAGGGTCAAAAGCCTTGTCTTCCACATAAAATTTAAGAATAGCTACAGCACAACTGAAAAATGCTTATTCCAGAGTTTATTTTGGAAAAACTTATTCACAAAGCTCAGTCAACTATCAACTACAGCTGTTCAAAGCACTTTGTCTGTTGGTTTGGCTTGTTCCGTCAGCTCTGGCTTCATTTTTAAACTGGAGGGGGGGAAAGGGCAAACCCAAACCAGAAGAAAATCCCAAAGCAAAATAGGACAAAAGCCTGTGGAAATAACTCTCCAAACAATCACCCAGGATTAGCCCTTGTTGCTTGTCCTTCAGAGCAGCCCTGGGATGGCCATGCAAGAGCAGGCAGACCAACACCAAGGCTGGGGCTGTGGGCAGGAAAAGGGATCAGAAACTGCTCATGCGAAGACAGTGCCCACAGACTGCTGCATCCTGCAGGTCCTCACCCCTTCCAATCCAGTCTGCCCCTTGACAGGGCTAGCCCTTTCCTGTTTTCCCCCTCCCAGTCGTGTAGGAACACTGGCTTCTTCCAGGGAGCAATCAGAGGGAAAACTAAGAAATGAGGGTGACAAAGATACAGAGTAAATCCTGAAAGAAAGTGTCAGTTCTCAGTTTTAACTGACAAAATGAATTTACTTTGCTTCAGAACTTTATTGCAAAGCAAAAGAATATGAACAAAGCAAGTAAGATTGCAACTGATTCTTTCCAAAAGGTGATTGCTTTTTAATATTCAAAAATCTTCTAATCCTCATATAGGTATGAGTAATTTCTGCCATCATTTCCCACACTTCTACTGACATTATTATATCCTCAGGAAGGTGCAAGGGCTTTATCAGTGCTGAGAGTTTCCAGAGGAGCAATCATCTGACAGGGAATGTGAAGACAATCGTTCTTCTCAACCTTCACCCACCCCAGTGCCACAACCCAGCCTGCAAACCAGAGGGAAGCTGCAGTGCTGCTGTGGGGCACCTCTCTGCATCCACACACTGCCAAACACCATCCAGGCTCTTCATTAGCTGTGTCTTGAATTAATTCTTTTTCTCTCAGTATGGCTTCAAATTTGAAAATCCCATCTCATGTGAAGTGCTTTAATTTCAGTGGAGCTGAGGAGGAAGCAATGGCAAGTGATGAGCAGATGAGTACAGGGAAATTCATGTCCTGCCTCAGTTCTCTACACATGAGCCTGCAAGGTTAGTACGTTTTCTAAGACCAACCTTGTTGAGCCCAAGTGCTCACAGTTAGAATCCTAAAACCACGTTACCTTCATCAATGAGGAATTCAGTGTTCTAAGAAAATAATATCATCTGTTTTGAACACGTAAAAGTAAACACGATTAACACTCCCTTCTAAAAAAATAACTGTTAAAGCATGGAAGTGTATTTGCAAAGCCAAAATCTACTACACTCAGGAGATTAACTCCTGAGATTTCAAATAGCATATCTGGCCCCTGTACACCAGTTACCAATACATCTACTCACTGTAACTCTTACTGTCTACGTTGTTCCCTAAGTTTCTTATCTTGGTAGACCAGAATCTGCACAACTTCCTCTGGATTTAACTGGAGTACTGTGTGTTACAATTCCCAGAAAGGAAATATTTTGACAGATATATTTATATAAAAGAGAAAGCTTTTCTTCAACAAAGTAATAAAGCCTATTTGGTTTCAACTATTTTTCAAAATGTTGCTCTCTCTTTAAGCAATTAATATACTTTCTTTTCAAGTCTCTTTGGATTGAGTTGTACTCTGTTCTGGTCTCTCCTTTTTGGGAAAAGCTTGCATGGTCCGTAACTGTCATTTTCTTGGGATTATAATATTTTAATAATTAAAATTAAGTTCCTGCTGCCTACCATAGAACTCACAGTGTTGTCCTTGTGACAAGTATTGAATTCTGTCAGAGCTACTCATATTTTAAAAGGATTTATGCTGGACATGATTACTGGTCATTAGGAGTAGTTTAAGATATTAAACAGTTTGCTTTCTCTTTTTTCTTTTCTTTTTTTTTCTTTTCTTTTCTTTTTTTTTTTTTTTTTTTGATTTTTTGGGTTTTTTAAAAGAAAAAATAGGACACATCTCCCTCTCCTTCTCAGTTCCCCACAGTTCAGTATTTCTGCAAACTATTAAATTCCTAGAAAATGTCAGAAGCTATCATCACAACTTCCATTATGAGAGACTTGGTGAGGACTAACACTTAAATAAATGAAATCTCCCAGCCCGCTTAGCAGTAATTCCTCTTTAATTTGATGGGTTTGTGGGTCTCATCCAGCAATGAAACTGAGAGCAGTGAATAAGGAGGCATAGATACGGCAGAAACATGACTCATTTCAAAACTGGGTAGGTCTTTGATATTTAGTTAATCTTTCCACTACCTCTGAAGCAAAACCTGTGGATTTCCTAGGCTGCTGGAAGGAGGCTGGTTGGGAATGAGAAGGAAGGATGTGACAAAGGATAAAGGCTAAGTTTTTTAACAAGAAAATGAGAAATGCTATTTACACTGCTCCCTGGAAGAAAAATAAATTGTAAAAAATTGTTACCCTAAAAGACCAGATTATACTGTCCCTGAATATGCAGATTCAGATTCCTTACGAACAGTAAAACTTGGTTATAATAATCAGCCTAAAAAGTCATCCTTTGCATCATAAAGATAAATGCCTTCTGTGTGGAAAGGTTTTAATGAAAAACAAGATTAGGTATGCTACACAATGGTTTGCATTTTTATCCTATGCAGAGAAGTTAGTCAGCAGCTTTCTATTGTTTACTTCAGCCTGGAGATTAGGGTGATATTGTAGCCTCAACACTTGAAATCGGTGCTTGAAAGGAATGAATTCCCTGAATCAGCATATTCCTATAGAGATGTGGGGCTGGTTATGAGTACACAGATCAATCTAGAGGCCATACAACCTGCTCCCTCAGAGACTCACAGCAACAGACAGGTAAGGAGGGCAAGGCTGCCACGCTTCTCCAAGTGACATTTGGGGAGGTCTGGATAGGAAAGGTGGCAAAATGCAAAAGGATGCACCAAGTTGAACAGGCTGGCCAGGCTAATCTTTTTTCTCCAAAAGCATTTCCAAACTGCATTTTTTACCTGATGAAATTCTAAAGCTAACTCCCCTGCCAGCTATGTATATATTTAGTGGACCCTTGTGGCTCAATGCTTGCTCCCACAGTACAACTCTTCTCATCCTAAAGCAGCAAGGAACTTCGGTGTGGCTTGCTCTGTTAGGTGACACCAGAGAGTCAGCTCTGGTGAGTCAGGACCTGCTTGCAAGCGGGGGGTCTTTGCTGAATCTATAAAATCTCCTGGTGTGAGAGCTGTGAAGATGGCACAGCTGCTGCTTCCCCTTTTGCCTGGCTTGAGAGTACAGACAAAAACACTGACACGGTTCCCCATTTCTTGCTTGCAGTGAAGATGACTTTGGTTCCCCTGCTGCATCCACACAGCCTTCCTTTCCTCCCTGCAGTCATAGTCACACAACACAAACATCATCCAGCACTGTGCAAATAACTCCACCTGCTAGTGAGAAGTAAGGGTGGCCAATGCAGCACAACATCAGCCCAGGAAGCCCAGGGTTTACTCTTCTGCTTTAACTGAGGTGAATAGCAGGGATGTGTGTGCTTACAGCAAAGCACACATCTCAGATGTGATTTACCAGTGCTTAAAACAGCATAATCCACTGGCCAACACAGGCTTGAATTCATATAGCCAAAAAATCTAATAGTGGAGGAAGGAACATATAAAGTTAACAGGAACATCGACAATTAATCTTAAGACATGATTTCTTTTCTTAAAAACACATCTGCATATTTGTTTTAGAGCAGGGATTTGGAAACAAAAGCTGTGCATAAAAGGAACAGATGTTTTAGCCTGGTGATGTTTCCTGTTTGAAGAGAATGAAATTCTTTCCACATCACATGAAGCATTAACTTTCTACATAAAGCATGCCCTTGCAAAGATTCCTGACACAAGCACCATGCCCAGATAGAATGTGTTTTCCCTACCTCATGATGCAGGGAAACCAAATGCAGTTAAAATCTGTTTAGATTTTGAGAAACCTGAGAGACTTCGCCTTTACATCATAAGCAGAACAGTCATAAAGCTGGTTTTAAGAGATGGCAGCAGCAATATACAAATAATTTTTTGATGCTGGAAAGTAGTTTCTAGACAGAAGTTAGTCTGCAAGAGAATAGCTGGAGTGCAGAAGAAAGTTCATTTTCCAAAAATAAAAAGGTAGATCTTTTGACTACTCTACTTACTCTGCTGTTCCCATATCCAGTTAATATGTGTTTCAACAGTGTCATTTGGTATTTCCTTTTCTCTTATTGTCTTTGCATCATACAAAAGTGTTAAATGTTTTAAACATAAAAGCCTTTCTCAAATTCTATGTGCCTAGAAGTGTCTCCACCTGTATCTAGTCTAATAAAAGCTGTTACCTGTTACTTTCTTATATTCATCACAGTACAAAAACACCATTGTAAATCACATAGCTAAAGAGACCTCATATGTGTTTTCAAATGAAAGTTGTATGCAGAAAAAGCTCTTGAATTTAGAGAAGGATTTTTTTCTACTAAGGCCTACCATTAGGTGTCATTGACCAGATCAACTACAAGCCACTGGCTGAATCATGTTCTACATCTCCCAAAGGAGAACTTGAATACCTATGCAATAATTGATTTATGAGCCCTGTACCTTGGCTCCATCCCTGCAGTGCATTGCCACTCAACTGTGGCAATGAATAAGAGCATTACAGTTCAGGTCAGAAGTACACATTTGAAGTGGATTTTCTATTCATTGCCCCTTGCCATGCCTCATTCCTCATGGAGTAGGCACCATTCCTTCTGGAGGACAACATCGTTCCTTTCACATGCCATCATCCCAGGAGATTTTTTTTCAGCAGTGAATGAGCATCAACTATATAGAGCCACACTGCTGCCAAAGGAAAGCCCTCAAAATGCTTCAATGGTGGGCAACACTTCCCCAGCATCAGTCAGATGCAGCTGCCCTGGCTGCCCCTGCCTCCTACCAGGCTGTGCCAGTGGTGGCACCACCACGGACCCAGAGTGGAATCCAATTGCAAGCCCTTGCTGGTGCTTTTGTGTATTGAGTTTGCATGGCCTGGGGTTTTGGCAGCAGAAGGGGCTTTATGGGTGGCTTCTGTGAGAAGCTGCTAGAAGCTTCCCCCATGTCTGGTAGAGCCAGTCCTTGGTGGCTCCAAAGATGGATGTGCCACCGGCAAAGGCTGAGCCCATTAGAAATGGTGGTAATGCCTCTGTGAAAACAGGTTTAAGAGTAAATCAAAGCAGATGTTGTGGCACAGTTTTAATTGTCACAACAGAGAAGCAGGAGTGAGAACAAGTGAGTGGAACAGCTCTGCAGACACCAAGGTCAGTGCAGAAGGAGGGCAGGAGGTGCTCCAGCTGCTGGAGCTGAGGTTCCCCTGCAGCCCGTGGTGAGGCTGTGGTGAGGCAGCTGTGCCCCTGCAGCCCACAGAGAGCCCCAAGGGTGCAGAGACCACCCGCAGCCACAGAGGAGCCCCACACTGGGGCAGGCAGATACCCTGGAGGAGGCTGTGACCCTGTGGGATCCCGGCCTGTGGAGAGGGGCCCTGCTCCAGGCCGGAGCAGCCTGTCCTTGAAGGACTGCAGCCTGTGGAAGAGCGGCCCGTGCCACAGCAGGTCTGGGAGGAGGGTTGCCCTGGGATGGACTCAAGCTGCTGCAGCTCGCAGGGAGCTGCTGCTCACGAGATGGAGCCACACTGGAGAAGTTCTCAGTGAACTGTATCCTGTGGGAGGGACCCTATGGTGCAGCAGGGGAATGACTCCTCTCCCTGAGCAGCAGGAGAAGCCAGGGGTCATGAACTGACTGCAACACCCATTCCCTGTCTCCTGATGCTGATGGGGTAGGAGGTAGAGTTGGCTTGGAGGACGGGGTGAGAGAGAGGTGTTTTTTTAAGGGCTTATTTTGCTTGTCTTTATCCTGCTCTGATTTGTTAGTAGTAAGTTCACTTCATATCTCTAAGTTGTGTGTGTTTTGCCCATGATGGTATTTGCTGAGGGATCTCTCCCAGTCCTTATCTCAACCCATGAACCCTACACTAAATTTTCTCTCCTCCGTCCAGCTGCACAGGAGGCTGAGTAAACAGCTCACAGAGGGGTGCCTGCCATTGGGCCAGCCCCACCCCACACACCTTTCTACCTCTATGAGCCAGCATATCACAAAGCTATTTGAGCTTTTGTTGCTTTTAAATATTTGGAAAGAGCTGTTCTTTCTGCTCTTGGATCTTGTTGCAGTGGTTACAGTGGTGAGCTCCACTCCTGGCAGCGTTGGTCACTCCAGCTGCCCTACCAGAGGCAGGCTGTATGGGGGCTATTTGCAAGAGCTCAGCTAAGCCTTTCAACAGTGGTATGTTTAAATGCTTAACCCTGTATTTAGCACTGATATATTATTTCCTCCAGAGAAAGAAAGGAATTCTTTAGCCTAGAAAAAGACTATTCTGGAGCAATGAATGTAAGCTGCCATATGGCAGGAAAGCCAGTCATAATGACTGCATGACCCTTGTGCTCAGGTTTCAGGTGGGAGACATAACCATGGAAAACACGGTGTCCCACTGTGCCTGCCACGAAATCATCCAATATCCAGGAAGGCATTTTGCACCTCTCCAGGATACCACAGGCATGGTCCTGCCAGGATCTCAGTGCCACTTGCAATAGGGATGAGACCCAGTGAGGGACATTTTATCCTCCAGCATTTTGCACCTACACATAACATCCTATGCTAATTACATCCTCAGTGTGCTTCTCACTTACAGTTCCAAATTTCAAATCTCACTGCAGGATGGCATGTGATTTCAACATGAATGCCTGTGGTGAAACTTACTTATTGGCAGAAGGGAGTTTACAAATAAGTTAGGGTATTCTTCACCTGATTTATGCTGAGATATCCCAGACACCTTGGGCAGAAGTAAACCAGGATGAACACATATTTTCACTCTGCTAGTAGGGTCCATATTTCACAATGAGCATGAAAACCCACACATTTCTATATAACAACTGGAAAATTCTTTCCTCTATCTGAAATAATTTAAAGTTCTCCTTTATTACTGTGCTCCCAACCATCCTTATTGTTTGATGGAGTCGATAGCATTGCAGTAGTGTTGATAATTTAAGCATTAAAAAAGCATTATAATTTTGCATTTCTTCCCTCCAGTAATCTTTCAAAACATTGCCCTGGGTTAAGGAATAAAGTTAGTAGGATTTACAGACTAGCTTACGGGTACAACAGCAAGAAACCGATTTAGATTAGGTTAGGGTAGGGTAGGTTAGGTTGTGCTAGGCTGGGCTGAGCTGGGCTGGGCTGAGCTGACTGAGGGTCAGGGCAAATGCAGTGGAGATATTTGTGTTTAAAACCTTCTTTCTCGGGAAGTGCAGAGCTGTTCCTGCTTGGTGCCACATACGGTGACGTCGTGGGGTGGGGTAAGAGGAAAGAGGAGGGGTGATCTCCTAACAAACAGCTGTTGCAGCTGCAGAGAGGAAAAAGGAGAAAGCTCAGGAGCAGCAGCAGCAATCCGACCCCTGCAACAGGTAAAATACTTGAATGCAGGCGATACAGACGGCCCAAATGCAAAAAGGAAAGGGGAGAAAGCAGTGGGTGGAACGTGTGTGTGGGAGAAAAGTACAGCAGCTGTGCTCATCAGCTCTCTTCTTCCTGAGCTATAGAGCTTGCAGCTTGTCACAGGTGGGAAGGGGAACACACAGAAGTTCAGACCAACACGACTTAATGTGACTTAGAAGGAAACCATGTCAGCAGAGGGAATTTTTTAGCAGACCTTGCCTGCTGAGGGAAAGAAAAAAATAAAAAAAGAAAAAAAGGGAACATTCTGGTTTCAGCATGAGGGCTGGTTCCTCATGTGTGGTCAGCCAGCACGGGTACTTGGGAAGGCGGCGAGCACAGGAGTCCTGAGGGGCAGGGAAGTGCTCTGTGCATGCAGGCCCGGGTGGGACCCTCCCTGTGGGACAACCCTGAGGGCAACCTCAGTATGGCCTTCGCCCTGGCACCCTGCAAGGGACACATAAATGGGGCAAGGGCTGACCTCATCTGGGTGACTCTGCTGTGCTGTCACCTTAGCTCACGAGGGAGCATGTCCTGGCCACCCTTCAGACACTGAGGGCAGCTATCTCCATGCTTGCCTTGGATGATAGTTACCACAGAGATAAGCTGATGACCTTTGTGATAAAAATAATAAAGTGCAACAGTTACACTTTGTGAAATTTCTGCCCAAGGAAATACATCAGGCTTTGCTACTAATATGATAAAATCTTTGCTGTGTGTACTACTTCTGACATTTATTACATTTCATCTGGTTTTCCGGGTTTTGAGCTCACAGAGAAAGCAGATAAGTTTTCTGCTAAGCAAGGTTGGTATTACATATGATAAGTGCACCCCTATCATTTCAATATATTTGGCATAAAATCAGCCATAGTAAATAGGGTGAAACTGACAACTAAAACAGCAGAGAGCAAGCGCAGCCTTCTGGGTCTATCTACTGCAAGATCTGTTTGGTTCTTTCTCCTGTCGTCGATGCAGGCAGAGTGCTGTGGTCACTCTCCCCCCGCCCCAGTGCCTTCAAATGAAAGAAACTTGAATGCCTTAAAGCAAGTCACACCATCAGGAAGAGTTGTGGCAGCAGGTTAGGCACCAGGGTGGCAAAGTGAGGTTTGGAAGACTAGCCAGTAGGTCTGAGGCAGCCTCAGGGACTGAACCACTACCTGATGGATAGTCTGTGTTTTGTCTGCAACAGTGCTGCAGAAGCAGGTTCTGGGAGTGAAATGTGGAGTCATCCCTGCTGTGAACCGATGGGAACGGGGGATCTAAATAAAGACCATCTCTATTGCCCTTCACATTTCACTTGGAAGCTTATGCCTGAATCTTGTGTTGTGATGCAGAGCTGTTGGGACAGGGAAATATCTTCAGCCCCCTTCTGTTTCTATGGGTAAAGAGGTCAGCCTTTGGATGAGAATGACCTTGGTGAAAAATCGCATTTGAGCTTCCGCTTATCACACTGAAATCACCTTTCAGTCTCTTCAGATTTCTTCACTTCTGTGAAGAGCGTTTGTTTGTTCTTAGGCAGCTTTTGTGCAGGGATTAACAAAGTAGTAGTGTGATGCATTCTCAGATCAGGGGTGTTTGTTCACAGTGGAGAGTTTCAGCAAGGGAGGGAACTGTGCTGCTCGCAGCTCTGGGGTCAGGATCTGTCCACCATGGAACACCGGCACGCTGCCCAGCACCACATCTCTACACTCCTTGGGGAATATGGGGCCCTCCATTAATGTCAACAGTCTGTACACATTTCAGCAGTCACTGGTATATTTTAAAAATTATGCGTTCTAACTTGCAACAGCTGCCAGATTGCCAAAACACTAATGTGAGGCTGTGTTTACAAATGTTACTCCCTGTTTAGTCAAGATTAAGTACCTTAAAAATTGCAAAAACAACAGTTTTCTAGCCAGCCAATGCAGGAAGAGTTCGGAAAATACAACCAAATCACTGAAAGACAGGCTTTGAGGATGACAGACAGACGTAGCAAACTGATCTTCAGAAGAGAGAAACCATATGCTCAGCTTGCATCCAGTGCAAAGCCCATACAGCAGTATCAGACCAAAGAGAGTGGTGGAAAGGACTGACTGGAAAGCCTCAAGATTTTCATGTCTGTTCCTGTACCTTCCATACAGTAATTCCTATCCATCCAGTAATAAGGCTGTTTCTTCACACAGAACAATGTTCTTAATTTTTAGTCTTTTTATAATATATATTTTCTCAGCTTCTTACCACAAGATGGAACAAAGTGTCATTCAGTAATAAAACAGATGGAATTTGGGTTAAATATTAATTGATCTCACTGGATTTTAGTTCAATTCAGTTGTATCCTACTTTTCCCAAATGGATGGTATATATAGAATAGGTTCCTTTGGGTTCTTATAGGTCTTATTTTCACAGTATCAAAGGACAAGGATGGGATTCTTGAGGGAAATATTTTATTCCCACAAATCTTTTTGTGCTTCCAGAAGTGATGATGCAAATAGCTGTCATCTTACATAACTGGAAGAGCGGAAGACAACTTTTTATAACTACCCTAGGATTTACTTACAATAAAAATTTAGAAGATCAGTTTATCTAGATCAATTTAAATAACTGTATTGTTACTTATGGTCCAATGCTAAGAATGAAGTATAGGCATTTATCAAATTTAGATATTTTTTGAAGAGTGAAATCTATTCCATTTGTTAATGTATAGATATAAAGGAAATTAATTTTTTTGGCAGAGACATACCACAAGAACACACAGGATCAAGGCACAACTTGAAGAGAATACTGCTTCGTAGGGCAGGAAGTTAAAAGGTCCAATATAAGAGAAATTCTAGTACAAAATTAACAAGTTACTTTCCTAAAACAGTCTTACACCTGGAGGACAGGTAAGCCTCTCTTTTCAGAATGGACCAGAAGAAATTACATTTATGGGAAATTAGGTATATCCAGAGCCTACAAAGTTTTGCAAAAAGTCAGACTGTCCATGAAAATTAGGTTAGAATGGCTGCAAAAGTTAGTCTTCTCTGACAGGATAAGATTTTGTTTATTAAATGCAACTTGAATCCAGAAGTTAATGGAGTGTCTTTGTTTAGATACTTCTTCCTCTGGAGGCAGAAATTTCACTTTATGGCCACAGATCACCCTAATGATTGGTGGGAACTCTGAAAATTTTTCTGGGCGTATCTTAAGTATAGCAACAAAGGGAACCTTTAATCCATTAGACAGTGTTCTGTTCTGGGACCTCTGAGAGACACACAGAGTTTTCACTGAGCTGTTTATATTTCGCAGAATCTAAGAACGGTTTGAGTTAGAAGGGACATTAAGAATTGTTAAGTTTCACTCAGCTTCATCTAGTTCCAACACCTCTGCCATGGGCAGTGACACCTTCCACTACTCCAGGTTGTTCAGAATGCCATCCCTCTTGTGGCCTTGAACACTGCTAGGGATGGGGCAGCCTCAGCTTCTCTAGGGAACCTCTTCCAGTGCCTCACCACCTTCATAGTAAAGACTCTTTCCTTAATATCTCATCTTACCCTGCCCTCTTTCAGTCTAAAGCCATTCTCCCTTGTCCTGTCAGTACATGCTCCTGTCAAAAGTCTTCATCTTTTAAAATTTGCTTCAGGTACTGGAAGGCCACAGTTAGGTCATCCTGAAACCTCCTCTTCTCCAGGCTGAACAATCCCAATTCTCTCAGCCTTTCCTCACAAGAGAAGTGCTTGATCCCTCTGATAATCTAGTTGACAGTCTTCTGGACTCACTCCAAAAAATTGATGTCTTTCCTGTGCTGGGACCCCAGAGCTGGGTGCAGCACTGCAGGTGGGGTCTCAGCAGAGCAGAGCAGAGGGGCAGAATCCCCTCCCTCCCCTGCTGCCCACGCTGCTCTGGATGCAGCCCAGGACACGTTTGGCTTTCTGGGCTGTGAGTGCCCATGGCTGGGTCATGTCCAGCTCTCGTCCACCAGCACCCCCAAGCCCTTCTTGGCAGGGCAGCTCTCAATTTCAGCTCTTTTCCTTTGATTTATTAACATGTCCAAAGAGGGTGCAATTTCTTACAATGTTGTTGTAAGTAGCATAGCTTATTATTTTCATTTTCCACAGATTTACCATGAACACGTACCTGTTTGTGTATGACTTAATGCAATTCTGTGGACATTCTTGGATATTTACAAATATGATCATCAGGTTCATGACGTTTGGAAGAGGTAAGGCTCCCTCTCTATTTGCCTTGAACGTTTTAATTGGCAGTGACAGACACACAGAAATGCCAAATTAGAGATAAAAGTTAAGATTCTGAGCATGTGTATGTCCAATACCAGTGACTGTAACTAACAGAAAGACACTCCATTAAAAAGGCTGAACAAATTACTTGTGCCTGTCTTCTACCCTTGTCATACGAATGAAGCTCTTGTTTTGCTAATGAACTTTAATATTCAGTGGCATTTGAATTAGACATAAACCTAAATTTTACTAGGTCCAGTCATTATGGCAAATATTAATCTTACTGAAGCCACCAGGAGAGAATATCTTTGTGGTTATTGCACATGACTCTCTATTTCTAAAAAACATTGCAATATATTTCTCTTTCTGTTGCCTGGGGTTAAGACACAAAAATAGAAAACTCGTTGTCTTGGGTTGAAAAATGTAACCAAAAATGTGTATTCTGTTTTCATCTGTTGAAACTGGTTGGGAGGTATTGTTCTTCTCTCCTCTTGCACCCCTCCTCCTCCGAGGGACATCACCTTAAATGGCCTCTCACATGACTGATAACATCACCTCATTCCATTGTGAGATGCTCCACCCAGCGGGAGGAGCCAAAGCCTTTCCACCGGGATAAAACCAGCAATCCCAAACACCAATTCAGCTGGTTTTCTACTGAATTCTTGGAGGAAGACTGGACCCATCTCGCCAGCATTGGACCCTTTGTTCTACAGGATCATCTCCACAGAACAACACCTGTTACTCCAGGAGGATTTATTTGGACTGCTTCCAACCCTGACAACAGGGTGTCAGGTCATATCTCTGACTCTGTCAGGGCTTTCTAGGACTTTTGTTTGTTTGCTTGTTTGTTTTTTGTACTACTGCATTTGTATTTTTTTTATATTCCTAGTAAAGAACTGTTATTCCTATTCCCATATTTTTGCCTGAAAGCTCTTAATTACAAAATTGCAATAATTTGGAGGGAGGGGGTTTTTACGTTTTCCATTCCAAGGGAAACTCCAGTTTCCCCTGACAGATACCTGTCTTTCCAAACCAAGACACTAGTGACTGAAAATTTAAAATTACTTATAATGGTGGACAGTTGTAGGCACATGCCTACTTTCTGGACTACTTGTTTACTGCAGTGCAGACACAGGCAGGAACTCATCATCTCCTAATGTTTAGAATTCCTCATGCATTTCCTCAACATTTTCTCCTATTTAGAAATACCCCAAAGCAGTATCTCTAAACCAACACATCCTGCACAGTGTTTGCCCATGCATTAAGTATGGGGATCCTTTTCTCAGCTTCCTGCCTCTGTGTCAGAGCCACACACAGAGAGAAGATTGCCTTCTCCACTCCCTGAAGATTTTCTTCTGCTACCCAGAAGTTTGGTACCATGTGAACTTTATTTCTCGTCATCTCCAGTGATGATAGTGTAAAAGCAAACCCTGTAGTTGCTCCAGACTTTTACTGTATAATCATCCTCTAATCTTTCTCTTAATTTTGTCTGTAGATTCACTGGCTGACACGTTTCACTCTATAGGACTTGTAATGCGCCTTTGCCAGTTGTTATCTGTCTTGGAGATTCTACACATCCTCATTGGCATTGACAAAAGCCGTCTCCTCCCCAGGTTTTTGCAGGTAAGTTCCTTCTCAACACTCCTTTCATGACCGACACACAGCAGCCATGGCTGCCCCTAGGGACAAGCCCAGGTTGAACTACCCTGAATGCTGCACCTCCACCCTTCCTCAGACAGCCTGGTTTGCTGATAGTTTGCCAACTGCAGGAATTGCTTCCCCAGAACTGGGCTGTTTGGGAAAGAACTGTCTTGTCAAGGGTTTTTTGGGTTTTTTTGAGTGAAACTAAATACTAAGTACCCCATGCTTAGTCCCCAGCATGGACCCAGAAAATGTCCAGATGAGTGGCCACTAGCAGAAGTTGGTCAGTGGCCTATTGCAGTGATCAAATTAAACTCCAGGGGGGCTTGGCTCTTCTAAGTTTCTCCCAACATAACTATCCAGCATCCCTGTAGTGCCCCAAGTTACCTTCCACTCCTCCCCGAGGTGATATACTCTTTCTTTTCCCCTTACTTTCAGTAAGTAAGTTCTGTGTTTAACCAGGCTGGTCTTTTTCCCTAGTAGTTTGGCATATGTACAGCTGTAGGCAGAAAACCAGCCAAAACATCACATGCTATAGCAGAAAGTAAGATGATACTCTGACATTTTCCTTGCCATGCTATTTTTTTTCCTTTCAGGGGCTAATCTCAGGTTTTTTCTTAATGCATTGGAAAAAGCAAAATGAGTACTTGAATTTACCTTCAAACTTTTTCAATCCTTAGTATTTGAATAATGGTGAAACTCATATTTCTCTCAGCAGTCAGAAGGTAGAAGACCTTCTGAGTAGTTAGTTATGTTTTTAGTTTTCTGGATAGCCTATTTTTGTCAAATGACATATTCATGGCTGAAGATGTTCCTCTTTTCCAATCTCTAATAACTAATTGTCTAAATAACTAATCAGCTAATTGACTAATACAGATCTCTGTTCTTTACACTGCTCCCTAAGTATGGCAGCAAATTAATCAAAATGCAAATAGCTGCTTTTCCCTGCCTAAATCCACATGCTTTGATGCTAGTCTAGGGGAGAAAGAAGACTCCTATCTAGTATGACCTGTAACAAATTTCAAACAAATGTCTTGGAAAGAAGAGCAGCCTACTCTTAGTCATCAAAGCAAGCCTTGTCCTGGCAGAGTTTACACATTCCCCAACCCTGACATAGTCTTTCTTTCCTAGGCGGACTTACACAAGGCAGAGATCAGGGAAGCCTGCACAAACACTGTTCTCTCTTGCCACAAATGACATTAGTATGAAATGGATCTTCTGAGCAAGAAAACTGTGACCTTTCTTGGGGAGTGCAGTTAGTGCAGTGCACTCTCTCTCAGCATGGAGAGGCGGCTCAGGGAACCATATGGCACTGTGACTGTCGGAGTTCACCTCACTCCAAATACAGTTTTGGATCCTTACTCGGTTCTTTCCCCAGCTGCACTCTCACCGCAAACAACTCTCTTCCCCTGATGTTGGCAGCAGTCTCATGCTGTCCAAACAAGATGTGTAAGCTCTTTGCTAGAGATTCTGCTGTCCCGTGAGTTACCCACTTTTGCTGAGAGTGTAGGTTAAGCAGCTGTGTGCCAACACTACACCCACATGCCTCGTCTCACTTTCTTCACTGCCTCTTAGGAAAAAAAAAAAAAAAAGGTGTATTTTCCACAGTGAACTAGGGAAGGACAGTTAGTTAAGAGATGTTTACCTTGTTGCAGCCTCCTAGACTGCTGCACAGTCAGGGCACTGGTAAAGGTGCAAGAATTTGAGAGTGGCTGCCTGGTTCTTTGCTCCCATCACCTATTCTGATTCTGAGCTTAAAACATACCCTGTATACATCCTTCATAACAGGCATGTGCATGCACATCCACAGTGAAGTTCATCTTAGGTGATCACTAGGATGAGAAAACAGAAGGCTCAGGCAATTTTAGGGAAGCACAAGAGTGGAGGTACAAATCAACATTGAATACAACAAGCTATGAAAAGAGCGCCATGGTGGCAGGTTGTTCTGTAGGCATTATAGCAAATACAAGATGTAAATGAATCCTTCAGTGAAAGATTTCTGCCTAGTATTGCATTTGTTGTGGTTTAGTAGCATTTAGGAAAAACACTTCGAGATACATGATATCGATAGTGGAAAAACGAACTCAGAGGAATCTTCTGGAAAAACTCATTGAGGGACAAAGTGTCAGGCCACCAGGCACCTGAGAAGAGCAAGGTAGGCCAAGGCCAAGTCACACCATGAAAGAAAGACGAGTCCTGTGTGATGCATGTGCTGGGGTAAGGTGAGGCAGGGGATAGTCACAAAGCTAGTGCAAAGGGATGTCTCTAGGGCCATTTACATCTTAAATAATTGGAGGAGGGCAGGAGAACATGTCACATGTCATTGTTGTCACCACAACAGAAGGTAATGAAATGTGTTAGTCTGGCTAGGGACTAGAGGCTGACAGGACTGGTGCCATAGCAAGGAGAGAGGAAAGGTCTAAGAAAAGACTGGTGTTTTTGTGAAACAAAGAGCATTTTTTCATCCTCTGCAAACCGATTGGATTTACCAAACCAAAAGAAATGTACTATGATTTTGTGATAAAAACATAATTTTTAAACTTTAAATATTTAGTGACACTTTTCTCACTTTCTTTTGGGTTTGTGTGGGGTTTTTTTGTTTTGTTTTTTTGTTAATATACACTAAATTGAGGAACTATGTAAGTATTTCAGGTACCAAGTATGAAACTGCACAGTCATGGTTATTAAAAAATGGAAGTGAATGTGCTATTTTCTCTAGCCAAATTTGCTCTGTTTTGCTTACTTGATTAAGAAACTCAGTCTACCTTGCAGAAATTTGTATCACTCTACAGAACTTGTTGTATCCTATGAGAGATGAGTGTCAGAAAATGAAGGAAATTCCAATTTGACTTTAAAGAAGGAATGAAAACTGAAAACATTGTATTTATGCTTTGTGATATGTTAGCACATGCTTCCTTTTCATGAATGTGAAGACATACGACTTGTAGTTTTGTGCTTTATTTTTTTTTTTATTTTAAAGCAAGAGAGTAGCTACAGAGACTATCACATCATTGATGCAGGGACGGATGATCCATCCAGGAAACAATCCACAGCTGAGCAGCAGCACATGCATTTTATATGTGTGTATGTGTATTTATAAATGTACATGACTTCATGTATATATGCTTACAGATATGTGTTTACATATATCAACACAATATCAACATATACTTCTTTTCTCCAAGAAGCACCCTGACTCTTCACCTGCAGAAAATGTCTCCAGCCTTTGACTAAACCCTGCATTTACCTTTGATTTCTGTGGGTTACCTAAAGCTAGGAGTGCTATGAAAGGAAAGAGAATAAAGGCAAGCAGGCAGGCAACCTCCTCAATTATGCAGAGAAAGTGATATAATGTCACTGTCTGTCCTCATCACAATTGTCCTGAGCAGCCAGCTCTGTGTCCTGCCCGGCAGATGTGCTACAGACCAAGGCCACATCCTTCCAGTTTCAGTGTCTGGTGACTACTTTGTGCAGCCTATTACTTGCCAGATGAGACTGCAGCTGAGAGGAACAGAATACCTCAAGATGATCAGTTTGTGCCATCTCCAATTTCCTGCTCTTGCCGGTGCTTAACATACTTTACAGTCAGATTACTGAGTTCCATCACGTGTAATGTGCATGCCTCCATTACTCCATTGCTCCCCTTTCCCAGTATGAATGCCTGATGGAGGAAATCTGCTGAGCCCCAGGTAGGTGGTTCTCACTGCCTCATGTTTCTGCTTGTATCCTGGGGAGAGAAGAAAATCCACAGCTTCTTCCATTTCCAGATTGTAAGGCTGAATTGTGGGTATCCATAGTCATTCTGTCTCACTGGCCAGCACACATCCATTTGAAACTGGAGTTTCAAACTGGAGTTTGAAATGGTTAACTACCTTCCTACTCCTTGTCCTTTCTCTCACTGAAATGGGATCAGATCCTGATCATTTATCCCGTGCTGTTTTCTAGCACATATCCACCCCGCCACTTTTTCAGAAGTGAGTGACCATTTGGAAAATCTTCCAGCTCTGACATCTAAGAACATGTCCATCATTTCACTATCATGATAAAGCCCTTGGTCTCTAGAACAACACCTGTGGCAATTCCTTGAAACAGCTCTTGTATTAATAATATTGAAGAACTTTCCACATCTCAAGTCTGATTTTAGGATCAGCCCACACCACCAATGCTGCATTCTTTACCACTCTTCATCTAACAATTTTAACTCAGATCCTATTTTATCTGTTCTCTCCAGCACACAGTCCCACCCAGTGCTCACACAGCTTTTACCTTTGTTTTGATTTCTTTCTTGTGATCGTTGCCCCGCCATGTTTCTTCTGTCTCTGTTCTATGTGGTTTCAGGTCTGCATCAATACTTCCAGTTCCCCCACGTTTTTGCCATGTTCCTCCGCATCAGTGTGCAAACACAGGACATATTGGCTCTCACTTTCTGTTTCCTGACCCATCTATATAGAAGTCTGCCAACATCTGACCTTTTTAAAAATCAGTAGCACAAGATGATGGTCATAGGAGGATGAGAAGCAGGAAAACTGTTTTTAGCTGTTGTGGCCTCTCAGTGCTTTCCAAGATGAGGAACCAGATCCCTGGGGAATAGACGTGCTCTCTTTCTATATGAAAAATTGCTCTGACGTAATTTTGCTGAATACTGAAGTGAAGGCTGTTTTATTTGACAGATGTGGCTTGTGAAAAAAGGGTTTGTGGCCAGCACAGTCCATGCAGGAACCTGTAAATATTATGCAGCAAAACTACCACACAAATTTGCTGAGAGGCAAAATTCTTACTTTATTTAAGGTAGGAGTCTGGGGAAACCAATGAAGAATAACAGCACTTCTAAAAAACAACTTTCATTTTGTTACTTCTAACTGACTTGACGTCTCAACTTGTGAAATCATTACAGCTAACATACCTTATGGAAACATGGCATAGGGTAAAAAATCCTGGCCCAACGAAGCTGTATCAATTCATATCAACTGCTTAGGTGCATGTTTTCTCCTTCAACACTTTCAACTAGAGTGTAAATCAGAGTGAATTACTAGTGTTCTGGGACAGCTTGACAACTCTTGGCAGTACTGACACATTTATTTTACAGGTCAAGGCTTGGGTACTGTTAGAAAAGTTGTCAAGAAAGCTACAAAAATACACACTTGTTTTTAATTTCTTTAATATTACCAAAGTATTTATTTTAACTGGAGACACTGCCTGTTTAATCCACTTTATCTTTTCAGTTGAGGGTTGGATAAAGTTCAACCACGAGAAAAATGTTAGGACATAAATACTATGGCAATCATTCACGTAAGTGACAAGCTCAAACCCACTTCCCGTAACCAAGAATAAGATGGAAAAGAAAGATAAGAAATTCTACTTTTCCTCCTTCTTTCTGCAAATCTTACATGAAAGAGATTCCTTGGGACCCAGATTTCCAAGATATGAAACACAGATCTGGGAGTGCAAGATTAGTACTTTCTGGCATATGACCTGCCCCCCAAGAAGGGCCCTCTGTATCCTACTGCCTTCCAGAGGGCCTACAAGCCAGGAAGCTTAGCCCTGCAAATCCTCCAGGTAGTCATGTGCACCAGGAGTAGCCCTTGCTTCCATGGCCTCCATGGGGTCATCCACAGGTTTTCTTGGCTACAAACCCAAGTCATCCCAGCTGGCAAGCCAATTTCTGCATGTACTGTAACAGGTCTTTGATGCTACAGTCAGCAGTGTCCAATTCTCTTTGCTGAAGGACCTTGGACAAAAAACAGGCCACGAAACAAAATGTTCACTGCTGATTTTGTGTAAAGAAACTGGATGCATTTGTGGCCTCCTATTTTGCCAAAATGCCACAGAAACAACAGTTACAGAATGTGCTACCTGAATTCAAAGTTTTCTTTTCTTTTCAGATCACTGAGAGAATAATTGTTTTATTTGTCGTGATCAACAGTCAGGAAGAAGTTCAAGGGAAATACGTCGTGTGTGTTTTATTTTTCCTTTGGAATTTATTAGATGTGGTCAGGTAAGGAGTCAACATCAAAACTATGAGGGGAAAATGGTTTATTCTTGCCAGCAGAACTCCACCCCCATCCGGCAGCAGGCTTATTTAATTGTTTCAAAATTGGCAAAGCATGTAATCCATTTCTAAATAAAAGCTTGAACTTTTTAAGTTACCTAATGATTTTTACAAAAATCCACATGGTTAAGAAACAGAGTAATTTACAGATATAAGATAGAGTAATGCATTAGCAGACTGAATTAACATTTGTATTTCAAAGGCTTTGATGGTTTTAACAAAAATTTAGAAGGCCATCACAACTAGCTTCTGGAGAACAGTAATTCCTGAAACCATCCCGGTTGCCATGACCATCCTGTTGCTTTATTATTTTTTTTATCCACTTTGATCCAAGATTGACAGCACAGTATGGTAGCACCAGCAGAAAGACTATTCTGGGTTAATTGCACTGTGCTTTCTAAAAAGCTAAGAGCTCCTGCTGCAGGAAACTGAGCGTTTTGGTGGAATAGGGCATCTTTCACACCACAAGAACAGCAAATATTCCTTATGTGTATTGTAAGCCTCTCTGCACCTCAGTTTGTAGACACAGAGCAGGTACATACAGAATGAAGAAGCATTTTAAGAAGACACAGCTCTCACAGCAACCTATGTATTGCAGCAAAACTTTTTTTTTTCCTGCTAAAAAATATATTGCTTAGGGGACTGACTGAAGTATGTGGTTTTAGGCAGCAAAGGAAACTTATGTTATAAAAGAGATCTGAAACAGTAAAGTGTCAGAGGGAGTTGATAAAGATTTTAGGTCAGAGTATTTTAGCTTCAGAGTATTTTGAAATACATTTCAATATTAATTGTTTAGATTATAGCTCCATCCCATTTCTATTTGAAGTTTGTAAAACTAAAACAGTGGAACCTAATCTGAAATGAAAGGGTTCAGTGCAGCTAGAGAAATCTAAAAGTATAAGCAATACTGGCTGGGAAGTTCTGTCAGTGCATAGTAGTGCTATTGATGCATCATTATTTTCTACCCTTGCTAAAGAACAGTTAAGCACCAACAGCAGTAACAGCAGTTGTTTAACAGGAAAGCTCCTGTGGTCTATAGCAGCAAATGACCAATTCAAATAAACCATAGTACAACCCATACAAATTTAGAATTCTTACCTGATTTATTTTACAGCATCTGTACCATTTCCTAGTATCTCAAAGAAGTATTCATGTCTAAAAGTGAATAGGGATCACTCCCATCCCTTAGCCAACTACTCTTGAAGTATCACAAGTTTTTCCACAAAAACTTTCAGGAACACAAATTTATCTGAAGGACTATTTATTACACATCATGGCTCGTGATATACTGAGAGCAATTTCTGATCTTTCCTGCTTATACTGTAACAGCCCATGGAATTGTATGGAGAGGGAGTAGCTGTTTCCTTATATTGGTCCATTTTCAGCCTACCACACTCTTCTACAGTCCAGGTATGATGCGAAATTCATCAAATTAATCAATAACAAGGGAATACAGGAAGTCTGGGAAGTGTGTTTAACACTAGTTTCATCTGTCAGAAAGTCTTGGGTAATAGATTTACACATCTCTAGCAAGCTCACAGTGCAGAAAGTCTTTCAGATGACCAAAAATGCAATCAGACCTGTTTCTTCAGTGTCTAGAGAGCTACTGTACCACTTAAAGATCAAACCAAGATCAGGTCAAATTCGGAGACTGAAGTACTGAGCATTCTGGTCTCCCACTGAGCAACAGTATGAGCCACAGTAAAAATAAAATGCTACATTACACTGGTGAGCAACAGCTTTTTTTGGACCTACTACCCCTACTGAGGTCCAGGAGAGGGGCAGATGTACTACAGGTTATGTACTTGCAATTGTCTCCTTGATTGACCTTCTCCAGCAGTAATTCAGCTAGCTTAGCAGTCATAAATTAGGATTGTCTTGGTCCCAAGCAACAGTGATAGTCTGCTTGCCCCTCTCAGTTGCGACACTCCCATCTGAAATCCATTTTCTGATGGACCAGTATGAAATCATGCTGGTTTCTGACAGAGCTTTCTGTCTGGAGGGCTTTATTGCCATCTACCTGCTCTAAGGTACCACCACAGATAACTCTTCTGAAAACATAAACTATCTACTTTCAGGCACTGGAGCCTGAATAAAAACTGTTGCTGGCTCTGAAATTTACTCAGATTACCTCCAAGCTCTTCTGCAATCCCTTTGAATTTTCCAATAGCATATCTTTATTCTAAGACGTCATAATTTCCTCTGAAGCTCATCTGCTTTCCTCTTATTGCAGGTACACTTATAACATGTTGGCAAGGATGGGCATATACTACCTACCACTCACATGGCTCAACTTCTCACTGTGCATCCCACTTTATCCTCTTTCAGTTCTGGCTAAAGGTAAGGAGATGGGAAAGGTACCAACCACTTGCTTCCTTCAGTAAAATGTGATCACTTCAATTGCTGTTTGTGTTTAACGCAGTCCCTCATGTATTGCCAGAGCTGTCATAAATGTTCATGTACCTTCCTATTAACCTGTATGTCACCTCTGTCTCTCTTCAATGTTATTTTCTTCTTTAATAGCAACTATCTGGGGTTTGGGGCCTGTGTGTCTGGTAGGTTTTGGGGTTGTTTGCTTGGTTTTGTTTAGGTTTTTAAAAATATGGGAAAATACTCTTTTTGTCTCAGTAAAACAGAAAGATACTCTCATAAAAGACATATGGATTCCTCCCTTCCAGACTGAGTATACTAGACAGCAAGTTCCAAAGCTTCTCCCCTGCTGAGGCTGACCTTACTGGCTCAGGCCATACTTAGCAGGTTATCATACTTACACCAAGAACTCTGCCCACTGAGAACACACTGAGAGCACTTGTTTCTAACAGCACTTGTTAGTGAATAGGACATATTTATTAATTCTAGTATTTAGAGCAATTAGCATCCCAAACATACAAAATGAACTCAAGGAGAAAACATGCATATATATATGAATACATATATATATATGTATGTATGTATGTATGTATAGGTATATAAAATATAAAAGGTAACTGACTTGTTCATTAAGCTTTCTGAAGATCTTCTGCTTCCTTTAGACTAAGGCTTTACCATGTTTTTACAGGATTTGCAATTTGTGTATCACTGCCTTATTTTGAATCCTTTGGCACATACTCCATCAAGCTACCATTTCCATTCACCTTCTCAATCTACTTCCCCTATGTTCTGAAAATGTACCTGCTAGTGCTCTTTGGAGGTAAGTATCTCGTCCTCCAGAAAGCTGGGTCTCAACACAGCTGGGATGCCTATGGCAACAAAAAATCAAATCCATACTGAGCCTTTCACAAATTTTAACTCTCTGCTACATCTCCTGCAGACCACTGCAGGAAAGTCCCTGTTTTGATTTCCAATACCTTTCAAATACAAATAGTTAAATTTGCAACATACACCATGCATACGGTGCATAACAACACAAACTTATAAAAGTTGTTTCAGTGATGCTAGACTTACAGCTGTTTAGTGAAACTTGCACTTTTGTTCACTTTTTTAAAAAAAATAATCAATTCCGATTTGATCATATTCTGCTTCTGTGCAACTCTTCCTCCCTCATAACTCCTATGAAATGAGAAGTTCTATCTCAATTAGGACTTCTACAGCAAAATTATTTAAAGGGATGAAGAAACAAAGCCACTCCAAAACCTGCACATAAGCAGATCCCTTCTCCTTCTCATCAAAATACTTTGCAAAAATTTCAACTGATTTAAGCTGCATCATACAGAGGTCTTTATTCTGTCATTTGCTTTAATATGAATTTGAAGGATATGGTCTTTATGATGTAGTGCTCTGTTCCTAAGCACATGGAAGGACCTGTGCAAAGTTGCCAGATGAAGGCTCTTACAGTTCCTTCTAAATTGATTGGAGACAGGTTGAATTCTACTCTCTTGTTCTTATACTTTTTGTGTTTTGATCCAGGTATGTGCTTTATTATCCAGAACCTCTTCTCTGAGAGAATGGCACATCTTGGGACAGGCAACATCAAAAATAAAAGAAGTTAAGTTGATATTTTGTTTGGAAGGACAAAATATATTCCTAGGGGATTGCTGCACATCATATTTAAAAACAAACTGGACAAAGATTTCTCTATGCAAAACTCCTCTTTGCATGAATGTTATCTGGCTGTGTAGAATTTTCAGAAAAGGTAGATCTCTTGAGTGCACCTCAAAAATAGAGCAGCTTTTGAAAATTTTTGATGTTTTGGCTTCGAGTGGCCAGTTTTTAAAAGTAATGTTTTTTTCTAACATATGTTATAGAGTTCTGAAAAAAATTGAAGAGTGCCGCAACTCACAGCCACAACCTTATTTCAGTGTTAATTCTTATTTCATTAGCTACAGATATTCTGTAATGACAATATAATTTAATTTGTAAGACTACTTTATACTACGCCAACATGTATGCACCTCACATATAAATTCTAAATTGTCTGGAACCAGAATCTCTAAAGGAGCAGAAGTCAGAACCTTTGCAACCTAACTAACATGCTAAGAGACTAACATGCTGATTAACCAAGGCATTCACTAAGGATCCTTCACATTCTGGCCCCCATCCTTCAGTTATCAAAAGAAGCTTCCAGAAAATGCAGCTAAATCAGAAAGGCAAGTGTTAAGGTACTCATCTAGTATATATTCAAGAGGATGTTTAAGGGTCAGAAATAAATGCAATCATGTGTTTGGCATGTCAGTCTCTTCCCCCACAATGATTTTCTTCCATGCTGAACAGCAGACAGATACGTGCAAAAGGAGTGTGATGTAGTCAGGTCAAATAATATGTTGTTCCTAAAAGGGAACTGAATGACTGTCAAAAGTCATGTGCAAAATCCTAGGCATTTTACTCAATTGTATTGCCCTCATACTTCGCTAGGATAATCTGTGAGAATGCAACTAGAACACAGGCTTTTCAAAGGTTGGGAATGAAGAATATACACAGCAACCCAATGGATTATACAGGCAAAAATAGCCAAATAATTCCTTAGAGGCTGGCAGGAGCTTTTCTGATGTTTCATCTGTATTGATGACCACCTACATTTCAATTCAAGCATGTGGGGGAGAAAAGTGAGGCTTCTTTTTTTTTTTTTTTTTTTTTGTAGCTGACTGAAAACTGTGGGGAGGGAACCTGGATAATAGGAATAGGAGAGAAGGTAATAGTTAAAGGGAAATGAAACACTGTTACAATATGAGGAGGCTTTTGCCTGTGTGACTTTTCAAACTATGCAGCCTAAGAGGTTATTTAAGGAAACAGTGAAGATAAATTAATTTGTTATGAAAGGTCACCTACTATAATTTTTATTTATTTAATACATGTGGCAGACAATATCTGCAGACTATTTTGATCACTGACCATAAGTAACATGATCACGCATAGAATAGAATAGTATAGTGTCAACCCTGGATTAGTTTTTTTTCAAACCACTGCAAACAGAAATTTGGAATTTAGTAGAGAAACAGAAGTGCTTTCACTTTGGGCTTCTGTCTGACCCAAACTGATTCAAGTGTGAACAGTGTGCAGTGTAAAGAAACATATAGAGCAGCTGAATAAGAAGACAGTTTCGAAGACAGCCAGAATAACTCCATATTAAACCACTATATAACTTGCTAAAGTTAAAAAATGAACATTTTTTCCTTGGAAATTCAACATGCCAGAAACAGCTGGTTCCAGCCAGTTCAAAAATTGAGCCACTGCAGAACACTGCTGAGCCAAACAGCAAAGACGATGGCATGGCATCTCTCTGAAAACTTAAGAAAAGGTAAGACATGTTATGCAGCAGCTGCGAGAAAGAAGAGTAAGAAAAATGTAAGAGAAACAGCTCTGTAGACACCAAGGTCAATAGAGAAGGAGAGGAAGAGCTACTCTAGGCACTGTAGCAGATTCCCCTGCGAGCCATGAAGAAGACCATGGTGGACCAGGTTGTCCCTCTGCAACCCATGGAGATACACACCAGACAAGATATGCACATGGCAGCCTGTGGAGGACCCCAGGCTGGAGCAGGTGGCTGTGTGCTGAGGGAAGCTGCAGCCCATGGAGAGCCCACAGAAACAAAGCAGGAACTGTGGCCCAGTAGGGATCCAAACTGAGGCAGCGTTTTCCCTAATGGACTGTACCCCATGGAAAGGACCTATGTTAGAGCAGTGCTTGAACAACTGCAGCTTGTGAGAAAAAACCATGAAGGACTGTATCCCATGGGAGGGACCCCATGCTGGAGCATGGCAACACTGTGAAGACAAACAAGCAGCAGAGATTAAGGTTTATTACCTAAGTGCAACCCGCACACCCACCTTGTACTGCTTGGGGAGGGAGGAGGTAGAAAATGCAGGAATGAAAGAGTAAAGTGAGCCTAGGAAGAAGGGAGGTGTAGGGGGAAGATAATTTTACTTTTGTCTTTTTTCTTTCCATCCTACTCTATTTTTAATTGGCAATAAACTTTTCTTCCACAAGTTGAATCTGTTTTTGTGACAGTGAATAGTAAATGATCACTCTGTCTTTATCTTGACCCATGAACTTTCTCATCCTATTTTCTCCCTGTCATTGAGGAGGAGGAGGGAGAATGAATGTCCTGTGTAGGAGATGAGGCTGAACAGACATCTGGAAGCCAGCTGAGGTCAAATCTATCACAGATTAAACCATGTTTATTGTTTTATGTTAAAACAAAAGTTGTATCTTGAGTCCTCCAGTTGGGTAAAAGGCTGGAATAGGAAAAGGATTCCTTAAAATTCACTATCGAGAGGACCCCCAAATGTAAACTGCATGAAAGAGGCATGAAACTCATGACAGAAGACTTCCCCACCTTCTTCTGGTACAGGGGTAACTTGGTGCACGCAGTTGGGAGATGGAGGCAGTCAGCCTTCCATGTGTGACCACAAAAGGCTACTGTAACTTCAGCTCCAATGCCTCACCTAAGTCCCTAGAAAAGCTCAGAATTAGGTAGGCAAAAAGACGTTTAAGACAATGGCTTCTATGACACTGAGTTGTAATTTAATGATTGTAGCCTGTTAGGAAGGGATGGGATCCACCTGTTTCAAAAGGGCAAGAGAAGCTCTGGCAGTGGACTGGCCAATTTGGCAAAATGGGCTTTAAACTGAATGACTTGGCTAGGGTCCCAAGTGGCAGTGCTCATGCCACTGCTTCCTTGGGAGTGGGCCATGCCAACCGGGGCAGGCTTGGCTGCCTCAAGATGAGAGTCCTGGGGCTAACCACCTCAAGGATGTGTATGGCTATGGGCAACCCTCTTACACCCCTCCTAGGGAACCTGGATGCTCACTGCAATTTCAGAGACATGGTGGGATAACACACCACTGGAATGTGGTCATGGATTCCTGTGTACTTTTTAGAAAGGACAGGTCAGCAAGGTGAAGTGGTGGAGTTGGTCTTTATGTGAAAGGGCATCAACTTCTGCCCAGGGACAGACAAGGAGTTGAGAGATTATGGGTAAAACTTAAGGGACAGGCTAAAATGGGTGACACTCTTGTGGGTGTTTACTACAGGCTACCTGACTGGGACAAGGAAGCTGAAGAGGCCTTCTATGGGCAGCTGGAAGTAGCCTTGAGATCACAGGCCCTGGTCCTCCTCTGACAATTCAACACTCCGATACTTGGTTGGAGGCACAACATGGCTTGGTAGACAAGGAAGGTCCTGCAGATACTGGAAGACAATTTGTTAATGAAAGTCATGGAGGAGCCAACAAGGAGAAGTGTGTTGCCCTCCAGAGGTCCCTTCCCACTCCAATAATTCTGTGAACTTAAATCTTAGTATCTTGAAATACCAGCACCCCCAGATCTCCTTATGCAGGGCTGCTCTCCAGCCACTCCTCTACTTATTTAGACTTGTATCAGGCACTACCCTGTAACAGATGCAGAATCCACCATTTAAACTTGTTAAATTTGATGCCATTAATCAAAGCCCAATGCTCATCTATCCACATTTTTCTACAAGGTTTCTTGTCCCTCAAGAGTCAACAGCAATTTTCACGTTTAGTTTAGTAGCAAACCTAACAGTGGTGCATTCAACTCCTGCCTCCTGATCATGGATAAACACACTGAACTGAACTGGCCCTAGATTTGAATCCTGAGGAATTGCGGATGACTGTCAGCTCCACACACTACAACTCCTTGCGCTCTGCCCTTCTGCTAGTTCTTTAACCAGTGCACCATGAACCCACTCATCTCACTGTTGAGCAGTTTGTTCAGACAAATATTGTAAGGGACAGTATCAAAAGCCCCACTAGGTTGGTGGCTATTATCATAGAAGGGTATCAGATGAGTTACTCAGGGCTTTCCCTTTGTGAACTCATGTCAGCTGTGCTTGATGGTTGTACTGTTCTTTAAATGCCTTTCAATAGTATCCAGTATGATCTTGTAAATTTTCCATGGTAATAAGGTTGACTAACAGTTGCCTATGTCTTTTCTCCTGTTCTTCTGGTAAATTGGATTAATGTCGACCAATTTTTAGTCAGCAGGGATCTCCCCAAACTACCAAGAGATAGCTCCTCCAGCGCTCTGGCACAAATCCCATCAGGCCACATGGACTTAAAAAGATAAACTGATACAACTGTTAATTTACAGTTTCAGTGTCCAGAAAAATAAAGTCACTCCTGTAGTATGTCCTCTAACTGAGAGGACAAGCCAGACCAATATCTATCAATGTTATTAATGACTGATGCAAAAGCATTATAATGCCTCTGCCTTTTCTTCATCCTTTTTCCAGGTGACTATCTTCATCAAGAATTGGTTGAATATTTTCCTTAGGTCTCCTCTTGCTCTAAACATACTCAGAATTTCTTTTCTAGTTAACTGACCCAACACTGGCCAGTTTAAAATCTCAGCTTTGGACTTTTGTATTTTCTCCCTACACATGGGAACCACAGCTCTCTAATCATCCAGTAAGGCCTCACCTCTCTTACAGAGATCATACAATTTCTTTTCTTTGTGAGTTCCAAGAGGAGTTCCCTGTTCAACCAAGCTGCTCTTATGTCCTTCTTGCTTGACTTTCGGAATAGTATGATTTGCTTGCTCCCATGCATCTAAAAGGTTGTTCTTAAAGATGGACCAGCATTCATGGATCTCTAAGCCCTGAAAATCAGATTCCCAGAAGACAGTGCTAACTAGCTCCCTGGGCAGTTTAAGATTTGCTAGCCTGAAATTTAGGATAGTGACTCTGCTGACTTGTTTCTCATTTACAACAAAAAATTTAAACTCATCATTTAAACTCATGATTACTGCAGCCAAAACAGCCACCTAAAAATCCGATCTTCTCTATTTACAAACAGCAAGTTGGAGATAAGGGGGGAGAGGGGGAGAGAAGGGGAGACATCTTTTCTAGTTGTCTCAGTGAATACTTGTGATAAGAAATTATCTTCAGCATACTTCTGGAATTTCTCAGACTTCCTTGTCACAGTTGTCTGGCAATTCCAGTTGATGTCCAGGAAACTGAAATTTTCCACAAGAACAAGGGCTACTGGTCTAGAGATTTCTCCTCATTGTCCATAGATTAAATACTTAGTGCTAGCATTGTGGCTGAGTGAACAGCAGGAGACACAATGCCATCTGCTTTGTTTTCCATCTCCCTAATTCTCACTCAAAAGTTTTCAACCACATTATCCCTAACTGCAAGAAATGTAAAGTGAAAACTGCCTTCCAATATATGAACTCCTTTTCCTTGCCTGCCTTGCCTATCCCTCCTTAATAGCCTATAGTCCTGCATGCCAGTGCACCAGTAATGGGACTCATTCTACAAAGTCTCACTAATCCCAATGATACTATAGCTTTGGGAGCTGAAAAATGCTCCCAATTCATCCTGTTTATTTCTTGTATCGTGTGTTGGTGTTCAAACATTTCAGATACTCTCCTTAACACTCAGTGCTCTCTTCAGCTCTGTTAGCATTGCCACCCTCAGGCCATGCTATGTCAATCCCTTTGTTCACATGTTCTACTCCACATCAGTAGGAATTCAGTTAATTCAGATGTTTCTATATTGCTCCTCTATGCAAACTGAAACACAGCAAGTAGCACCACACAGTAATTCCCTTTAAAAAAGACAAAATTTCATCTGACTTAAAATGCTAATAAACATGTAAACAGATTGTCATAGTTTGAAAGACAGGTATCTGCTAGGGAGGGGCAGGACCTCCCTAGAGATGGAGAATTCAAATCCCCTCCCTCCAAATTATTCTAATTTAGAAAATTAAAGGGGTTTTCAGGCAGAGGTATGGGGATAGGAATAACAGTTCTTTACTGGTATGTCTAATAAGGTAAGCAAAAAATAACAACTACAGCATTAATAATAAACAGAACCAGGAACCTCGAGGGCTTTCTTTCACAAAGCCCGGGGCAGTTTGATCTCGGTGCCCTTGCAGAACTCTGAGATGCTGAGCTGGAAGGGTGGAAAGTCCCAGGCTGGTGGATGAGATGAGGAGCTCTGCGCTGGCAGCTGGAATAGCAGGGGTGTCCGGCAGGGCTGGGCTACAGAGTAGCAGAAAGCCTCAAAGCAGCGCCAAAGAAGCCCCAATGGCAGGATAGGGCTGGCTCAGCAGGGCAGGAGGAGGCGAGCTCAGAATTTTTGGGCACCTGAACAGATGGTGGTCAATTTTCTAGGGCAGGATGGAGTGATGACCGTGAACTCTTTCTGCAGCGAGCAGCAGCCCAACCGTCCTCTCTGATGCCAAGAGCAAGAGAGACAAGCTGCCCCAAAACTCGCGTTATCTCCCCGCTCTGAGTGACAACTCCCAGAGACACAAAACCAAAGCTTGTAGCCTGGTGCTACCCTCTCCTTTGGCCCCTGTTTTGATCAAGTACTCACAAGTACCCAGTAATCAGTCTCCTGGCAACTTATGGGGAAAAATTCTGTAAGTAAAAAAAGAAACAAATCTAATCCCCAACACAGATGGTTAAAGGTGTAAGTTAGTTTGAAACAGTACATTAGAGATGGAACCATTAAAATGTGACATTTGGCTTTGTTAGAGATTACTTAAAAGTGCACACAAATGGAAATGTCATGAACTGAGATGCAGACTCATTAACAAGGACTTCCAGTGAGTCCTTCTGTACATTCACCTTTAGACAGTTTTCTCAGTATAGAGTTGCATACGCAGCAGAAAACTACCACTAATTAACCACTATTCTGGAAAGGCAAACAAATACTGCATTAATCCTCCACACACCCAATCAGTGAAGAAACATTCAGCCTTCAGACAGTGCCCTTATTGGATGAGAAAATCCTAGAAAGTGTCATGGAATCATAGGATTATTCTGAGTTAGAAAGGAGCCGCAAGGATCATCGAAGTCCAGGTCCTGACCCTGCACAGGACAACCCCAGGAGTCACACCATGTGCCTGAGAGCACTGTCCAAACGCTTCTTAAACTCTGTCAGGCTGATGCTGTCACTTTCCTAAGGAGCTGTAAGGTCCAGTGGCTAATCACCCTCTCGCTGAAGAACTTTTCCTGACACCCAACCTCAAGCTCCCCTGACACAACTTCAGGCCATTCCCTCAGGTCCTGTCACTCATCACCAGAGAGGAGAGACCAGTGCCTGCCCCTTCTCTTCCCCTCACAAGGAATTTGTAGACTGCCATCAGGTCTGTCTTCTGTCTCCTCTTCTCCAGGCTGAACAGACCAAGTGACCAAGAAGTCAGAGGAGAATATCTTTTACAGAGGAAATGTTATCAGTCTTGAAAATAAGATAATTCCTCCAATAGAGTGTGTCTTCTAGATGTATGGAAACATAATTTCCTTCAACCTGATCAAAAACCAACAATGCTCTTATCAGTACTGTTTTGAAAAACACTAGAAGACAATGCCCAATTATATTCAGTTAATTTCTGTATGCTTCTGCAAGGAGGATTGCTAAATATAAAAGCTCTTTTAATATCTGTCTTGGCAAGACTGCAAAGTGAAAAATCTCTATTGCTTCAGAAAGAAAAATGTAAAAAATAAGGAAAATAGCAGGGGCTAATCTATTTAAGATGATAAATGTGGAAAAGAGTTGCTGTATTGTCTCTTTTCCCTAGAGGCAGAGAACAACTCTTGTTATGTGCAAAGAAGTGTAAAAGGGACAAGAACAGTTACAAGTGGAAAGAAAATTGCAGCTGTCCTGGAGCTGCAGATACAACAGCCATCAGGATCATCGACTCATTTTAGAGATCTTTATAAAACAAAATTGACATGCATACCACCCCTTTTCAGAAACCCTGCTCACACTAGATAGTCATAATGTGTTGTCACTAGTGCTCAAGATCACTGTATTATTGCTAAAGGATTAACAGGTAAAAAATAATGCCCATTCCGAGTCTGTTACACTAAAACATACTTTAGTAAATATGCTCTATCCAAACAAATTTTACTAGTGTGTTTTATTTTCAGCCATTCCTTCAAAGCTTCCACGAAATAAAGCAACATTCCACTCCAGCTTCCGAGGCTCCCAGATGTCACTGAAACAACTCAATTGAAACTGAATCTATATTTCCCAATTAGATTCAGCACATTTTCAAAACGCAGTAACACATCAGTTAAAGACAAAATGCTGTTTTTCATAGGAATTTCTGTGATGAAGCAAAAGGGTAAAACAAACCAAATTAAAAATCTTGTGCTAGGAAATGTCTTTGGAATACACCTTCTTGATGGCTGAGTAACAGTATTATGTTTTCAAGTATGGACAGTTTTCTTCATTGGATAAGGTACGGTGTGCAGCTACCACCCATAAGCTTTAGTCCATACTTCTTTCTTCTTGAACTCTGCAAGAGACCTCAAGGCCAGAAGTGTAACTGTGAAGACAGGGACAAATTACATTGAGTTGTGCAGTCCAAAGGAAAAGAGATGAGATTATTCTTCCTAGTAATTTTACTAACGCAGGTATATGTTTATTTCCCCTTTTACTGACTCTTCATAATTCTTTCACTTGTGGTGATGCACTAGGCCCTTCCTCTGCTTTGTGGCATGTCTCCTACTGAAATCATATGACATCATCTTTAATTAGTCTATCACTTAGGCACACAGATCAGCCAACACTGCAGAAAATTCAAATTCAAGGAGCAATGATGCAAGCTGGGACATAGGAGGCACTGGGACTGGGAAGCACGAAGTTTTAAGTCCTCTGCTCAGTTTACTGATTGGAAATACAACTCACTGATTCCTTAATACAATTTAAAAGGATCATGCATTTAGACAAAATCCAGTAACCAAACTAGCGACAGTCTAGTTATTCAGATGGAAGTTTCATGTTCTAGTATGTAAAAGGAAAAAAACAATGGGAAGTTCAAGGGGAACAGTGACTTATCTCTGTCAGGGCATACTGAGAATATATCGTGAATATCAGAACTCTGATATACAGAGGAGGTTCTCCAACAGTCCTTAGCATTGCTTCTGGTGGAGATTAGCAGACATTACAGGGGAATTTATCAGAGTGTAAATAAGACTGCAGACATGAAAACAAGGGTATTTATCCTAATAATGCAAATAACTTATAACTAGATTTCAAGAAGCCTTGTTTAGGTCCAACAAATCAGATGGTCTGAAGGAAGTGCATTGTATGCATTGTATTCATGGAAAGAAGCACAAGTGCACTTACTTCACTTGAGAATATTTGTGGTGACCTCCTGAAATGACTTGCACAGATCCTACATATGAAAGTAAGCAATGAGATGCATGCTAGAGCTACAACTCCCACCATAATTCAGCATATTGTCTACTTTCCATCTTTCTTTTCAGGTATCTTTTCAGTAATCCTCATTTCTCTCTCCTTTTTTCTCAGACGCCTTTACTGTGTTGTCCTAGTTCACCTCCTATCCCTTCCACACACTGCAGTATTTACTTGCACCTAAGTTATGTGATTTGTATTCTAGTACTAGAGGATTTCCCAACAGTATGTTGCATCTTATTTTTAAGAGTAACTTCAAAAACAAGACAGATCTCTCAATGAAATAAGCTTGTGCATTAGATGTACCTCTAGGTCCTTTGGCCCCTAAATGCTACATTGTAAGTGTCAGCAGGTGAGACAATAAATATGTTACGGACAAGAATGTCAACTTACCTGTGACAATCACCTCAAAGACAAAATCTCACTCCTTATAACAACTGTATTTTGATCTGTACTGACAGGAAAATAAGGACCCAACTAAAAATATATTACCTTTCAGCAGGTCCACGGAAGATTTTGATAATGCTTCCTTAGGACAGTCCATCATATTGACCAACCAGTCAATAAACTGAAAATTGAAATACAAAAAAAAATTAATTAAAAGAGCCTATGTATTAGAATATGACAAATTACTTTCAGTTTGACAGATAACATTTGATTTCTGCTAAATTCAGTTATCTAATTAGAGGCAGTGGCCAATGAAGCTTCTGCCCAAAGCAAACAAAACACCCTAGAGTACATCCCTGTCAATGCAATTCTTCCCATAGCTGGATCTGAAACTCTCTTTGTTCCTTCTCATTATCTCAGCAATAATTCTTTGTAAAAAGAAGGCATACTAAATAGCTTCCCTCCATCTTGCCTGTTCATACCTTTAACCTATTAATATAATTCTTTCTTATCAGTCTCTTGTCCAAATGTTTTACTGCAAATCCTTCAGAACTCTTATTGCCTTTGTTCCTCTTTTGACCTCTTTTTTTTTTTTTTTTTTTTTTCTGGCAGTGCAGGGTGCTTGGATGACAATATGGTATTTAAACTCATAAGGATGATTTTCAGGGCAAGGCCTCACATTCTTCCTTAAAACCTAATTAGTCACTTGCATACTAACAGCTCACCCCTGCATTCCTCCCACATTCTGTATTCCGACTTCAGTAGTAACTCTGAGCTCAGAAGCCTGCTCAGAGAAGCCAGTTCTTGACAGATTCCAGTTTGCACAAAACAGCTAACTATTAATCAATTAACAGCAGTACTTCCACATATAGCAACTACATGCATTGTACAATTTTTCCACATTTATTTTCAATTCATACTTCAAAATAAATGACATGCTGCAAACTGTACAGAAGATCTTTGATTGCTCTGAATTTACAGTGTGGTGTATTCAACTGCAGAAGATACTTCTTTCAGTGTTTAAAACACTGGCTTGCTACCAGCAGCTCCCAACTCTCTTCTCCTGGCTGTATTTTCGTAAGAGTTTGACTTCCAGCTTTGGACTTTTACATTTTCTTTTGCAAATCTCAAATTTTACTTGAGAAACTATTTTTATATCTGATTAAAAATACAGTGAGATCACAACTGAGATGCAATAAACTATAGAGGAAATAACTGCTCTAAGATCCAAGCTGACTACTAAAAATGGGGTGCTTTCTCATGTAAAGTGCTTACCACTACATGCAATTTTACCTTCTGTGTTTGTTCCTTCCATGGTTCTTTAGCCAGCAAAAGGGAAAGGCTACTTGGAAGCAGAGTGAGAGTTTCTTGCACAGCAAAGTTGTCAGTGGGGTGCTTGCTAATGTGTTCCTCAGATAATTCTGGTGATACCATGTGGTGTTTCCACAGTGACCAGTCAGCACTGAGGCCAAGCAGTAATGGTGCACTATGGTCAGCCCAGGCCAACACAGAAGCTGCAAAAAGCCACACAAGGAAATCTACGCCCTAAAGAGGAAAAAGGCAAAAAATACGCTTTATTAAATGAATAATACAGAAGGAAAAAAACTCCACAATTAAAAAACCCCAACCAAAAAAAAAAACCCAACAAAAAAGAAACCAATCAAAACCTCAAGACCAAAATCCAGATGGTGACTTGCTCTTAAAAACCATCATCTAAAAAATTTAGCTAAAATTCAAAATGCAAGAATCAAAAAGTTCTTAGCATCCCTCTATGCTTTGAAGAGCATAAGTCTCTTTTTAAATTCAAATTAAAATGTCTACAGAAAGAAAAGTAAAATCACTCTCTTCTAAAATTATCTTTTAGATTAAAGGTAATCCACAATTTATTTAAAATGGGGAAATAACCTTTTCACAGCAATGTGACTGCTGAGGGAAATCAGAGATAGTCACCCTTGTGCTGCTACGAATGGCTGGGAAATATCGCAGCAATGTAATTAATGCCTATCTGATCTGAGCAGCAGCTTATTTTATGTCCTCAAACAGAAGACCTAAACAGCTGAACAACATTATCTCTTTAAAACTGTCCAAGCTCTCTCAGAACCAGAAGCTACACAGTTCTGACCTGCCTAGACAGTTCTACTAGTGAATTCAAAATTTTCCTTCAATTGTTCTAAATGCAGTAAATTTGAAGTTATTATTTCCTTTAGTTGCCTTGAGGTTTTATTATAACTTAAATGTAAAGGTTATTTTAAAGTAAGAGTTTTAAATACACACTCATTCCCAAAAATTGTAAAGATCTCCTCTGTGGCAGTAATATCACAATCTTCTAAAATACAAAAGCATAAAGAATAATACTTATTACTGAGGAAAAATGTGAAATCTATCAGAACCTCTTTCTTTTCTTGCTGCAAATAATTTTCACAAGATTACCTCTTTCAGATCAACATTTTGCAAGGGTGTTGACTTGTATGCTACATTTCTGATGTAGCCCATCAGGTCTAACAGCCAATCCATTCTTTTCAGAACTCCTAGAAAAAGAAAAGAAACACCGACTTATGTCAAACACTAGAATGCACTGCTTTTCATTAAAAAGCAAGCACAGAAAATTATTATAGCAAGAAATTACCAGAAGAACAAACATCAGCAATACCACTATGACATTTAATTAATTCTGCCACTAACAGAAAACATACAGACCCGTAAATAGTACAGAAACTTTGCTTATAATGCAGGCAACACACTGAACACACAGAAAAAAACCCAGAGTGAGAATTATTTCACATAATGGCAGCCTGCAGGACCCACCAACCAAGTCTGCACATATGACTGCTACAGAATCCTAAAGCCTCCCTCAATGTGCAAAGTACTGTGAAAATGGTCCTACAGTGTTGAGAGGGACATTAAAATATTGTCAAAGCAGGCAAATAAAATCAGCCCTTGATTCATCTCAAGGGTGGAAAACATTTCATTGATTCAGGTTTTGCTATCCATAATCTGTTCTACCTCCTAAAAACTAATAACCATACTCACCATCACGACCACATTACATCATACATTACTATGTCCATGTAAACTTTACAAGTGCCCCCTTTTATGCTGTCTCCTCTTTTCACAAAGAATCCTCACTTCACTCAATTAAAGCTCACTACTCTTTGAAGTTCTTCAAACACAGCTGGCAGCCAAGGCATCTGGCAATATAATGCTTTGAAGTTGTTCAGTGAACACAGGCAGACAAAGACCCTTCTGCCACGAAAATGAGACCTCATTCTTGTATCTTTCTGTTCTTGTTTCTTCCTTGTTTATCTTTCCTGTGTGATGCTCCCAGTTCTCTTGCATCAGCCCCTATGCTTTGTCAGACCCATAGCTGAGCCAGCCCAAATCATTAACCCACCAGATGACTATATGGTATAGTTATGAAGAGGAAAAAAGGGAAATTTATTTCCTGTGTTAAATCAGTGTAAGGAGTTTAGGAAAGAAAGTTATCTCCCTAGTTCAACCAGTCTCTTGGGAACACCCCCACCTTCTGTGTCACACACCAGTAAGTCAGATTTTAGGTCAGAAGGTTAGCAGAGCTGCACTATTAAGAGGTCTCTGATGTACTGTGTACATCTGTAACACTACCCGAAGAAGAGTGGGAGACACAGATCTAGTTAAAACTCTGGTCTGTACACCACACTGATGAGACAACTTGTAGCTGGACCACAGAAAAAGAAGTAACTGGAGAAAAACATAAAAGCAAAGTTTGATACAAGTATTTGAATAATACAAAAATTCTGAAGACAGTAGTTTCTAATATGTAAAAATTTGAAAACAGTTTGGTTAAACCATCTTCAAATTATTTTAAAGGAACCAGTGTAGATTAATAAATATCTGTTGATTGCATTCTTTAAGCCTAATCTTACCTGTATTTTCATGTCTCACAATACGAGCATGATAGAAACCATGCAAGAGCATCCATAAAATATTTTCTTTTTGGTGATATCCTGCCACAGTAGCAATCACAGCACTCAAGTTCACCAGAGGCAATCTGCCTTGAGAAACTAAATAGACTTTCATGAACGTGGCCTTCTCTATATTGTTCTGCAAATGCAATAAAAACATGTTACATTGAAAGGTACATTTCTTGTGGGAACAGTAAATTTTGCATTCCTCTTTATCAAAAAAGTAAGAAACTCTTTGAATAATTAGTAGGCTCAGTTTTCCTCAGGACATATTATTAAACAGAAGACTGTACATATCACTTGAACTTTACACTGTTCAAAATAGTCCAGCAAAGCATAACTCAGTTACGGCCTGTTTTCATACTGCTTTAAATGTTACATTCCCCTTGGAAATGTAATGTTGGACACTCAAGTCCTCTTTCAAGACAGATATACTGTAGTGACAAAAAGAGATTTTCTTAAATGATGTTTTCCAGTGTGAAATAAGAACTGAAAAATGTAAGGAAATGACAGTTCAGCTTCTACAACCTATACGAATGCTTGATGCCCCAGTGAATCTGATAGCAAACAGAGCAGGGGGCTTTATGTCACAGATGTTTGTTTTTAAAAGCTTGATCTGAAAACATCAAGTTCTTCCACACAGGTAATTTCCTTGGCATTTTGGCTGCTAAGAATTCCACAGCTAATTGAATCCACTGGTGAGCTACAAGATGAAAGCTTTTTTATTCCATTATCATCCTCAGTCATCTTGTCCACCAGGAAACATTCTGAGCGTGAATGTAAATATAGAACATAAAGTCAAGAATGCAAAGTTTTTCAGTCAATTATTTTACGTTTTTAACAGAAGCACAGATCCATCAGTTCAAGAACAGCTAGTTACCAGGATGCATTTACAGTCCAATTTCAAGCAGGTGGGTATATTAACCAAAGAGGACTGTGGTCTGCTGTTTGTATTAATGGTCTGAGATTTAGAGGACACAACACCATTCTGGTTCACACCATTCCTGTTCTGCTAACACAGTCATTCCTAGAATCACAGAACAGGTAGGCTGGAAAAGACCTATGAGATTATTAAGTCCAACATATGATTGAACAATATCATGTCAACTAGACCTCCCCACTGAGTGCCACATCCAGTCTTTCCCTAAACACCTCCAGGGACAGTGTCTCCACCATCCCCCTGGTGTGACATTCCCATTCTAAGGTCTAATCACCCTTTCTGTGAAGAAGTTCTTCCTAATGTCCAGCCTAAACCTTTCATGGTGCAGCTTAAGACTGTGTCTTCTCGTCCTGTCTGGGACTGGTTGCCTGAGAGAAGAGGCCAACCCCCACCTAAGTTAGTTAAGACTCTCTGGTTCAAACCTCCCAGGCGAAATCATAAGTATTTCAGTTGCTTTGAGAAAGTTTGGGATACGGATTCTTATCACTTCTGCTTCTCTCTACTGCCTGCAGATTAGATCCAGAGCCCTCTTATCTACATGTCAGATAAAACAATTAAATGCTCTCAACAAGCTAAAATAGTCTGGTGACAACAAAAATGACAAGGTTGCTGGTTTCACATGATCTGGTGATAAAAGAGCAGAATTAAAATGTAATTACCTTGGAGATCTGGACAATGCGATTGATCTCTGAATCACCCATTTCTGAAATACATCTTGCTACATCAATATACAACTCCAGTTCACCTCTCTGCAAACAGAAAAGTAAATGCATGACTAAATGTCTATTGCCGGCTTTCTTCATCATCAAAATTGGTGAGTTTAGGAACTTGTTAATGATTGTAGTAGTTTCATGTATACCAATTTTAACTTTTCCCAGCCAATGCACCAAATTTGTGATGGTTTTTGTGCTTACTCTCTTTTCTTTCTGTGAAATGGACTTTTGGGAGAAAAAAGACAAAACAGGCCTAACTTAAAAGTTGCAAAGATAGTTTTATTAACACACAGTAAAGGGAGGGGGGAAAAAGGAAAAAAAATTGAAATTAAAAAAAAAGGAAAATTGTAACCCTTCAAAACCCTTCTCCCTTCCCCACAAACAGTTCACTTTCCCACAACCAACACAGAGAGACAAAACTATGATTTTCAGTCAGTTTCACCATTTAAACACAATCTTTCATCACTCTGGGAGAGGAGTCTCTCTTGATGTCCCATGGATCTCACTGACAACTTAAAACAGTCCTCGTGTGGGTTTTGCCTGCCACAAAAACCAGCCACCCAGTAAAAACCCTGCTTCTGTGACCCCTCCCATTAGCAGTTTCCAAGGCTGCTTATAGGTCATGAGTCTAGACTTTTGCATATTAAGGTGTCACCTTTTAAAGACGCACAACTCAAAGGAACAAAGGATTCTTCTTCTCAGGGAACAGAGGTACCATCTCACATTTTACAAGCACAATGGACTTATCTCTATCTCTGTTCAAGCATCTCATAAGATCAGTATCACTTAGTCCATCACACATACCTTTGTTCAAAATCCACACACAAATTTGAACATCTCCCTAAATACATATCTTTCCCATGATTTAAGGGATATGTTAGTACAGTTTCCATGGTTTACATCCAGAGAAGCCAGTCAGAAATGTCCACTTCCTCAATCCCTTCCTCTAATAATCTTTATCAGTTCTTTTGCTGACTTTTTATCATGCTTTCTTTCTAGTGTTAAATTACTCTTTCTTTCTTCTCTCTCTCAAAGAAAGGTTGGAGCTCTGAAAGCTGCAGGTTGCCAAGAAAGGGTTAATCTGCCCAGGTCTTCGATGGTCGATGTGATCAGCCGCTCTGAAGAGGGTGCGCTTGTCTTCTCTCCCCCCCTTCCCCTCTCAGCCCGGGAGTCACGGAGGAGGTGGAGTAGGGGCGGTCCTTGCCCATCCCTCGGTGGCAATTGGGGTGGGCTCGGCCCAGCCGGGCCCAAAGGTGTTATCAGGGCCCAGCTCCTGGTGCTCCCTCCCGGCTCGGCTGGCTCCAGCCCTCCGGTCCCTCCCCCGCCGGCCGCCGGGGCCCAGAGGCACGGCCAGGCCTGAGCCGACTGCCCCCAAGGGGAAGGGAGCAGCAGGGCCGCGCCGGGAGAACGGCCTGGCTCGATGTCACCTCTGCGAGTGACCCGGGGGAAAGGGAAGACTTGCCCTCACCCAGAATGTTATATGGGTATTCCTCAAAGTCGCATCTAGCTTTCTCAATGGTCAAACAATATGTTAGTATTCAGAAATGGACTCTGATAGGTGCCTGTCTCAAACAATTCCAAGGTCCTGACAGGGAACTGTTTCCACTTAACTAAAAACCAAACTGTGTCAACCTATAACAATGATAATGATGAATAATTAATTTAACCCCAGTGTCACTTTACTTAATCTATTTTAGAAATCCTGTATCTGCTGGAGGATACAATATACATAAATCTACAAGAATAATGGTATTCAAATATTTTCAAATTTATTTTGTTTTTAATGGCTAAGTGCCATTCTTTGGAAGTATTTTCTATAGTTAAACAGTTTCTTTAAATCACTGTGAGAAGCAGAATCCTCTGTGAGAAAAAGCCTTTTCATTGTCCACTTCTTCTCTTCCAGTAAGATTTATTTCAGTACTAATACTGCATTTTTCCATTACCGAATTGTTTATACGGGAGGCGTGCACATTAGGTTGGTTTCACAACACCAAATTCTAAAATAACCAAAAGTAACTTAAACTGAAATTAACTAATACCATTAAAAACTGTACATCAAATTCATGTTTCGAATCAGATGCATCAGTGTTCACACACCTCATACATACTCCTTACCTGAACCTCATTGGGAAGAAGCTCATATATTTTCTCCACAGCCTGACACAAAAAGCTCCAGCAAAACTGGGCAGGGTTGGGAAGTTTCATTGCCTGGATGAGCCCCTGTAGAACACACTGGCAAATTTCTGGACTTTTTGTGCGGTTTCTCACTTCAAATTGTTGTATCAGAAGCACTTCTGTAAAAGACTGCAGTTTGTCTTCTGCAACATGTTGCATCCACAGGGACAGGGACATGAAAAGGTATTTTTGAGTTTTCATCTGAAAAAGGAAAACGTTTGCTCGGTTTCAAATTCTAGGTCTTCACTGACCTTGAACTACTGCTGAATAAAATTATAAAGAGTGGCTCAAAAACCACTTACAAAAGCACTTAAAGTCATAAATATTTCTCAGCTCTTTTCTTCTTCCCTGTTTTGATGTATTTTTTGAATTAAAAAGAGTGATATTCTGTTTTCATTAAAAATTGAAGCAATTACTTTCAATGAATCCTAGACATCACACCTCCACATGGGTAGAGCAATTTTATTACATGGTGCCCACTGCATTCCTAGATAAAGCATACGACTGTCTGGAGAGTCAAGGACAGAAGTATGATAGCCATAGAACCATTAATTTTGCTAGATAGTGAAGAAGAATGAATAACCTGTACAAAATGCAGAGCTTACATACCCTGTGGCTCACCTCATTTTGTGACCTCAAATTCCCACTGCAGCTGGAAAAGTGGTAGTCAGAAATAAAATCTTTTTTTTTTGGTACCTTACCAATGATGTACCTTTAAAACTTCCAGCAGATGTTTGCATATCTAAGACTAATGAATTAAAACAAAAAACGCTCCTTGAAGAGATCACAGAAACAAACAATTTTCTGAGAATTGTCATGAATCTGCTCCTGAACTTATACAAAATGACAGAAATGTGCAGTCAAGTTTCTCTGGGATTCAGGGAGTTTTACAAACTGTACCATGGAATCCATGCTTTAATTCCAGAAGACTAAAGCATCAATTAAGGATAAGACTGAATTTGATTATACCTTCAGGTATCTACAAAATTAAGGCAAGGTTTTCAAGACATAGCTTTTTTTACTAGTTAGCTAGATCAAGAGACCTTGCTAGAAAAAGTAGGAAAGCTTTTGAACAAATTAGGGTGGACCTTTTTATTAAGACTAGCACCTAGTATAGTAAAAAATACCTTTTCTCCCTATGTGCCATGCTTTATGTCTCCAAGTTACCAGCACTATAGCATGAAATGAGAGAGAGGAAAAAAGTCTTAAGCAGTAAAGTAAAATCAGTGTAGCAAGTCTTAAGTCTGCCTTGAATTTCAAGGCCCCAGAATAACCTTTCTCTCACTATAAATAAGACTAAATGGTATTTCTGAAGAATTCTGAACCCAGTAATCCTTTTCTGGTGAGACAGCCTGAACATTGTCACTGAGGAATTTTATACGAAAGAGGTGCTGAGCTCCCACAAGTTTTCTGACATACGTACACTGAGACTGTAGATAAGGGGAGGTGCCACCCACATTCCTAAAAGCATTGCTGCATTTTGAGATGACTGAGCCTGCGTCACAGCCAGTTCAAGGCAGAGATGTTTTACCTCATCACCTAAAAGAGAAGGGGAAAAAAAAGTATAAAGAAATTATTTTCCCTTCCATTTTGTTCTCAACTCATAAAAAAAGAGGGTTACTGTTCGACTACAGCACTACATTACAACGTGTTTTTCTAAAAATCCTACTTAAAGCTTTTAAAACGTACATGTTAGAAGACTCCTAACTCCTAAGACTCCTGTTTCCATTCATGCACTTTCGGCAAGAAATATCAGCATTTGTTGAAGTTATTTCAATTCACTCAGGAACAAAAATGTGGGAATGCTAAGAAACGTAAAAATTAAAAAAAAAACCCTCCTTGCCAAATAAAGTTAAGATTTAATCCAAAGAAGGAAAATGAGTCAATATTCCTGGACTATGATGCTGTCTGAAATCTAAAACCAGCCACAAAACACACATAACTGTTTCCTCTGCAAATTCCCTGATTTACAAATGTAAGACTCCTAAGTGAAAAGCCAGAATAAAAAACCCCTCCAGAGAGTTAACAAGTTTCAATTCCTCATAAAAACTGCAAACCTCAGTATAGGAAATTTTTTTCCATTATTTTGAAAATTATCACCCAGTGTAATTTAGTAGAAAGTATATTTCAAACTAGTGATAGCTAGATGAACTACCAAACATTTCAAATATGTGAAAACACTGCATGCAGGCTCTGACATGGGCATTAGACCAAGCACTTAGCAAGTACTCAGAACAGGATACAATCAGTTAGGTTTTCTGATAGGCTCTTACATAAATAGTTCAAATGAAATATTCAGGCCACTTTCACCAGTGTTTTAGGGAACTTCTCAGCTCTGATCTTTAGTTTTTCTTCAGTTAAAACGATGTTCACATGGTGATGACAAATAAATACTTGCAAACACTATAAAATCAGTCTTGAAAGCATAATAAAATGAAACACTGCACTAACTTCAAGTCCTGAAGAGGGCTCCAAAGTTTGTGAAAGCTGCATTAATAAAGAACTCTTGTGACAAATACAAAAGTCTTAATAGAAAACTACTACTCTTACCAAAGTCCAGCCTCATCAAAGGAGAAAGAATGGATGCCCAGTTTACAGGTGGATACTGATGGCTTTCTCCAACTAATGCAATCGGTGCCAGTGCTACTTTCACCAGCTCAGCTGGGACAGATTCAGGGCCTAGAACAGAAGATTCAGACAGAGCCTGAATTTTATACACACATATCACACAGCTGAACAGCTCAGCAAAAAAATGTGAACACTGTATTCTAGTTCAAGCTGTAATAAAAAACTGAAAAGTTTTACAAAATCATTGTTACTTCCTTTTGCATCTGAGAATTATTCATCTCATCTATAATGAACAGTTACATTTTTAATCTCCTGTCAAAATGTTTTTGTTACTAATAAATAGAAACTTTCTGGTCCCTTGTTTTTGAGTCAGTTTACAAGTTAATACAGATATTCTTCATCTAGTAAGGTAGTATTTTTGCATTTCTTATTGGAAGAACAGCAAAGTTTTCTGACTCTGCTTTCCTTTCTCATCTTGTACTTGAAGGCCAAAAGAACAGCCAGATAAGTGCTAACCTTTGCTACATACTGTGTTATGTCAACATAAGTTAACTCAGTCCTCCTGGAATCAAAACATGGAATCAAAACCTCCATTTAAAGCAAAACTTGCTTCATAGAACAGCAGTGAGCTCACTTAGCTCCACAAAGGAGTAATTGTCTCTTTATCTTCCTTAAGACTACCCCAAGACATCTCTTTCACCAGGCTTCCTCATGTAAGACCATACTTTCTTAAGGCTTCTTTGAATCTATCACAGCAGCAATCTGTTTAATATACCACTCTGTTACAGAGAATCTTGAACCAGCATCACTCAAATAAGGGGAAGCATAAAGTCAATCTGATGATGGAGTATTAACAGAGCATACAGGCTTAACACTTAAAATTATTTGACTTTCATTCTCACAGGGAAGAAACATCATCTCACCAACGGAGAGGGAAGGGAAAAGTGTTTTAAATGTCAAAAATTAGGTGGAGAAAATGGAAGTCCTAACTACACAATATTACCTTATCTTTTTGAGTGTAATTAAATTTCTATTTTAAATACATCACATTAGTGAAGTTCAAATTTATACTTAGAAAAGTTCTCTTAGCAAATAAAAGCAAGTGTTTAAAGTCAGTTTTTATAGCTGTAGCAAATTTCCCAGAGGAACACTGTAGTTTGATCCTTACCTTTCTTTCCACTTTCAATGGCAAAGTCAATGGCTGCCCTGATAAAGCTGTTTACAGGTAAGTAGCTAAAATCTGGAGGAACTGTGAAGACAAAAAGACTGCTTATATTCTAAAACATCATCAGCAAATACTATAACCTTCTGCTCCCATGTAAATTTAAATGCCAAATTTGAGCTGTGTTTGAGCTAACTGATTCTCTAGGTGACTCAGAGTATTGAGATCACAGGACTGACAGACATATTGGCCTTTTCACCTCTAAGGCAAGCTAAATGCTTCTGGTGGTGAGAGGTGCCAGGTCTGAAAAAACAAATTCACAGATCAACTGAAAAGCCAGGGACAAGATCTTCCTTAAAAATACACTGGGAACTGCAAGTTGGGGTTTGAAAGGGAGTACTTCAAAATTTTAGTAAGTTTAATGTAGCAGAGTCTATCTAATTAACCTTAAAAAGATAATAGCTCTCTGACCTTAGGCATGCATGCATGCAGGCATACAAAAAAGCAGCAGCTTTGAGGGACTTTTCTCTGTGATGTTCATCTACATTTTGTATTTTTGATTCCCAGTTTAGTTCACACCAAAGTGAACAGCTTCAACTTCAACAGTTAGTGCTTATTACTGGTATTTAATTAATGATTAATTATCTGGTCTTTATTTTGCAGCAGATATTGAAACAATACTGAAGTTAGTGATGTATAAGCCACCCTGAAAGGGCACAGAAATTTTTTTTTTATTTCAACTAACTAGAGAAGACCTGTTCTAAAAGAAAACCTTTTAAAAAGTCAGCTTGGTCTTGTTATAGACTCATTTTTAAGTACTGACTTTTTTTATGCAGTGGGAAGTGCTAAAACATGTAGTAGATTATCAGTTCTGAAAGGGATGGAGTAGATGTCAAACATATGTGCTATAGGAACTGTAAAACCTGTTTGCAGTTTATGCTATCAAAAAATAAAGCAGCAATATACAAGTTCGACCAGAACAATTTAGAACCTTACTTTCATACTACAAGTAAAAGCAGCTGTGGGGGATCCTATTCAGCACACTGATTCCGGCTTCAAGTTCCAACCTTTAGGCACACAGGACCATGAGATCTCTGATTCAAAGGCTGTCATGTCCTTCACAGGGCTGCATTGTCTAATTTGTATTATCTAATGTATCCCTAACTGTTTTTTTAGTGATGTGCTATTTCTACATCTCCTTTAAGAAGTAGTAATAAAGTATCTTACCAGATGCCCTGTTCTGAGTAGAAGATGAACAGGACATGTGAAGACGTCCCAGAAGCCTTGCTGCATTTGTCTGAAGACCAATCTGCTCTGAAAAACTAATTATCTGTTGAGACAACAAACCACTAGTTAGACAAATTTCCCTACACTGCCTCGTTCAAGCTGGATACAAACATTATGTAGTTTCCTTCAAAAAGACCTGGCTTGCTTGTGCAAGGTATGAAGGTATGCTTCACACGGGAGGAGGAAACAGAGGCTACCTTCTTACCTGTGTAAGGGTTCTGATCACTTCATTCCGCTTAGTTTGAAACTGTGAGGACTGAATGCTGTCAGATTTCAGCTGCAAGAGAAAAATTAAAAAAAGGTGAATTTTGTAAGACGTAAAAGAAGAAGCAACAAACAAAAAATTCTGAAAACAGACTACATTTGCACCCATGACTTTCTCTGAGGAGCAGGAGAGAGAAAAGGACAAAGCTTGCACGGCTGTAAACTTTTCCCCAGTGGCATTGCATGTGATAGCAAAATGGAACAAAACCCATTTTATGCATTGCAGTTCAATATTGCTTGGTTTGTACCCAACTTGAATTATTGCAAAAGTGTGATGTCCTGGTTTATAGCCACTGCTGTAGGAACAGGGAGGATGCATACCATCTTGCCTTCTAGACAGATTTCTCCATGAGATTAAGGTGTATATATAGAGAGAGAGAGAGAGAGAGAGAGAGAATAAGAATATATAAAAATAAGCATATTGTCACCTGTATCATGGCTCCTTCAGAGCCCACCAGTGCAACGAGCCCACTGACAGCAGCCAGACGCTCCATTGTTGGAGAACCCTGGAAGCATAATTCAGGACCAGTGAGCCAAAGTGATGACACTACTGTAGGACAAAATGCTTGTTTCTTCCAACGCTAAAACCATGACTGCCATCATTAGTAAACCTCCAATCCCAGCCTTTTCAGATCAGACTCCAGCATGGCAGATACTACTACTCTCTTGATGAATGAAAGCTTTATGTGGACCTTCCTCCTCTCTCCTCCAAATCTGAAATCATCATGGATTGACAAATCACCTTTTTCCCCAGCAAAATCAGTATTCCACAAAATATGCCCGTGTAATTCAACTCAAAACCAGTTTCTTTATTGGTAATTATCTTCAGCTGCAATCTTAATGTGTAAGTTTAGGGTTTGATTTGAAACACCTAACTTTTCCAGATAAATTGAAATGATTGTAATGACTAAGGCACTATAATCACCCTTATTTTTTCTAGTTTTGACAAGCAGCACCTGATTTCACAAGACATTTTCACTTAATAACCTAGACTTTATCCTTGGGCAATGTTCCAAATTAGGGAAAACATCCAAATTAAGACCTCATTGAGATAAGCATTTCTCACAGATTTTCCAAGCAGAAGAGAAACAGGGATTTTTTTCCCTTTGGCAAACAGCCCAAAGTTATACTCTTGCTTTCAAATATCAATCAAACACCATATTCAGATAGTCATAACTTTTCCTAGCATCACTCCTGCAGAAGCAAGCAAAATTATGTTCCTACTGCTAATTTTCAACCCCGCACCATCTCTTCCCCACCTCCTCCTCTATCCCCACCCATGCAAAAAACCCCAAAATAACAAAACAAGTACAAAACCCAGGATATGCATTCCAACTCCTTTACCTCTGCAAGCATGATTTTTATCCAGGCTGGTATTAGTCTGTTACTCAGGTCTTCAGCTTTCCCATGACCACAAGCTGACAATCCATGTACTATCGCACCTAAAGCTAAAGCAAAACTGTAGGTCTGTAAGGTGAAAAGAACTTAATTAAAAACAGATTTTACAAAGCAGTCTGTATTTATTTCCCAAGAATTAGAGGTAATGTCTTTGTCTAGAATAACAGATGCTTTCATATTTCAAGTGACATGGGATTTTCTGAGATTAGATCTTAGGCACATAGTGTCTTTGTTTTAGAGTATATTTTATGATATGAAGATAAAAAGCTCTAGCACAAATAGTGAGCTCTGACTTCCTATTTTTCAGATAAACATTCTGAACATTTGATTAATGTAATAGCAAGCTTTGATTCAAAATGGTTGCCTCCTTCATTTCCGGGCAAACATTAACCAGAAAAGAACTTGCTCTAAAATACTGAGATTATTTTTGGCAACTTGAGGGGTACTCTAGGACACTAGGGATAAAAAACACACTTGGAGGAAGCTGTGGCTATAGTTATGATGCACTGTCAGGTGGTTGAGGGAAAGCAAAAATTCAGAACAGCCCAGTTGATGTATTTCCCCACCAAGAAAAAGAATTTATAGAAATATGCTATAAAAGACACAATAAATGGCAGGGTACATGGACTAAAGACATCAAACGTAACAATTTCTCGTCTAAATACAATTAAACACATACAATTTGCTTTTATTTCACTGTCTGGTAATTTCTATATGCATTAATGAATCAAGTGGTAGTCTTAGTAATTGCATGGTATGCAAAATACATTCGGTATTAGTTAATGATGAAAGTAGATCTATATAATTGTCTTGAATTATAGTTCAGGTAAAGTAATATTAAATAGATAAAGAGAGAGAGAGAACTGAAGCAAATCCTAAATATAGAATTATTACCTGCTGATTATTTTCTGCTAAGGTCCGTAGCTTGCTCATAGCCTGCTCAGCCTCAGCTGCTTCTATGATTCCAACACTGAAAGCAGAGACACAGGAACAGGCCACAGAATAGGCAAGCACCTGAAAAAAAAAATACTCCATTAACTAGTGCTCATTGTGGCAATGGTCACATTGAATAATGTGCCAAAACGATAGAAAAGACATAACATTTTCGCTTTATATTTTCAGGTATTTATTCCTTTTCTGAAAGACTAGGTTAAACAAATACAACTAAAGCTTGGAAGTACTTCCAATTTTACAGAGGTCAAACTCCTGACCTTCCACACAAATGTAGCTATTCTCTCAACACAAGTATCTGATCATTATTTTTTTAAGCATACGCAGCATGCTCTGTTCCCATCAAGACTACAAGCAGGTCCACCAGGCCAGAAAATAAGCATGTAGAACTGTCTCACACACAGCCCACCACACCAACCTCTTGTCCTTGCAGAAGGATTCTGCAACATTGCTTTTCTGTTCTCCTGCCTTAGAGAACAGAATGAGAATAAGGAAGTGAACTCTAAACTACCAACAAAGCAAGCGTGCCAACTCTTTAACCCCCTCCGTACTGAAGTTAAGCAGCAGAGCAACACGACTCTGAGGGAAGCAGAGAGCACCCGCCAACTGTGCAGGACTGACATCAATTTGACCTGTAGCAAGTAATGTGCAGATTGTACCTCTTGCTGCGGCAGGCCAAAATTACTTCCCAAGTACTGGGTTATATCCAAGTAATTTACAGCTCTGAAAGAGCCTCTTGTGTATCTCATATAGTAGCATTCATCCTAGAGTGCTGCCCAAATTTTACAAATCCTTACAGAGGTTTTAATTGCAAAGGGTAGGTTTTGCTTTTCATCCCAAACCATCTCATGATGTTGAGCAGCTGCTGCCTTGCATTCCAGCAGTTGCTGCATTGAACTCAGTTTCATTTCAATACTGCACTTGAAGATCTCTGGGGACTGATAAATTATTTCATAGCTGTAAGTAATTTTAATGCATGAACCATAAACTGCAAAAGGCTAATCCCCAGTACATATGTACTGCCAAAAAACTAAAACTCCATCGAAGAACATGTGTAATAAAGAGCTTCCAGAATGCTACCAACAGGGGGAAAAGAATAATACTATCAATCTCTATTAACTCCCATTAAAAAACATAGGATTATGCAACTCAACTGCTCAGCTGCTCCAGGCTTACACACGTCATGTACAGGCAGAACTGCTTTTCTTGTGCAAAACATCTGCTTGTTCTGATTATTGTTTTCTGTCGCAAACTATTTGAATTTCATCAGCTTTCATTCTCAAGTTTTACCTCAGTAGAGTTATAGGCTAAGAACATGTACCATGTCAAAACTTCCAGGACATATCCTGGAAAAAAATTCCCTGAAATGTAGGGCTCAGTTTAAGTGTTCAAAACATAAAGACAATAGTAAATGGGGCCATAGCAGCATGGTACTAGTACAAAAATCACATTAGCAGGTGACACCAAATTTCAAAGAAGCACACAGAAGGCATATTGAGGGAGGAAGTATTAGCATTTAAGTTCTCTCTGAGAGTAACTTGTCTGCTTTTAGTAGATCAGATGAGCAATAAACAACTGTATATAAGAGACCCATCTCCATAGTTACTCATGATCCAACTTTCAACAATTTAATTTGAGGTTAAGAAATTCAAGAAGACCTGTAAAGGAGCATGTCTGCTATCTTTTCAGGCAGTTTATTAATGTGTGTAAGCATTACACATTATTCTATTCTTGTCGCTTTTTTTCCTCAGAAGACATAAACCCATATATTGTGAAAGAAAAAGTAGAAATCAAGCCTTCCAGTACCACAGGTTAAAAATTTCAGCAAAAAGATTGTAGTTATTAAAGGGAGGCATCAAAATAAAAGGAAGATTTAAAATTTGTGATAAAATAGGTCATACCTCCTGGACTCCTCTGCTTTGGTCTTCACTGCTTTCCAGGTATTTGCAGAGTTTTCTCAATGAAGTAGTAACATGCACTCGGGATTCTGTTTGGCTACTGTGACTCATAAATGAAAGAACAAGTCCTACTCCTAAAATACATCCAGTGCTTTAATAGAAAACAAAAGAGAAAGGATTAAGTATGCTTTGGCTGCTTTGAACTCCCTTTAAACCCCAACAAAATTTGTGGGCAAGGAGACCGCTTGGCATTGCCTGATAACTAGCTCTGCAGATATTTTACTACCACAGTCAATTTCGTAAATGGTTTTTATTTCGCACATCATTTTCAGGAAATACCAGATGAAAGAAGACCATAAGAAGAAAATGTGTATTTAAATAATAAATCCTACACATACAGCCTCATTACTCCTTCTGCCTCTGAAGAACCAGTAGCCCCAACAGCAAGCAGCATAAACTACTACGAAGGAAATAGGGATTCAGATTTCTATGTGTGATTTGTCCTGATAACAGTATAAACTAGGAAATATCAGTTAAACATATTAATTGCAGGTTCACTGGGTGTACTAGCATTTGCTGCCGTCAGACTCCTCCAAGACATGTTTCATTTGCAAAAGTAATGAAATTAGTGACTAAGCCAAAGAGCTGCTAAGATGGCTGTAGAGATTAAGGTATTCACCTGCACAACAGGAATGGTCAGGTGGGCATTCTAACCCATATGTACTAAAATTTGCATATCATCAGGGCAGACAACTAACTGTTTAAAGCTGAGGATACTGAAAATTGCACCAAGAACATAGTTTCAAAGGACATAATGTAATAGGGCAGCTGGAACAAACATTTCTACATCTCCGCCTCTTTTCCAGATTTTATCAGAAATTCCATTCTGGACCAAAGATCTTTTACTAAATTCTGCATATGTGCTCCTATAACAAGTTGCAAGTCATCAGTTTTGTCAGAAAACTTCCAAACAGTTCTGGCTTCCATCATGAGATACTAAAGCATAGCAGACACTTATTGCTCTGAAGGTGATCTCTCACTGGCACACATCCACAACAGCTCTTATCTGTAGACGATTTTTTTTCCTCCTTGCACATCTCCCTGACACTGCTTGAAGCAAGCAGCAAGCAGTCAAGTGAACATGGCTAGGATCTTAGGCAATCTCCTAAGCCTCTCCTATCCAACTTAAAAATGGCAAGAGCTGCTTTTACTCAGCTAGGTAAAAAAAGTAACATCTGAGAACAACTTCAGTAATATTTTTAAGATAATGTTTTACAGTAACTGGGGATTAAGGATGATTGAGCACAGCTAGAAGACATGGAGGGGTCTCTTGGGAGCGGTATTTTTTCCCAGCAAAGATAAAACAAACATTTTTAAGTAACTGAGTCATGATCTGAATTCATGAATAGCCAACAAAACAAGGACATGGCTTTTATACAAGAGCTCTAAATTCATTACAGTACTGCCTGTTGACAAAACTACATAGAAAGAAAATGGAATTTCTCATTAGAGCTATAGTATTTTATATTATTCGCTGTTATAAAAGACCTAAAACATAATTGGGGACTAAAGCCAGAATGAAACTTTACCTTCTCTGCCCTCTTTTTTGTAACTAACAATTGCTCTCACTTGGCCACCTCATTTGTGAGCTACATAAAATGAGTATTCAGGCATATTTCATCTACATGATACCTCAGATTTCCCAGCACATTTTAAGTGTTTTACTGCCAGAGGTTGCAGGGAGTCCTGCCTTCCACTGGGGGCAGCCTGAGCCTGGACAGCGCCAATTCCCACACCTGCACTGCTCAGCAGACCTATGCTCAGAACACTGTCCTCCTGTTTTTAGTGAAGAGCACCAGTTTTGCAAGGGTGAAACACTGGTGAAAATCCTCATGCCTCACAGCTGATCATGCCAGTGTCACACTGGATGAAAAGGCCGAAAAGGACCTTCCTTTGGAACAGCAGTTTACAAGTGCAGAAATGCAATATGTGGACAACTCTGCACCATTTACAGCTTTGCATTACTCCTAGGCTCACAGACAGCTCATACTAGACACCACCTTCCTCTTAAACTTTAAAAACCATACCCATCACAAAAAACTACCCCCCTCTTCAATCTTCCCTCCCTTGTTGCCATTGTTTCATGTTCGTCTGGCAACCTCTTGCTGCCAGAGAGGTCTAGCCTGGCTCTTCTCTGAGGCTTTGATCTCCAGCTAAAAGGCTGCACAAACCAGCAGCAACAGGCAAAGGGGTGCAGCTGGTACAGTTCCTGTGTACTGTGTGTCTCACCCTGTGCCACTCAAAAGGCAACAGAAATCCTCACTAAGCTATACAGATTCACAGCTCAATGGTGCACAGCTGAGACTCCTCAGAACTTTTCAGAAAGTGCACTGCAGAAGGAGGCCAAAGGCAAGTGAGAATTATTGCTGTTTCTTTTGAACACGGAAGAGCTGGGCAGAGTAATGCTCAAAATCAAAGAAAAACTTATCCACTCAAGATACCTTGGCTCCTTCCCTGATTTGAAAGATAAGTAACTGCTGTGGAAGAAACCTGCTGCCATGCTATGTTAGTTGTCTCATGGCAACTGATGTGTTTTATTGTCTTAAGAGTTTCAAATCCTGACTGTAAAGCTTAAGCAATGTAGTCCAAGTCTGTGACTGACTGTTTTAGGGAGCATGTGGCCCTCCAAAGGGCCTTTCCAGCCCGCCTGAGCTGGTGATGAATACTGGAAGTACTCAGAATGGGCTGTCTCCTTATCCTATTCTTATACTTTTCTGTGTAGAATTAAGGAAGAAAGTGTGAAATAAAAAGGTAGAATTCAAAATAAAGTATCATCAGTAATAAAAGAAACTCACTTGTACTCCAGACTGGTGTCAAAGCAACAGTCCTCCAACACATCCAGGGACTTCATGAGAACCATGTTCATCTGCTGACCAGGTATATCACTACAAAACCAAACCAAAACAGAAACAAAAAATAAATTCAATGCCTGACAGTGGGAGGAGGTACCTGATAAAGCATTATCTTAGCTAGACCTGTTACTATTTGTAAGCTGAAAATTCATGACATTTCACACTATTAGCTCTGTCAATCTCTCTCCACCTCAATGCCTAAAAATGAAGATAAAAAGATTAAAAAAGATGCATCTCACTCCAAAGATGTCATATGGGCTCCCCTCTTATAAAACGTACTCCATTTTAATAATGAACAGGACATCTTTAATGGAAACAAGTACTATGATCTGATACAAGCTATAGCTACATCCTTATGAGTTTTGATTTGTTGCAAAACAATGCTTTGAAGAATATGTAAGATTAGGCTTTCAAATCATGCAGGGCAGTGAAAGAGTAAAACTAGTCCGCAAGAAATGGTTAGTTAAATGTATTCACTTAACACATCTCACCACAGAAATAAAACAAACACAAACCCCCTAAATATTGATTCACATATTCCAAAATACCGGGCTGATGTAACTTCATTCTCTTCAAGAGTCTTTTGACATTTATGTGTACCTCAGTTGTCCCACTGATTAAACATCCACAATTAGTCTATTCTCAAATTATGTGACTGAGTCAGTTGCAGCAAGGCATCAAGACACCAAACCATGAAGATTAGAACTCAGCAATGCCTCAGTTTTAACAAAAGCAGGTGCCTTGGAAACATTAGCTTCACTGAGCAAATTAACAACTGCCAATCAAATGTTTGGTATCTGTGCTTGTGTACTAATTAAACTTTTTTTATGGGTATACAGGAAGACAAAATCCCTGTTAATCAAGAAACTGGAGGAGTGTAAAGCCAAACCTACTTCTCAGTTCCTCTGGAATCAGCAGAAATTTGCAACTGAGGTCAACCTTTCTGAAAAGGAGGCATTTTCTAACAACTTCAGAACACCTCTGTGCTGCCAACACAGCTATAACAGCACGTTTTAAAGACAGTTCATTACACTACTTCCATTGTAGCTCCATTCTCACATGTGTAACTCACATGAGGTAAATGAATGTTGTCCCATGTCCAGAGAACCACTTACAAAGGAACCAATAAGAACTCAGAATTATTTTACAATTATGTGTTCCAGTGTAACTAGTCCCATTTAAAAGCATATGTGTTGCTCTTCTAACTGATTGCTTTACACTTTGTACCTTGGGATAATATGAAAATTAGTCTCTCATCCTGAAAGAATGACAAAATACCTGGGATAGCTCTGGAGGGGGCTAAAGTGGGGGGAGAAGACTGGTAATAGGAAGCACTTTTAAGAAACATTACAAAGCCCTTCAAGAATCATTTGCCTATGCCTTGTAAATACTTTAATTCCTCAGAGCTTAAGGCCACATGCAGAAAAAGGAAATTACTTTTGCAACTACATTAAATACAGTCGTTCTCACCTGACTTTTTCTTCATACAAACGTGACATGAACATCCCCAAACCAAGACCCATGTGGATTTGAACAGCCTGAGACTCATCAGCATTTGGTTTCCCAGGCAACCTGTCAGTCAGCATACTCAGGACCTCCTCAATCTTCTCCTTGCATGATACAATGAAAATTGGCACCAGGAGGGACAAAGCTGTGGCTGCACAGGATCGAGCTATAATACTAGCAGTATTTTCACCTGAATAGGATTTCTACAAAAACACAAAAGAGAGTATTTTTTTTTCTCTTACTCCTTTTCAGGTAATAACACTCAGCATTTGAGGAATTTAAAGTAAACACCTATATAGCAAACAGAAGCAGCACAGAATGCAATCCAACATTCTTTGCATGTGGCTTTTACCGTTTTGATAATGAAGACAAAAACTTTAGGCAAACACAAATATAAACAGAAAGCACAATGAAAGAAAGTTAGCAAGAGCAAGAAAATTTTTCGTTTTCCTCTATTCCAACAACTACAGCTCAAACAGAACCCAGAAACTTCATTATTAGAACTCCAGGTATGAAATAATGATGTATTACCTTGCTATTAGTTCTACAGCACATACCTGATAGAACCATGGGAAGACCTGCCCTTTAGGTTGGTAGCGGCTATTCACAATACTCAAGAGGGTCTCCGTGACCATGGAAATCCAGTGTTTCATAGGAATAAAATCAGGTTCAGTCTATAAAAATCAAACTCAAAATAGTCATTACTTTTTCTTAAATCAAGTTCTACCTAAACAGAAGCTCAGCTGCTGATGTTCCAGCTGTGATCCATCATGAAAGAGATTATTTTGTCATTCCTATGTAGTGTAAGTAGCATAATTTACTTGTCACTGCTGACTCTCCAGACACTACTTTTGATTGAATACTATTCAGTGGAGCCAAAAATCATGAAGTTATGAAAAAAGAGTTTGGCTGGCTTTCAGTGTCCATAGAGTTACGTCTATCTCATCTGTCAAAATGGTCAAATAGATGAGTTAGACATTATGCTTCTTGTGACAAGTGATACACACTCTACCCGCTTCTGTATAGATCACAGCATCTGACACAGATGGCATTCACTGAGTATGGTGAAATTTGAACTTGAAAATGTGAAGTACTTCACATCCACTTACCAGCCCCACAAACAACTGGTCATATTACTTCTCTGTATTCCATTAAGAGAAAGGACCCTCTACCGGATTCACTCACCTCAGGCACCCCTTCAGTGTCTGAAGAAAGGCTGCTTTCATATTTGGCTACAGCAACTGCAAGGCCAGTTAAAGCAAAAATAGAGTTTCCTTTCACCACTGGACTGTCCCTGAAAAAGACAAACAGTTAAGAAACATAATAGAGATGCTGGCAACAAAATATATATCTCAAAGCAGGAAAGTTACGCTACAGCTGATCCAGGAGGGAAGGACTTTGCCCCTAGCAACTTCATCGGGCTCTCTTCTAGCTCAGCAGAAATCTGTTACATTTCATCTTCATGAATTAGAGAAAGAATGGAGAAGTGTTTCAGTCTTTTTTTTCTTGTCTGTCTTTCATATAAAGGCTAGCACACACAAAGTTATACAAAAGCAGAAGCTTTCTTCTCTACAGTAAAGACTGCTGCCCTGCAGAACAGTAGCACTCACAGAAATGCAGCAGTTGATAGTACCATTTCCATAGAGGACAAAACAAAAACATCTTCAAATGGAGAATGCTAGAGAGGCAGATGCCACGGCATTGCAACAGCATGACAAGATTTAGCAGAACAGCCATTATGGAAATATCAGCTTAAAAAAAAGTTTTGAATTACTTCTCTGCACTAGAAAAACACTAACATCACAGAAAATGATAGGATTCAAAGAGTACTAACTTCCATGACAGTGCAAAACTTCAAGGAAACCAAGAAAGAAAATCTGCCACTGACAAAAAGGAGGGAAAACATGACTGTGTTCAGTTTTGTATAGGGAAGTATATTGATATTCTAGTCATTCCCAGAAAAACATATTGCAATATAATCCTGATGGAACTCTCTTATGTTGTTTTACAAAAGCAGCTGAACAACATAACTGTATTAGACCACTTACAGGCCAGTAGACTCTTTGCATCAGTCTTCCATTTCTAAAAACTTCCTTGACTGCCACCTTAAAAATACACCTACACTTCCAATCTAGCATTTATTCCAGATCCAAAGATGTCATTATCACAGTAAAAACATTTTCTGCATTTCTATTTTGCTTTTTAAAACAAGTAACATGAATCTTAGTGGAATGTCATCATTTGGAACAGTGAAACTATCTCCTCTCAGATAAGAAGTACTTGCAAATAATTACAACAAGGTACTCACTTAAGTTCTTTGAAGCATCTCCGTTTCTTTTGCCTTAAGTAATTTCCTAATCTCTGCATGAAACCTTTGCTGACTTATCATCAGCTTCTAAAAGGCTACATTTCATTATGTACCTCAGAGAGAAACTTCTAAATCTACACACTCATGAAACCTGGATTCTTTAAATTTAATGAAGGTAAAGATCATCTTAACAAGATCTAGGAGGAAAAGGAGCAGCATCCCACTCTTTATTGAAAATATGGGAAAAAACCATAACCTGTAATAATTTACAGTTCTTACTTGGAAGCACCTTTGATGACATCAGTCAACATATCTCTGACCCTGCAAGAGAACAGTAAGAATTTATACCATGTTCATTATAGTATAGCATAAAGTCAGCTGAATTCCTCTTCTGTCTTACATGTGTCTATTCTAGATTAACAACTTTATTAGCCCATCAGAAGACCTAGCACAAAATAATTAGAAGAATTTAATCTGTAAGAAATCTATGCACCACCGCAAGTTTCCTCATGCTCATGTATACTCCCAGTGTATTATAAAGGACTTTTATTTGACTTAACACCACTTTTTGTAAAATGCCGGTTCATGCAATAACCATAAATATGCTTTTCGAGCACATCAAACAGGTACGTTTCCAGATCATTGTGTGATGTTCTACATAATGAAATCTGAATATTTTATAAAGGACAAGCATTACAATTTATTCAACACTTACTGTATTTCTGGAAACCGCTACAGGCAGTTATGCTATGACATGGTATATAAACCTGAATCAATTTAAATTAAATCCATAAGCATGGTTACAATTTCTTACACATTATTGTAGTTGATTTATAATAGGCTATTTGCTTTCAATTTTTAGTTTTGCATTCACATCAAGATTGAAGCAGAGACACAATCAATCTCCTACACTGAAAGGTGTGGATGAGGAGAGAGATCCTCTATTCTAAAATATACAATTCCACCATGACCATGAATGTCATTCTACAGAAAAAGAAACTTCAGACTGAAAATGCCTGTCTCCTAAAACAGGGCTGTATGTTACAAGACTGAGTTACACTCAGGATTCCAAAGAAACCTACCCAGATCTTCCTTCATAATCACACTGCTTTTCAACACAGTTTCAAAGTCACCACACTAGAAGCATCTACAGCTTGGTAAATACCAATGCAAAATAGCAAAAAACCAAAACAAAACAAAACAAAAAAACCCCAACAAAATCACAAAACTTACACAATGAAGAATTAATATTAAAGTTTATACCACATTGTCCAAAATTAGGACAGTTAACCCCAGTGAGCAACAAAAATGCTTAACAGCTACTGAAGTTAGGATCCAAGGAATTGAGCCTGGTTCCTGAGAAACCAAGCAAATAATTGTGAACTGGAAAAGAAACTAAAGCTACTACTGGGCTCCAGTTCATTTACTGCTTTGATTTCTTTCCTGATAAAGGGAATTCTGTTGATTTTTGACATAGCTCATATTATCACCCTTTAGGAAATACAGAGCAGAAATTCCTTCAGGAGAAATCTACAAAAGCAGCATTGCTACAGGCCTTTTTATAGGCCTATCAAGAAAGGGATCAGTCATTAATAAAGGATCTTTCCTACAACACTGTAGCATTCTGGATCTTACAATGCAGCCCTCTATTCCAGAATTAGCTGGAATAAAACAGACACAAATTCTGAATTCTGAATTGAGTGAGACTTAGTAACACACCTTTTTGATGGAAACAGACAAAAAGCATTTTGACTTCGTACATATTTTGCTTCCAATACACTTATGAACAAGTACAAACCCAGGTATTTATACTGTTCATGGATAGGTAGCTTTTTCTCTTGTGAAGCCTCCCACTTCCCACCTTCTTCTTCTGGCCATGCACATACACGCCTAAATCCTGACAGACTGAGAGACACCTCTCACCTGACTGAAACAGAATTAGTGGAGGATATGGATCAAGGTGTGCATCATGTGCTTGCTTTTAAACAACATCCTTACACTCAATGCCAGCTTACCATCCATGGTGTGAGTCCAACATGACATACATCAGATAGTGACTTGCTTTTCTTCCATCAAGGTATTTTCAGTGCAACAGCTCATTAAACTATCAAGAATGAAATTCTTATCTTTGCATAACCCATCTCCTTAAACACCCTATAAAACCCCTGAATTCTTTCACTCTTTCCAGCTGCTCACCTTACAAAGCTTTCAGGCTCTTTAGAGAGGAAGGTACCTGAGAACCCATGCATATGGAAATTCTTACAGTTACACTACAGTCTTTCTTTCCACTCCCCTCTCACACCATGGTCACTGTATCTGGTGGGTGCCTCCTGTTTTATTTCAGGGTGGGTTTTGGTTTTTTTTTTTCACTAGTGCTCACACAGTCTTTAAACTTGCAAAATTAATTTAAAACTTTGCCCTCCTCTGTCCCCTTACTTGCCATTACAAGTGATCAGGAGCACACAGGCATTTCCTTACCATAGCCAGGCTGTAAATTGTTTGTACTGCACCTCTTCAGGATCCTCTTTTCCATGTTTTAACTGCATCTCCAGCTCTGCCTGCCTCCCCTGCAGAATTCCAAAAAAGTCAGAAATGGATCTTAAATAATAAAATTTATTTACATCATAAGACTTCTTCAGAGAATACTCAGGTAACACATGCAGCCTAACCTAAGGGCTAGTTCACTTAAGTGACCTTGACTGCTTAGCATGTGGGATCATACTGTAATAGACAATATATTAAGGAGAAGAATCCATAATTTTTTCTTCTGATTAAGGAAAACAAACTGCAGATGGCATAAACGACCACAAATACTGAGGCATCTATTTAGTACATGCAGAGCCAAGTTCCCTTGGGAAGGGCTACAACAAGCAAGGAGTGAGCTTTAGAATCTGCTAGCCAAAATAGAGTCTAACAGCAAAACATCACTTTATTGATGCTCTGCTTAAGGCAGAATTCCTCGTTCTTTGACTTTACTTGACTCTGACCTCCCTGTGAATTCCTACACCATTTTTTCTGTACATATAAAGAGGTGATATGGATTCTGCCCTATAACATGTTATAACATATGTCGTAACATACATATGTTACCTAAAAATATCTAAAGCAGCTTTAACATTCTGTCTCCAAATAAGAGAACTATAACTTAACTTGTTTACGTTGTAAATTACTGCTTCTTAGCATAGTATTAAGCCTTAAATGAAAAAATTCAGGCACATACGCTGGTTTTTTTCTGGTATTGAATGCTGTAGTTTTGGTGTACATACCAACCTGAAAATACAACACAGTGAATCTTGAAAATCCAGGTCTCACTCAAACAGTGACCCTCCACAGAGACTGAAGGAATACATACAACACACTGACTAAAAATAAGGCACTACAGCAGTTCAGAAACACTGAATTATGTACCACCCAGACTACTCATCTTACACTGTAGTCTGTTTTGGCCACCTCTGATGAAATGTATCATAAAAGTGTAAGGATTAAGTAAGAAGCAAAAAACATAAGCTCTTCTGTCCTGTAAAATGGCAAGAAATCCTACATGCCCTTTGGAAAAAATCTGGTACACGCTAAGCTTCTGTGAAATCTGGCCTTGGATGGGAAGCAAAATAGGAAAGTTATTAAATGTAAGCGACAATGTCCCCGAAAACCGAAACGTGCAATTTGAATAGCTGCTGCTTGGCTTGTAATGGGGCTGGGCTGGTTTAGGATCTCGCATTTTGTTAATGGTCGAGATAAAAATTGTTTTGAAAATGTGAGAGAAGCGTATGTTTTTGCTGCACAGCAAAACAAGGGGCAGTCAAAGCTTCTAGAATTCGTTCAGCTATCTGAGCTGCTTGTGCTGAAAACAGCTGATGTGGCCTGGAAATACAAACAAATAAGCCCTTCTAGCAGCTCAAAGACGGCATTCTGGAAGGAAGCTATTACTTAAACCTTCTTTAGATAATTTTCCTGTTGAAAATCAAATTATTCTACATTGGTCTAAATACCAAGTCAGCTAACCTAACGAAAGAAAGAATTTAAGATATTCCCTAATCATTAGACAGGGTTGAAAAAATTGAAAGAGGAGTCTCATACAGTGCAACAGGATTACATGCTGATTAAGGAGAAGTTCTTTTTAATGAATCATCCCTCGATAGCTTCTGTCTCCTTTGTGGTACTATTATTTCAAATTTCCTACCCAAGCCATAGGTTAGAGCTCTACCTAAAACTTCATCTTCTGAAAGTTCTAAAAATTGACACATTTTGCAAGATGATACAATAAAACCTGCATGAACCTGAATTGTAAATAGAATTGCACTTCTACAAAGTATCCGAGACTGTGTTGTCAGTAGCTGAAGACTACTTTTATTTTTTTAGTAAATGTTATAATTAAGCACCTCAAGCTTTACTTTTTTTGTAAATTGTATGAATGTTCTTGCTGGTAAAATTAAAACCCATACCACTTGAATTAGCAATAATGTCCACAATATTATATACCTCGAAATTACCTGCAGGATTGCACTGTAGGTTCTACTCATAAATCCTAACCACGTCTGTGGCAGCAGTATGGAGTGGTGCCATTCAGAAGGCTGAATATTAACCTGTGCAACACACCAGAAAGGTTAGAAGCAGTTAGATTAAGTCTAACATATGCAGAATCTGTGTTCTCCAGTTTATGATTTGCAGACAAACATTCACTTATTTCCACAGGCCATTACACATGGTTGTAGGAAACTACAATGATCATGTGCTTTATTCTTTCCGATTTTACCCACAGCAAGTTACTTTCAACTTCATTACCCAGGCCAGTCAAAAGTGGTTCCTTCAGGTAGTGCAACAAATAATTGATCCCAGAGAGACAGTGGAACCGTACAAGGCAATAAGCACAACACTTAGCAGCACTGGCAAATGTTTCTTAGTAGTTTGTGAAGATCTTAGATGTTTCTAAAAGCAGAATTGTTAACCAAGATAAATAACTGACCTCCCCTTGTATCATTATTTTACTGAGTCTTCCTGCTTATTCACCTCTATTTTATGCCTCTAATGATCTATGTAAAGCAGTCAGTGTTCTTTCTTCACTTGGATTTTATAACAAAAAAAAAAAAGGACCATCCTAAAGCTCCATGCCCACTGCTTTCAGTGGAAGTGAAAGACTTGTGAATGAGTACTAATACACCTATGCAAATAAAAACATTCTAAATGTCAATCCAAAAAGACAACATACTCCCTCTTGCAGACAATACAAATATGACCTGTAGTAAAAAAGTTAATCTCATCTTAATAATGACTCATGAACTCTAGTCCTTCCTTTTCGTTAAAATTGTATTTACACTTCCTTCTCATCTCTGCTTATCAATTGCTCCAAAAGTTTATGAGCAGTCAAGGTTCCAGTTAGAATAGTTTTCCTTGGGTTCCTGAGGAATCTGCAGCAAGTCCGGTCTTCCCCGTTGCCTCTACTCTGAAATTATTTTAGATTCATACATTAGACTATTTAGATTTCTGCTGGTCAACAGACAGCTAAACATGAGCCAGGCTGTGCCCAGGTGGCCAAGAAGGCAAATGACATCCTGGCCTGGATCAGCAATAGTGTGGCCAGCACAAACAGGGCAGTGATTGTCTCTGTGTTGACACTGGGGAGACCACACCCCAATTTCTCAGCCCCACATTTCAGGAAGGACACTGAGGTGCTGGCACATGTCCAGAGAAAGACAGCAGAGCTGGTGAAGCATGTGGAGCACAAGTCCTGTGAGGACTGGCTGAGGGAGCTGGGGCTGTGTAGCCTGGAGAAGAGGAGGGTCACTGGGACCTTATTGCTCTCTACAATCACCTGAGAGGAGGGTGTAGTCAGGTGGGAATTGGCTTTTTCTCCCTGACAATTAGGGACAGGACAAGAGTGCACAGTTCAAACTGTGCCAGGGAAAGCTCAGGCTGAACATCAGAGGAATTTCTTCATGTAAAGAGCTGTTAAGCACTGGATTGGACTGTCTGGAGAGGTGGTGTATGCATCACCCCTGAAGGTGTTCAAGAAATGTCTGGACATGGCACTAGGTGCTATGGTCTAGTTGAGAAGCTGGTGACTGGTCAAAGATTGGCCCTAATGAGGTCTTCTCTAACCTAAATGATTCTGTGATTCAGGTTTAACTGGTCTCGTAGTGATTTGTGAAGTTCACCATGTTATCCACACTTGTGAAAGACAACAAAACACTGCAGGTATTCATGCAGGAATTACTCACAAAGCTTTAGGCATCTTGTGACATTTCAACCATCTACACAATATCGTCTATCAGGAACAGCTAAAATTTTATGTGTACTAAACAGCTAAAAGTGGATGTGTTTGATGACAACAGAATGGCTGAGGTGCTTTTTATTAATTACCTGTCTTCATGGCAGTAAACACTTTGCAGGTATGTGGAACATGAGGAAGGAAAGAGGGAACTGAATATTTTCACATAACAAAAAACACTCAAAATTCATCTACAACTGAAAATGACTAGACATACTGCTGAAGATTTTCATATAAACAGTACTGCAAACTGCTATTTCAGTACAGGAAACCAGTAGCCTTTACTTGTCATCTATCACTGGATATCAAGGGTAACCACAACTACACTAAGTGTTGAGCAATTAATACTAGCAAGCACAGGGAAAGGTGACAAATGAAGTTCGGATTGTTATTTAAGTGCACAATTCACATGAAATAAGAAAATATTGGCTGGGTGAGGAGGTGCAGAGAATGAGATTCAAAGGAACCGAGAACAAGGATGAGTGCCACAAGGATGAGGTGTTTTTCCTAAGAACATTGCTTGGCCAGACCAAGCAGCCAAGCAATTTTTAAGTAAGAGCTGCAACCGGATATCTGAGGCAGTAAGAAATGGCATGAGCTTGGAGCTAGTAACCTGAGCCTGTCAACTGATGCTTAAGAAGGACATTTCTGCCTGAAAAGACACAAAATCATAGATCATGTTTGTCAAAATGCAATACAGGTAATGCTGGCAAACCACAGGAGATACTATTTCTCTATGTGTTTGGAGTAACACCTTTATGTAAGTGAAATGTTTAGGCAGGTATTTTAAATGCCCTACTTGCATATGGGACATATAAAGTGCCATCTCAGTGATGTAATAAATAAGGCTAGCATTATGTATCTGTATCAAGGAAATAGTGAAACATCCTCTCTTTGGATTTTAAATTTTGCTTAGAGGCTCTTTTTAACATACTAGCATACATATACTTCCAAATCCACACCCTAACATTTCGTTGTGAGAAAATAATTGTCTTTCTCTAAAGCACAGTAGGCTGAATAAAAGAAAAACAAAAATCTCTCAGAAATGTAATTTCTGAATACTGTTTTATCACTGAACAAAATACACTCAGTAAATTCAATAGTAGAAACCAGCACACACTAATTCATATTTGGAATTACATGCATCTAGGCACAGAAGAATACACTACAATGAATTCTCCTCCAGAAAATCCAATTATCATTTTAAGGTACTTCACATACAAGGTTTGAATAAACTCTTGAGTATCTTGATTACATCAAAACCAAACCAGGAAAGAAAAGCACAGAAGGAGCTTTTCACTTTACTTTTCAAAGATGCATGTCATTGCAGCACATCTAATTGAACATACTAAAAAGTATTCAGGGAATAGTTCTTCCACAAGTATACAGAGTGCCAAACATGGTTATTACTTGTAGAGAAGTATTTAATACTGAATAACTCACTCTGAAACTTGACTTTGCAATTGTGCCTGCAAATATGACTCATAAATAGGAAAAAGTAACTTGTGCTATTTCCAACACATTGAAAGCACTTGGATACTGAGAAACATGCAAAAGCAAGACCATTCTCCATTTAAAAAAAACACCTATAAATTGCACCAGTTCAGAGTACCAAAGCCACCATCTACCACACTGGTCTGCCAAAAGCAATCTGCCTCTGCACTTTTTGCATGCAGGATGAACTGTCCTCTTCACCTCCACTAAAGAACAAAAAGATGGTTAGCTAGCTGAAACCCTAGTAATTCTAACCCAAAACACACATGAACAGAACCATCAAAATATATGGTACATGATGTGAACATATGTGACTATTCATCCTCAATCTTTTTTACAACAGGTTAAGTGAATCTGCTAAGAATTTATTCCTATGAATTTCTATGATGCATTACTTGCAAAACCTGAAACAGTCACAGGCAGTATTTGGAGACTTCTTGTACAGTGTGCTCCAGGCAGCCATAGGAAAAAAGAAAACCCATGGTCTATACTTCTGACCACTGTGACTACAGTAACTTACATGTCCCCTCAGAGAGAGGCTGACAAGCTCTGTTTAATGATCAACAGCACATTCTCATTTCTAGGGGAATGATGACCTTCCTCTTTCAACTCACCAGTGACCACTAAAGAGCAATACAACCACCATTTGAAACATACCACAGTTTATTGAACCTATTTTCTTCTTCCTGTGAAATACCCGTTCAAGTAACATCCAAAAAACCCTTCTGCATCTTAATCTGATCCTGCTGACAGGTATTCAATTCCTCTGCTAGAATAGCACCTAGGTGATAAAATAAGTATGTCCTTTTAAGGTTGAATAGTAAATTATCTTTTTGCTGCTGTTACTGTTTGATTTGAATGGCAGCTAAACCCAAGTATTTGTTATTTGTATGTTTCAAACACTTTTCAACATACAACAAGAAAATCTTTCCTCTGCATACAAACATCATAGAACTCTTTTTTTTTTGGTAACAGAATACCAAGCATCACAGTTTTACACATAAATAGTCTCATAAAAACAAAACAGGTATTTTCAAGCCCCTCACCTTGCCCCAGCTGCCAAAATCTAAGTGCAATACTGGCAACTATGCATGCACAGAAAGATACACTACCTGTAAGTTCATATTTTATAGCTGTGAGCATAGATCAAAATACTGAAGACACAAAAATGTTATTATCCCAGTATGGTGGTGACTTCTTAGTCCTAAGAAAATGCTAACTATTGGAGATTTTTCCAGGTAAAATAAATAGATGCCTGCTATCTCCAATTAATTGTATTTTCTTGATGTTTACATTGACCTCAGACTTTATTCAGAGCTTTACACAGACCTCAATGCCTCAAAGAAAACTCTATGATTTCTTATTAACAGAACACTCCTTATTTAAAATGTCACTATAAGGATTAACCCTACAACTTCTTCTCTCTCCCAAAATAATGAGTCAAAACAGTGGCAAAAATGTGTCATTCTGGTAATTGAAACCCCTACATATGCTTAGTGTGATGTGTTGAACTGTAAAATGATGACTTTGCAAAAACACATTAATTCTTGTAGGACTGCAAGAATAAGAGAGGCCTAGGTCCTACTAAACAAATTTTGTTTGACCCATTTGGCAGTTTTATAGCATAGGTTCCCTGTCTTTACTGTTAAACTCTGTTCCCCAGAAGAACACTGAGGACTGAGCAAACATTAAAGCAAGAAATTTAGTTTGATGAGCCCAGAGACTTGCTTCTCATCTAGCTAAAGGCCTGAACAATTCTTTTCTGACCACCCTATCTCTATGTTTAAAGGGAAAAACACAAGAAAAAACTCTGACTCTTAAAGCAATGTAAACTGAAAACAGAAATACTGACTTTTTACCAAAATTTTATAGCTACTGTAGATTTTCACTGAAAGGGTGGAATTAACATTGTCTGAAGGTATTTTTTTTAGGTTTAAAATATAAACATATTTGGATTTATTTTTAGTTTTACTACACCTTGAATCAATTAACTTGGCAAAGTACCGAGAGACTTGGTAAAATATTTCTACCTCAAGTCATTCTCTGTATTCACTAACTTGATCCAGTTCACCACATTCACCACAACAAAACTGCCATGTTTTGTCCAGCAAACCATTTTAAGATTGTGTTTCTACAAAGGCAGCTTGCTCACAAAAGAAAGGTCAATTTTGGATATGCTGCTGGATTTTATAATCACTGCTAGCACACACAAGTATTTTTTTTACCAGGATTTTATTTGATGCTTTAGGGCAAAAGGCAAGTGTTTAAAATAAAGTTCAGAACAGATCTTCATCCCTCTATAATGTGACTGATATAAAACTTTCATATATGCACTCTATGATAATGTAATTAAAGCTGTTTTTCTTCAGAACCTTTGTCACAGAACTCAAGTCTCTCTGAATGAAGCAATTATATACAGTGCGGAGCTTTTTTTTCTGGAGAGTATGGAAGCTCATGCTTCATTCCTTACTCATTAATCTGAATCTGTTCCTCTGACATATGAAATATCTCTGTGGACTTTCCCTTGTCCTCTCCACTGGAGCTTCCAAACAGTTAGAAAACATTTATTAATTTACACTCCTGTGCTAATGAGGGGTATTATCTCCAGTTTCTGCTTTCATTCTTTGGCAGCAAAGGTGTCAAGATGGAAAACATCTATTATGTTTGCTCACATGGTTAGGTATCTTGAGATCAGCGTTCAAGGGTGGGTTTTTAAAATTCTTCTAGTTTGAGAGAAGAACTTGACATCTGAAGCACTTCATGATCCCACTCACACTAACTTCATGATACAGAGCCAGGGATGGATTGCTGTACTCCAGTCCAACTAGTGCAAAGTGGCTTTTGTCCTTGTACTCCTGGCCTAACTTCCAACGCGATCCATGTGGTGTATCAGTGGCCATAAGACATGATTATTATTTTTGTGCCTTTTTAGTCCTGAAGGACTGAAATTATTATGTTACGTGGAAAGCAGAACTTGTGTGTGTATGGTAGCACACAAAAGTGTTTGAGAGATGGTACAGAGCCAGAAGACAGTACTAGCTAGAAGCAGCCAACTTCACCATGGCACACATTTACATCATTTGGAAACTTCAGGCAAACTACACTGCAGACAGGTTTGTTAGAGAGGGAACTGGTTTGCCTGCCCCAGAAAGATGGAGGGAGTTAACCAGTACGAACACAGTGTGAACATGCTGAAGCAGGACCTGAGAGCAAAGTCCAAAGGGAGCCATGTGGGTGCACAGGATCAGAACACAGTCCCCACACATTATCCATGGCACACATCTGTGTTCTCGTGTCAGACTTTCAGTCTGTACACACAAAACTCTCCAAACTCAGCACACATGACATTCCCACTCAAACCTTGAGCTATACTTATTTCACAACTGAGTGTTTGATATCAGTGATTTTAGTAGCATCACAGAAGAACTTCACAGCAGACATGCCTCACATCTGGGTGTGACAGTCACAAAACAAAATCAGAACCCAGATCACTCCCTTAGGTACATATAAGTAGCTCCTACAAAAATACAAGATGACTGTATTAACAGAATTATTTTATGAACTTTTAAAGAGTTTAATACACTTTCACTTGTGTTAAAAGCTGCTCCCATTGACATAAAGTTGGAAAAGAAACACTTATTTCCCTGGATCCAGTTGAAAAGTTTATTTTTTTTACTGTTGTTCAAAATTTTCAAAAGATCAACTTTGATGTTTAAAAATATCATAATTCAAAATGCTCTGACAGACTTCATTACTTTATTTTCCATAATGATTAAGTGATGACTTATTTCATGCCATTTTTCTAAAACCACACCAAAGACAACTGCATGGTTTTGGTGGCACAAGCCTAATAGGTCAGGGAGCTGAAATGTTTTAAGAGAGAGAAAAAAAAAGCCAATTCTTAGCAAGGTGTAGATATTGTTTCCCCACAGAGTCCCATCATAGGCCTGCTATTCACTCACAGCTGGTTACATGTAACAGGTACCACGTATATACCTATAGCAGTCTTCAAGGCAAAAAAGGCAAAGGTCACCTCTTTGTTCTGATTTTTAGAAGAGGCATTTCAGCAGTGAATACTTTAAAAAAAAGTATTTACATGTTAAGTTCAAGTTAGTGAGGGTGGGTGACCATGGTGGTAGAATGATGATCGGAATTGATGATTCTATGATTCTATCTGTCCCTCACAACAATTTCAGTTAATTATGATACATCCATACATGCCATCATTAGATGATACCAACACCCAATGAACATAAACAGAAAGACAGTAAAGCAGGGACAGAGGCACAATAGTTCTGAAAAGTGAAGAGCCAGCAACAACTTACCTCGTGAATGAGGGCGACCAACATTTGCTGGAAACTGCGGCCCCTGCTGACCAGAAATCGATTAATAGGCTTGCCATCCTTGCCCATGTGGACGGGGAGGTCAAAACACAGCAACATGCCAGCTGAAAGAAGGAGGGAAGGGGAACAGAAAGGTCAATGCCAACACTCATAAAGAGTCACGGGAGAACCCAAAGCAAAGGAAGGTTAACTTAAGGCAAACAATTCAAAAGAACATCCAAGCATATTATTTAAGGGGCATAAAACAAAGTTTCTTATGTTGATTCACCTTGAGATTCATAGAAGTCTTTGGGTCAAAACACGCATATTTGTCTACTTCAAGAAAGTGACAGCTCACCTGCAAGGCCTGGCATCATGCCTGGTTGCTTGTTCCTCTCATACATTTTCAGCAAGAAATTCGGAACACCTGCCACTGTCTTCCCCTGGTCTGAGCGTGTGGTCCCTCCTCTTAAGGCAGAATGATACACAGCACGGGGCATGTTGGTCATCTCCCGCTTCACAAGTGATGTTGCAAACTCCTCAAAAGCTTGATGACGTGCAATGCAATGAAGTGAGAGGAAAGGTAATATGAGAGGCTGATGACTGAGACACAAAACTAACCCTAGAAAGCCCAGAATGACACCATTACTTCTTTCCACTTCATAGTAGAGCAGCAGTCTAAATCTGATGCTGTAGCATGGGAGGGAGGGACATCTACATCTGGAGATTTTTTTCCTTGAGCTGTAGTGTCTATGAAGTTCAAAACAGCATAGCTGAAAATCACAGGAACTTGCTAAAAACAAGAAATGTGAGGAAGTTCCAGCACAAAGCTACTTTATTCAAAACTGACATAGGTATATTTGAGGTTGGAAAGCAATACAGCCTTAGCTATTCCATGAGCTGCTGATTGCCTTCTTTGATTGCTACAAAAGTAACAGTAAGGCCAGCACATAGTTGATGGAAGGACACATAGCAGAATCTAAATCACATTTTTGCAACATGTCAGGAGGGGCACCTGCATCTTGGGATGTTTTTCCTCCGCCTGTAATGTCAACATCCTTCAAATAAAACCCACAGAATGCAGTCAGCAATTTTCTCTCCAGTGATATTTAAGTCTTTGTCTTAAACCCTCAACACTTGTGTTTTGTTGGAGGAGTAGGTATTTGTTGACATGAAAACACTATCCACCTACCTGGTCTAGACTTTTTATAAAACATTTTTTGTTTAGGATAGCTACAACAATAGGGAAGAAATTTGCTGAAAGAGGGAGCTATTTCTCTGCTGAAAACCATTCACATTGATAGGGATCCCTTATCACTGCTGTGACATTATTGCATTCTCCAGTTATGCCAAAAAACATAAATGCAAGCCTTTCAGAAGCAACTCTTTACACAGGGGCCAAGCCAAGGCTCTATACTGACAAATATAACTCAAACCACAAAATCTGCATAAATTCAGTGAAACAACTAGATGTGCAGCAAATACTAGAAATACAGTATTTCAATGACTGAAATCAATCTGAGGCTAAACAAAGATAACTAGCATCACATGAACAATATTTTTATTATTGTTGTTTTTGTTACCACCGGTATTATCATTATCATCATCTTCTTTCCAGTAAGGATACTAACACTATTACTAGCAGCAACAACAACAATATCAAGCTTATAGTTATTTTTATGAATTATTTTCAATTCTCTGATTACTGGGTTTGAGAATAGTCTCAGGCACCCAGAATGAAAAATTATCAAAATGAAAAAAATAAGGCTGTCATACCCCTTCTGATATCTTAGGAATTTAACACATAGATACAATATGAAAACTCATGTTTTATGAAAACTCAAAAAGGAGCTTGAGATAAAATACTACCTAAAGCTCTACTTTTCAATGCTTCTTGTAAGTAGTTACATGTTATTAATCTCAGTAACATGTACCACTAGAATTCCAGCAAATAAGATGATACAGATTCAGCTCCCATGGAACAGGGACACTGTGACTTTCAGCCTGTCTTGGACATTGCCTTATTAATCCAGATTCATGCTCTTTTGGTGAAGTAATTCAGTCTCAACCACTCCAGCCAGTCACTAAAGACTTTGCTCAAGTGTTCTGGACTCTGTGTTAACTACCAATGTTAGAAGACACCTCTGAGGGAGAAACTGCTCACTGAATGTTTGGATTCATCTATTTTGATACCAGCCTGTGGTTGCTGCATCTCTGAAGCAAGTCAGTTCACTTTAAATTCCATTTTGGTTTCCCATCTTCCTAGGGAGTTGGCTGTGTCAGCATTAATTACACAGATTGAGTTTTCTGTCAAGATACATCATGCTTTTTCATTGAACTAGGTTATGTCATTCTGCCTCACAGAGCTTCCAGGATTTAGTAGCTAGGATTCTCTAAGTTAGGCTGCACATACTCAAGATGCCACTGCATGCAGAGTTTGATGAATGGATTCTTTTAGAAACCCCCTCTGGGGGCAAATACTACAAAATACCACCTATTATCTCATGGTAATGTTTACAGTCTGCAATCACATATGAAGATGCCATGTATTCTATGAAGAATGAAATAATAATGTCTATGTCCTGGCACAATATCTCAAATCTTGTAAGTATAAGATAATGAACATTTCTGAAAGTAATCAAGTGAATGGCAAAAATCTCAAACACTGAACGTAATTCAACTGCACAGGTTTCAGAACAAGTGTATCAACCAGAGACCACCTGTTGAAGTATACTTCAGTATCAATATGCATCACAACAATTATGCATTAAGCATGGCGCTGATATCTTAATCAATTAAGCAGACTTTGTGTAGAGCATTGTTTTCATACCATTAATACTCTGTTTACAAAACAATAAATATAACATTTATTGTACTTCAATCTGTCCTGGCGTAAAATACAAAGTTCCCTTTAGAAACATCTTCAGTCCACCCTACTGAAGTCACACTGTGATGAAACAGTAAGTATTCCAAGTAAATAATAAGGAACTGACTTTCCCTTTAGGAGAAGTAAAGAATTTTTAATTATAAACATTTTCCCCACTATGAGGATCTCTGTCACACCATCTTCCTAGAAGTGGGTTGTGCGTTTTATTTTTGACTTTACATTTTTTCTCATCATTTGTTAACAAAAAAACGGAAGGCTCCACTTCAACGTGACACTCCATTCTAGAAGAGCCACAGGTCTGTACAGTCACAGTGATTCCATATGTGCAAAATGACCTCAAACACTGGATATACTATACCTCCTAAAACAGCAGCTGGTGTTAGAGACAATAGCTTGATATATGAAGAACCCGGAATGGATAGGTTTGCCTCCTGATCCTCTTCATCTTCATTCATGTCTATCTCTTCCAGTGAGTCAACTTCTGGTCGTGCCTGGAAGATTCAAAAAAATTAAATGTCAGCACAAAAATCCCAACTCCTCACTACTATTCATGATTCCAAGTGTGAAAAATACTAACTAAATATGAAAAGTTCCCCATTCCATTATTTTCACTCCATTTCATAAATTTGAAGCATAATGAATAAAAGCCTTTTTTCTACCTGACTGAAAGGCAACACTGGCTGGTAAAAATCACAGGGTGTGAAAATACATATCTGTAATAACAAAAGACAGTCTAGACATTACAGCTGAACTAATATTCATAAAACTTTACTTTCACCGTGATTCTTCTTCAGTTTAATAATGTTTTATATTGGCACTTTAATATAAATAAAATATTTTCGCTGGACATTACATTTACATATTAGTTTTTGGAATTTGAAAAACTGCAACATATTTACATTGCTTTCAATTAAAACATATTTACTCACTTTAAGTACTGTACCAATAATACAACTGTAAAGTAACTTAACTAGTATTACAGAACTACGTACTACTGTGGAAGATTCAGTCTTCCAGCACAGTTCATATATTTCCCTCATTCTATCCTGTGATCTTCTATGTAAAACACACTTTTCATTTGTAAGCTTTATGCTGAACTCTTCTCACTGATTTATATAAAGTATGTTTTTTACTTTTAAAGTTGCATATTCCAGCCTCCTCATAACAGCCAGTTACAACACACAAATGGAGCCTATCATACAATAAAGCAGTAAATAAAACATTTACTATAAAGCCACTATTCCATAAAGTACCAGTGCACTACTGAGAACTGCCTTTTTGTTAGAATACTGAGTCACCTAATCAGAAGTTTCAGAATTTAACAGCCCTCTGCATACTTAACAAGCCTTTTAGTAAGTACCTCAACTCCTTTCTGATTGCCTTTACTGACAAAAAGTAAAGTGTTATGCTGTAAAAGTTCACAACGAAAACTTTTCAGCTTAATTCCAAAAATTGCACCAACTTTTCAAACTGGTTTGACTCTCTTTGGAACAAAATGATTGACTGAGTGACTGCATTGAAAGAAACAGCAATCACAAGAGCTGCTTAGTGTCACGACTTAAGTGCAAGCACTAAGAGAAGAGCATAAAATGCAAATCAGCTACCCCTAAAAAAGTTGCTAATTTAATAACAAAATAAGAAAAACGACCTTCTGACTGCTTAGCCCTAAGTTTCATTTGTGCCCTTCCCTGCTCACAAGAGTCAGCTATGCTAATCACACATGACATCATCCATTTCAGGCTACCAGCAGGAGCTTGCATTCCTTCAGGAGGCTCTCCTGAATTTCTCACAGAGAAGGCACAAGGACTGGTTTCCCTTTCAACAGGAAATATGTCATCCATTCCATATTAGATGGAAGTATCAGATGTGCCTACTACCAAACATATAACATGGCTACCTGTGCAGGAAGATGAAGAATTGTATGTTCTTCAGAGTTAAATGATGAGAGCGATTTATAGGCTGAAATGGCTACAAGGGCATCCTGGAAAATTAACAGAAAGAAAAAGAAAATCACAAACACAGCATATGGTATTGCTACCTACTGGAAACTCCACATATGTAGCAGCGTGCTTTAAAGTTATTAACTTGTGTTGGTGCTTTCTGTAACCCCCCATTGTTGTTAAGCTGATGGTTTGTCCCTAAGTTGTACCCTCCCTTGAGTTGTCCTTCAAGTCCTACCCTGCCACTTTTTCTGGATTGTTCCCTGGCAGTTCTTCCTGAGACCCAGCCCCTGCCTAAACCCCTCCGGGGTATTCCCCTGCTCCTCCACGCTCCATTGGTGCCCAGTGTCCTTTCCTCCTCCCCCTATTTTCCCATTGCTCCCAAAAACATGTCAGTTTGAGTTGATCTCCTCCCATCCCTCTCTTGGATTGGTTGTGCCCAAGTTTCCACCCCCTGATCTTCCCCCCTATATAATCCCATGTGGTTCACACTGTCTCTTTTGTCTTGTCCCTTCAAGTGAATAATATACCTTGGACGATACAAGTCAGAGAGCCTCCCTCTCATTCTTGTCCCCAGCCTGCACCGTGACTCAGAGGAACACCACAGCTCATCCACAAGCCTCTGCTTCCATTGTCTGCTTGGAAGCAATGGGCCCCTGATACCAGTGCTAGGGGGCAGAGCTGGCCAGTGGACCCTGGCTCAGTGTCACACATACAAAGAGCTTATCAAGTAACCACTAAATGCTGAAAAAGTGTTCAACCATATTTTCCTGAGACACACTCTCAATTGCTTACTTTTTATATACACAATGCAAAGTAGCAAGACCAATTATCTAGGCCTGATAACAAGCATTCTGAACATTCTGCTGCAGGTAGGAATATCCAAGCTGTGAGAATAATGTTGATAACATACTGATGTTTTAGCTGTTGCTGAGAAGTGTTTACTCCAAAGACTTTTCAGCTTCCTGTGCCAGTGTGCAGGTGCACAAGATGCTCGGAGCATGGCCAAGATAGATGACCTGAACTGACCCAAGGGATATTCCAGATCACAGAACTTTATGCCTAGTATATAAACTCATGGAAGTTGGCCTGAGGGTACCCATTACTGCTCAGGGATGGACTGGGCATCCCTCAGAGTGGGTGGTGAGCACTTGTATTGTGCAACACTTGTTTGTAATTGAGTTTTATTCCCCTCTGTCTTTTTGTCATATCCCCTTCCTTTACTATTATTATTGTTACTGCTATTTTTGTTGTTGTTATTATTATTACAGTTACTTTATTTCACTTATTAACCTGTTTTTGTTTCAATCCATGGGGTTTACGTTTTTCTAGTTCTCCTCCCCATCCCAGCACAAGGAAAAAGAGTGAACAAGTGGCTGAGTGGTAGTTTAGTTGTCATCTGGGATTTACCATGGGGCTGAAAAAAATCACTGAAATTGGCTGATAGAAGTCTCAGTCTTAAACTAAAATACACTACTTCCACCAGTCCCATGGTGATGATAGTCCAACATTCCCACTGCATTACAATACTCCACAAATGAACTGAGTTAACTGTCAGAGTAGCGTCTTTGTCAAGAATGCTTCACCATGTTAAGGCTGAAATTTTGCAGAGGAAGTCAACCTAGTTTCATAGAATCACAGAATATGCTGGGTTGGAAGGCAGCCACAAGGATCATTGGGTCCAACTCTTGGCCCTGCACAGCACCATCCCCAAGAGTCACACATGGTGCCTGAGACCTGAGGCTTAGTGCTGTGACCACTCCCCACTTAGTGCTGTGGGGAGCTGTTCCAGTGCCCAATCACCATTTAGGGGAAGAACCTCTTGCTAATATCCATCCTAAACCTTCCGTGGCACAGCTTCAGACCATTCCCTCAGGTCCACCACAGAGAAGAGATCAGTGCCTAGCCCTCCTCTTCCCCTTGAGAGGAAGTTTTGACTGCAATGAGCTCTGTCCTCAGTCTTCTCCAGGCTGAACAGATCAAGTGACCTCAGCCACTCTGCACATGGCTTCCCCTCAAGGCCCTTTGCCATTTTTGTGGCTGTTTTTTGGATGCTCTCTAATAGTTTAATGCCTTTCTCATACTGTGGTGCCCAAAACTGCTCCCAGGACTCAAGGTGAGGACATACTAGTGTCCTCACTAGTATGTTTGTAATTCTCCTTGGAGATGGCAGAAGTTAGAACTTTCAGTTACCACCTTTTACGTGTAGTACATTGCTTCAGAAACAATGTTAAACAACAGGAACAAAACCGTATTAAAACATGAGATTGACATGGTCTTGACAGAAAAGTACAAAACTTAATATCCTTTTGCTGACATCAGAAATTAAGGTTTTCAATTATATCACATACCTCATTCTGTGTATTGTTCCAAAGGAAGCTGATAACTTGAGCTTTGAATTTCTAGAAAAGCAAAGGAAATATGCATTTATGTTTTCTTTGACCAAATAAGCAGTGGAGATAGAGGCAGATACCTGAAACAACTTACTGCCACATTAACATACACTGAACTAGGAAAGTGGAAGGAGTGCAGCTTTGAACTCCAGCCATATTCACATGTGAGAGGGAAACCATGGATTAACACTGGAATTTCCCATCTATCTCCCAAGCCTCACTAATGCAAGTGGAAACTGTAAAACTGTATGAAACATGCATTTGACAAATCTAAACTAGGCAGGCATTGGGTGCAATTTTATCAGCATCAAGCAGGCTTCTGTAAAAGTTATATACACAGGTATACTAAAAAAGACTCATCTTAGTCCATAAGTACATACCTCAAATTCATTTGTATTCACTGTTAATGAGGGAACCAGGGAAAACAGTTCATTCAGTGCTTTTAATATGAGTGGTCTCGTATCACAACTCAGCTTTGGTGACAGAGCATTCCATGTAGAACGGATGCAAACAACCTACAAACAAAGTGGTAGGCATCATTGCTAACAGCTATTCCAACTTCACTTAAACAACATTTCTTTCCAGTGCTTGTCCCTGCTCTTCCTTCTTGAGAATAGGAATTAATAAACAGTTCATAAAAAAGCAAGCCTGTTAAAAATCACTTGTAAATCAACTGACATAACACAGTAATATGGCACAGTACTTCACCAGGGAAAGGAACTACCTACTACAGTAGGAAAAAATAACACACTGTTAGCAATACACAGAGCTGTACATGTATCTTCATACCACATTAGTGCTCTACTTAACTTGGTCAAATTAGCTAAAAAGCAAGCTGTCTGTGGGAATTTAATAGGATGAAAGGAGAGGAAGCCACTGAGGAATCTATTTTTGCTGGGAGCCCTCCAAAACAAAATGCCTTTAACCTTTAAAAAACAAGAAAAGCCAAAAAAATTTGCAGAGCAAATGCAAAACATGAAAGTTCAGGAATCCAGAAACTGTTGGAAATTGTCAAACTACAATAAATACTAAACACTAACACCTAATACTGAACACATTTACACTGTAACTAGAGCACAACAGGATACATAATTGGTCTTCCAGGATACATAATTTCCTTCCTGGAAACAACACACTTTTCATCCAGCTTCTTTTCACCTTCAAATATCTGCATGACAGCTCAAAAGCAGTCAGTACAACATTTTGCATTTCCAGCTACTGAAAAAGTCTGTAAGATGCTCTGTCAGTGGTACAGTTCTAGCTGAAGAATTATACAGAAGTCATAAAAAGTAGTAGTCAAGTTTCTCAGGAACATTGACTAGGCAGTAATACTGGTACTAAAACTTCTTTCTCCTTGTGAGATTTTTTTCAGTTGCGCAGGCTTTCTCTTGGTAATGACCCATTTATTTTCCTGAAAACAAGTAACTTCCATGGAGTATTTCATCAAACCTTAATTACCACCTGTGGAGAACTTAACACTTCAGAATTTTGCCACCATACCTAAAATAATCCTGTCTATAACTTATCTGTTGTTACTACTTGTCTTTCAGATTTCAGGCTCCACTGCAACAAAAAGAGTAAAAACAGGAAAAAATACAAACCAAATAAATAACAAAAAAACTCCAACAAACAAAACCAAAAAAGCCAAGTAACAATAACTCTGTTCAGCCTACCCCACCCACCCCACAAAACCACAACACAAAGAAAAACCCCAAACACCAGACCATGCTTAGAACCAAAGTCTAGACAAATTTTTAAAATATCAATGGCAAAGCAAAGTATAATTTTCAGCCTTCTAAAGCAAAAAACTGCAAATCAAGACTTAGAAGTCTGAGCAAATACCATGAAAATATCTTTCAGGCATAAAAAATTACAACAAGGCAACAGAAAAAAGAGACATTCAGAAATACAAATTGCTCTTTGTAATGAAATCAAATAAAGGTATATTTATGAAGATATTCCACAAAGGCATTGAGAAAGGTAGGTTCAGTATTACTGTGCACTGGAAAAACAGAATGCTTTGTACCTTTGAATGCAGGTAATTGCCAAATGAAGCAGTCACTTCAGTGAGTGCAAAACACGTTTCAGAGTTCAGTTTAAAAAACCAAAGATGTATTTAGAGTTGAATCCATTTCAGGAATAGCAAACCCATGAGTGTGTTTCTAAGGTAACAACCACTGATTGCTAGAAAGATCTCATCTGGTAATGTTCCAAGCGAAAATGATACTTCTCTTTCCATTCTTTCAAAACAGACTGTTTGCAAGAATAAGAAAAAAGGTCTTCCAGTGTTCAGAAAGACAAACATATCTACTAGCACTTGAAGTTGCTCCTGAACTATCTAGAAATGTTAAATTTGTAATGAGTTAGTTGTCTGGAAAACACAACATGTATTAATATGTAGAGAAAAAAAGCTGTACATTTGTGGCATTTGATACTGTAATTTAGGAAGACTAACAAAGTATTAGCTAGCCAAACATGTTTAATTTCATTGTTTCCTATGGTAACACATATTCTCCAACTTCAGCTAAGAGGTAGAAATAGGCCTTAAATAATAGACATCAACCTAACATAAGTTTCTTATTTGGCTTAAGACTGTACAACTCCTTCTCAGATGGCATTTTCTAGACTTGCAACTTAACAGCCATCTTACAGAAAACTACCAAATGGTGTACTGTAAACTGACGGAACAGGCAGATGGGAACAGTTGGAAACTGGTACTTTACAGACCATAAAAACCCACAGTAAATAAAGAAAGGTTATAAAAGCAGTAATAACCTTGACATGGTGTCCTCCGGGAGGAATGGGCAACTGTAATAAATATCTTGTGATGAAATTTATCTGCTAGTCATGAATCCCCAAGGAAAAGCCCAGTGATTCCACAGACACTGTTCAGCTTAACAAAGCTGTTTTTGAAAATGCAAAATACTCTAGAAAACTAGCAAGATAAGAGAACTTTACAACCCTGGTGTGCCAATTACTGTCTGAAAAAGAAAAAAAAAAGGATCAGTGTTATCCAAAAAATGTGTGTTTAAGGATCTAGACATGCTAGTGCCATACTTTGGTAAAAGTTCCTAAGTCTGTTTTCATTTTTTGTTGTTTGGGTATTTTCATTCTGGTTTGTTCAAATTAACATATCATTAACATCTGGAGACATTAACAGTCACACAGTGCTTTTAGTACAATACATTTTCGTTTACATTTATGTTTCTTGTATTTTCAAAATTTATTTTAAAATAGCAAGCTTGCCATTGCACAAAACACTGCTAGATGGGAAAAAACTAAAAGCTAAATTTTACAGATGCTGAGGAGAGACAAAGCACTTTTGTTTCAGGTCAACTACTGCCCTAAAAAGTGAGAAATCTTAGGAATAAAATACAGAACAACAACATTTCAATGGAAAGGGGATTTAAACACTGTGCTTAGAAATTTTTTCTTGAATGTTTCTTGGCTTACATATTGTACTTGATACATGAAATCAATTAGATGCCAGGATAACCTCATATGAAGTAACCTAGCTTCTGTTCAAATCACTGGGGAGAAAACAAATTACATGCTAAGAAACAGGAAAAGTGATCTGACAAGAACTGTGGGACTTTTTTCCATTTTTGATGTGCAAGTCACTGTGCATTTTTCATTAAAGACCTTTTTTACATCTATCAAAAAAAAAGCCCTTCTTTCACGTCCTGCAAAAGCTAAGTTTTCACTCTTAACACTAATGTAGGCTGCACTTTGAATAAAGCCACTACTTTTATACAAAACAACTATTGCAGTCAGCAGAATGGATAACTATTCTTACACAGGAGTCAACAAAAAAAAGAAATGTTACAGCACATTTTGTTATCGCATTACTTTAACAAAGGAGCCTTTCTCCTTTCTATGAGTCTCTATGAGGAGACTCATAGAACTCAAGCCTGACAAAGCCACATGGTGTATACAGTTCTATCATCAACTGAGTCAACACTATACATATCAAAATATAATTTATTATTCTGGTTTAGAAGCTGACTGGAAGTTTGGTGCTTTTTAAAATCCTACATCTAAGCAGCTACACATGGAAAAGCTCAGAGACCATATTCCTTTCCCTTAAGTCAGTGGCAGAGACAGTAAACACTAAAACAAAACCAATCTCTATGATTATGTCCTTTCTGCACTGCAAACTACAGTCTAAATAATAAATAAGAGACAGACTAAATTACTTAACCCAAATGGTTACCCAGTTTGCCAAACCACAAGAGAATTCCCTGTTAAGGTTTCAGAATAGCTAGGTGGTAGATGTGGTCTCCCAGAACATTACACTGCAGTTGGGGAAATAAAGCAAGTTGAATTTGGACAGGAAAAATTGGTCACATCCACAAAGTCTGTCCAACCATACTTCTTTTCTTCCTTCCTTCCTTCCATCCTGAGTAGTCTTAGCCTTCCAGTCCTCAGCAGTGGTACAGTATACATGTGTTCTCAAATGAGGCTATTATACTAGGATGTGAAATCTATCATATATCTAACTCCTACTTCATTGCAGGACAAAGCCTAAATATAATCCAGCTTGGGAAAACGCTGATTCAATACCATGCCCAGATTCAAAGAATCTATCTGACCTTAAAAAGAGTCAAACTTCACACCAAAGGCAAATAAAATAATTACCTTAAATCAATTGTTTTTTAGCAGCCATTGTCTAAAGGTTTTTAATTATATTGAATACAAATATCTATTGATTATTCCCTATATGGTTCTTGAACTGCTAAGTAATTTCAAATAAAGGCAATGGCTGGCCTTACTGCAATAAATCGTGCAGTCAAAGTGTATTAGTGGATAAACATAAAATTGCTGTTTGGCAGAGAAATGGGTAATCAAATATTCCTGCAGGATAAAATTAGTTCACTACTCCAATGGCCTGTATTGTACAGTTTGTCAGTAGAAGATTCACAGCAGGTCTGTGCCTGCATCACACCACCTGGATACCACTGTCTGGGATGTGGGAACAAAGGTTTGTCTCCTAACTTAGAGATATCATAGCATCACAGTACTATTTGGGTTCAAAGGGACCTTGGGATATTTCCAGCCCATCTGAGCTCTTGCTCAGATCAGGGTTCCAATGAGATCAGATCCAGTTGATCAGAGTTGTATCCAAAAGCAATGTGAAAATCTCCAGGGAAGGACACAGCACAATCTCTCTGGGCAGACTGTTCCAAAAGCTTAGTTGTCCTCTTCATCAGTAAGCAATGAATGCATTACGGTAAAAGAAAAGCCTCCCAGCTGCTAGTGATTTCACTCTTTATCTGGTACACTCTATGAATGAGACACAGCAGGGAAGACCAGTAATAAGATACAAAAATTACTTTATTTAAGTGTTTTTCAGCCAATCAGAATTATATATCAGTCTTCCTTTTCAAATCTCAAGGAAAGATGCACGAAAGGATGCCTTTGCAATCAACTGTAAAACTGATTTAAAATTTCAGCCCATGAACTGAAGGGCTGATCTGCTGTGGTAGAAGGTCACAGTACAATTTCCCAGGAACTATTATGTTGGAAGAGAGAAATTAAATTTGTCAGAAGAAAAATATATTTTGCAACAACTCAATGTACTCTTAAAAAAAGCCAGCTGGGAAAAAAGTTCATGAACCATAAGCAAAACTCAAAACAAAAGGACAAGCCGATTTAATCTTACCTCAGCCTCACAAAGTGCCTGTAGACCCTGTAATACTATGGCAGCAGGTGAAGCTTGATCAGGTTTTGTGCATTCATTTAATACTTGGGAAATTGCAGCCAACATGTCTGCTCCATGCTGGTATGGTCTAAAGGACAAAAAAATTAAAATAGAAGGCAATATTCACATATACACACAAGTTATAATTTATACACAAAAATCAATTAATAAGTGATGGTTTTATTTGTTGGGAAAGATGAAGTAGAAAGACCTTGCAAATATGGTGGTTTAGATTCTGGGAGTCTGAGTTCAACAAGCGAGATAGAAATGAAAGCATGCTTTGAGATTTAGGGTGTGGGGTGCAGGGCCATCAGCTTGTGAACAACAACCTGCTAAGCTGAGGGCCAGATCGTTTGATTAAACAATCCCCTTCTGCTTGCCTTAGGTAATGGGACATTTCTATTGGCTGTATGTAAATGTTGTTATCTTGTATTAGATTGGTTGGTCCAACTCATACTATTCAACTTGGAAAGATATTTAATAGATACTTTGTCGCCGACTCTACCGTCACGGAGATACTCCTACATTTATTTAAGTGACAATTAAAACTACCTTAAACTGGGAGTTCATACACCAAAAAAAAAACATACATGGAAGATACTACAGAGTGCTCTGAAGGCTGAGTGACACGTGGAATTAAATCAGCAGGCATCAAGTTGCAAATAAAAGATCACGGAGGGGTTAAGTTATAGAAGGTTTTGTCTAAGCATGTTGCGTTCACTTAAAGATTACACCATTCAAGAAGGGACTGAGAATTAAAGTCCAAATGTACTATTAAAGACACTATTTTATGATTCTTTGTTGCAGCCTCTTGCAAGTTGTCCCTGCCGTGTATTGGTGGAGATTTTGGCACTAAATGCTTTGTGCCCCTCTAATATAAGATAATGATGTTAAAAGAAAGAATGAGCATACACCTGAACTCCAGCTATACCACTTACCTGGCAGAAAGCATATTACAGGTGCATTGAAATTTCTCTCTTGCTTTTCACTTTTAAAATATTTTGTGAAAAATATACTGCCAGGCAAAATGGAAGAAGGTTGAAGAGGTAAAAGAAAAGGTATTTTCTTTAGGAACTTGTTTTTAGTTGATACTTAAAAGATACATGAATCCTCTCAGCTGTTAGTAGCTGACCTTCAAGAAGGAAAGTGAAAACTCTAACCCAAGATAGGTGACAAGTAGAAAAGATGACATGGTGCGTGTAAACCTAAAAAGTAAATACTAATGCATTTAAAAACACTCTTTACAGGAACTGTAAATTATTATCAAGTACTAGTATTCACGGATTGTTAGAGCTGGAAAGGTTCAGTGTATTATCCAGTTAGACTTGTACAACAGTCTTCTGTGTTATTATATCTGAATAAAGACCAAAAACGTACATGTGACAAAATATGGTTTTCAAAAGAAGAATTCTATCTTTCTTTGAATAGCTCAAGAGAGACACCATTAGTTCTTTCTTCTACTCTTTCATCTCTCCGTTTTTTTCATCTGGAAGTGTTATGCCTGAAGTTTCTACCTGGACCAGTACAGGATGCATCTTTTATTCCAGGATGAAGATGATTTAATTTTAACAGCATTTATATATGTGTTCTATTAGTTATAATAGAAAACCCCAAAACTAGAAGCTGCTCAGATTAGCAATGGCTGAGTCAGCATCTCAACTAGAAAAATACTACCCACAATTAATGTAACAGAATAGGTGAAAATAATGAAGCAGTTTTTCTGAAAACAACTCTTTTCCCTTACAAAGAAATAAGATGGGTAACACACTTACCTCAGCCTACATATATCTCTTATACAAGCAGCTTTAGCAATCAGCTTTTCCCACTGAGCATCTTTGTCAACAGACAGAGAGGGCATATCAGACATCGCCAAGAACTTCTGCAGTTCTGGGTAAATTCGATCCTAGAGAAGATTTCATTTAAAACTGATCATCACAGGTTTAAAAGTGTGATTGGAATTTCAATTGGTAGCACTTCTACAGGACTTCTACACTTTGATTTTTATTATTGCATACCATATTTTCTTTTTTTTCATTATTCAGCTCTAATGGTACATTGAGATTGAACTGGCTTTTGCAGACCAAGTCTCTATTGCATCTTTAAAAAAATCAGAAGCAAATTATTGTACATAACTTGTGCTGATTTTGTCTGAGATGGAGTTGCTCTTCGCAAAGGCTGGTATGGGGCTGTGTTTAATATTTGTGCTGAACACAGAGTTGACAATACAGAGATGTTTTTGTTATTGCTGAGCAGGGCTTACACACAGCCAAGGCTTTTCTTTCATACTCCCTGCTGGTAAGGAAGATGGGGATCCTTGCGTAGTTGGCAGGAGAGACAGCCACGATGGGTGTGCCAAACTGACCAGAGGGATATTCCAGACCATGTGACATCATGGTCAGGATATAAAGTGGAAGGAAAAACAAGGAAGGGGGAGACATTTGGACTGATGACATCTGTCTTCCCAAGGCACCATAACATGTGATCTCTCTCCTTGAGATGGCTGAACACCTGTCTGCCCATGCAAAGCAGAATTAATTCCTTGTTTTGTTTTGCTTGTGTGCACAAACACAAGCAAAAAAACACTGCTTGTGTGCAGTCAACACTCCATATGTATCAAAACTTAATTTATTATTCTAGTTCAGAAGCTGACTGGAAGTCTGGTGCTCTTTAAAATCTTATATCTAAGCAGCTGCACATGGAAAAGCTCAGAGACTACATCCCTTTCCCTTAAGTCAGTGGTTTTTGGTTTCCCTATAAAACTGGCTATCTTGACCCACCACTTTTCATTGTACAATCCTTCTGATTTTTCTCCCCAGTCTTACTGGTGGATGGGGGTGTGAGTGAGTGGCTGTGTGGTACTTGGCTGCTGGCTGGGGTTAAACCCCAACACTAAGGTCTTGTTATTACTGCACATAATGAAAAGCAGAAAGCCATCTTTCAAACCTTTTTTTTTCTAATCAGACATCTAGTCTGAGATGTCATAAAATGAAAAGAAAGTTTCATGAAAGACATACTATTGAAATATCCCACTAGAAGATCACTATAGGCACCATTAAGACCACTTACTTCACAGTACTGACATACTATTAAAAGCAATGCTCCACAATTATTTTCTTCCTTGGTTAGCAGTAATGAAGTTTTTCAACTGGACTTATTACAGTGACACTATAAGAAGTTTCTAACCTGTCTTTCCCATAATGATGTCATCAGCCGTAATGCAATTGCTCTGAGCTTAGGTGTGCTCCCCAGCATGTATATGGCACGAAGAATCTGAGCTACACAAACCTGAAAAAAATTTTTAACCAAGTGTTTTTGTTATTTATGTAACCAAGGACAAAGAGTAATCTAGAAATCATTATTTTACAACCAAATACAACCAGGAAAAAACATCCAACTGCAATATCAGAAATAAACTGAAAGTAATTTTCCAAAAAACTTTAGCAAATAATAAGTCCAAGAGCATCCTCTCATGACATATATAAGGATCATACTGTGTAGACAGTAAAGTGCAATGTATGTTTCACTTTAAAACAAATATCATATCCCATCCAAAATATTATAAAGTAATGCAGAAGTTTAAAAATCAGTTAAGCAAGATATACATTGCTCCATCTGAATAGTTTTTATAAAAATATGACCTTTTATTGATACAGTTTTTATTTTACTAAAAATCTTTCACTCTGACCTTATGTACACCAAGTGTAGGCAGTGTATACAATATCTCTCTGTAAAGTGCAGGTTCCAGAGGTCTTCCCAATTTAAATATCAGAACTGGGATCAGATTTGGGACCTAAAATAGAACAAATCCAGGAAATAAATTGGAACTTGCAAAATTTGCCAACGTGACACCTTAGAAAAGACAATGAACTTGTTCGAACACATTACAAAATCATACCTTTTATGTCTTTTTTCTGCCTGTTTATGACAAACCTGTCACATAATACAGTATAATTTATTGCATTCTTCACTACATACTACAAAACTTCCAGAGAGCTGCTGCTGAAGTTACAATAAAGGAGACTGATGTATCTCCATTCCCCTTTTTTATCAGATTTTCAGTACTTTCACACCAGCAGGTGCAACAGTTTTTTCTTGTGCACCTTCTTATCACTGTGTGATTAAATCTAATCTTAAATTAAATCTACTCATGATGTCATTTTTTAATGACTATTTAAAACACAAACACACGAAGACACACAAATATATATGCTATTATGTATAGATTTTTATATATATATAAGTGGTTTATACAGATATTGGTTAAAAAAAAGGAAAATTCTGCTACAACATTTGTTTCAACATGCATGTTTACATGAGCAAATGCTAACATTTTTCACTATAAAAAGATCTGTCTCAGTCCACAGATAATTCAAGTGCTCAGGGATTTTGCATCCTTGGCTCTGTTCTGGTTCTAAATCAGAGACCAAAAATAATATTGCTGATTCTATAAGTCATCACTATCTTTACAGTTCAACAATGTAAATTGGTGCTTCCATAAACTTAAACTAAGTTTTGGAATCTGCATTTACCACCTAATGAATTAATTATAATGCATCACTTTTTTTCCATTTTCCAAATAGTATTTGGAAAATTCTTAAATAGAACAAAACCCTTTATAAACCAAAAACATTCCAGATTTTTGTGGAATTTAGACTAGTCTTCCTCTTTCTCTATTTCTCACGGTTTTTGTCTACCTTCTGTAGAATCAGTCATCACCCTATGACCTGTGTAGAAAGAGGACTGGTTTTATGCAAATATTTTAAAGCACAATCAATAAATTAAGCTGAGAATTTGGGCTGTATTCATTTGAACAGATTTTCACACCCAAACAGAAAGCATCTTCCCACTGGCAACCTCCCTCCCCTTTCTTTCAAACTTCTGGATTTAAGAAAAGTTGGGCAGTCCTACAGTTTCTGTTGTGTCCTGATTGTAGCTAGGCTAGAACTAAGTTTCTTCACAGTACTTGTAGGCAATGATTTATCAACAAAACAATGTCATGATATTCTTTAAAACAGAAAAGGGCATGGGGGAAGTAAGTTATAACACTTCTCTAGCACATGGCAGAATTGATTAACGTAAAATCTGGTCCCAGTTAAAATTCAGCAATAAGATTAAATGTTAATGTCTGCATTAACCTTGAAACACAGAAAAGTGAAACCTGCACTCAAAACATGAGATTTAATTTGCTGCCCAACCTTCTCTTCCCTAACCGTAATGATTTGTTTAAGCTAGCCTCTGGAGTTGTATTTCCCCTCCTTACATATGCTAAAGAGACCACAGCACTGCCTGAGAGAAAATTATATATATTAGTATACAGAAAGAGAAGGAAAATTAACTTCCTGATTAAAGAGAACCCAAAAGACGACCTGAGTGCCAAAGGCTCAACATCCTTCAAGCAAGAACCTGTTTTGATTAAATTAAGCCTTAGGTAACAGGGAGGTTGAGCAGAACCCAATTAATACAGGTAGACAAAAAGTCCCCTTGAATATAGGACACCTGACAGAGGAAAGCAGTTTTATTTCTGGGCATCTGTCCTGCCTTGAGTGTCAAGAAAAAAAAATATCACCTGATTTACTGTTACCTAAATCTTTGAATGATACAAGGTAAACTGCAGGGTGATGTGTAAGCAGTGGGCTTTTGGTATCTTTGGGGTAGGGGTAATCATTAACTCTAACACAGCAAACTGCATCACCATGTTAAGTTTCAAAATTCTCAAGGAGGTCACACATATTCCTCCACTGATCCATGTTTTTCATACAACTGTTAACACATGAATAGGGAAGAAGTGTCTTCTAATAAAATTATCCAAAAAGTTTCATATGCAGCAGAGTAACTGGAAGCCTCTCAGCTCAGAGGATAAGAGGATTTTGTCAATTCTTTAAATCATATCTATCCCTGATGAATGCTGTGCTGGGGAAATAGGCTATATAAGACAGCAGTAGAGATGACAGATATGTCATTATAATGATCAGCATCCTTACCTAAGCTGCTTACTTCTAGTCTCTTCTCAAAGTCCCTCTTCCTCTTTCCAGAGGCATGTTCTTGGGCAACTCAGTTTCACCTTAAGCTAGTTCTCTAGTCAATAGACTGTGTCCTTATTTTTCTCAGTTGTAATTGCACTGGGCTATACATCAGCAGTGAGATCAAATGATATTAAAAATAAATTATATTTACAATCCATAGTTAAAACAGCAGTCAAAGCCTCTGAAGTCAGTCTCCTTAAATTCAGCCTTCATCAGCTGTGATGGGAAGCCCATTTCAAGTCCTGTCTCTACACTAATTATCTTGTTACAAAGTTTATTCTACAGTAAACATACATTAAATCAGAGTTCTACAATGACTTTTACACTAACATGTAGTAAACAGATACTAAGTTTGATTTACAAAATTCTCAGGAAATGTTTATGCATGTGCAACTGTAAAGACAGTTAGAAACGTCTTTAAAATTATTACTTTTTATAGTCTGTTTTGAACTGTATATTTCAATTGTAAGATTAGGAGAAACTCCAAAATGTTCTCGTACAGCAAAGCTGCTCCTTTCTCCGTCTCCCTCATACAATGGACAAGCAATACTGGGATTAATTTCAATATTAAATTTATGCTAGATCTTCATCAAGGGCGTAACAGCTCCTCAAAGCTGATATGATAATTCACTAGCTTCCAGTAGGCAGGAACCAGCTTCAGAATGGGAGGTGTGCTGCCTGTCAACTCTGCCTTCTGCATTCCCCGTGGTACCAGAGCATGCAGAAGTTCGGTCAAGACTGCCATTAGGAATCTGAAAAAGGGTTTTGACATAATGTTTTTGGTTTCAAAACTAATCTGCATCACAAAAATGATGCCGAGTGTTTTCAACAATTCTCTCTTTTAAGATAAAACTGAACATGTGAGACAAAATTGTATTATTTAATAAATACAGCTGAGAAGCATCCTCCATCATTTGGTGGCATGATTTCTTTTTTTCTGAGGTGTGGGACAACTGCTCTTCTTCAAAAACAGAATCTAAGGGAGACTAGCAGGTTCTGTTTCTGGGCTAAATTTTGGCAGATCGACCATCAGCCTAGTTGTCCAGTAGGCAAGACAGTGAAATGAGATTTCTGAAAACAGTACTCAGTCATTTCCTTCTTCAATGAACAAGACAAAATTACTTGACAATTCAGACGAATGAAGGAACAAGTTTCACAGATAAGTGCATAAATGTAACTAAGTTTCCCTTTATAAAAATATAAAATTAATTTTTCTCAGAAATGAGAAGGACTTTTTAGAAGACACAAGCTAGGTTTTCAGAAGTTTCATGTACTCTAGAAGGATCCTAATCAGTAAGTTACAATCATGAAGAGTCTGTCTACAAGCTTGGACTATAACATGATTCTCTCCCTACAGCTCCTCACTAAAGTTTACATAATGAATCAAACAAAAAAAGCATCAGCCACTACCTGAACGAGCCAAATTCTGTTCAACATATCCTTAAACATGTTTTCTACATGAATAAAAACATATTTTACATTTCTGGGTATTAATGGACTCCCAAACCCCAAAGAACAGAAAATAATGCGTCTTCAGATGAATTTCCCAGAAGGTGTCATTTACCACTAAAACAGTTCATTCCAGAAGTTGAAAGATCATAAAGAATGCATGTCCTCTATAGACTCATAATCTTCACATAACAGTAATAGGTCTTGTTCTATACCCACCAGTGACCTCAGTCAGATGATTTAATTTCTTCTCCTTGCAACACAACAAGGGTTTCACAGAGTGCAATAACAATTTCTGCACAAGACAATCCATCCAATTAGAAAGACTGTATTAAGTCCTCCATGTGTCTCTGCAGTCTGTGCAGCAATTTGACTTCAGAAAGCCTAACAGCCCATGTACTACTCTTCATTTCTCAGCCTTTACAAAATTCCTCTGGGGTTTCTTCCATAGTGGATGTTTAGCAGCACTACTTCAAAATGCTTCAGCTAAAACCATTATCTTGCATCATAAAAAGGCTTTTACACAGTGCGGAAAGAAGACAACATGTAGAGAAACACTCTGTAGCCTCTCTTCAGGGATAGAGTAAGGAAAAAATCCAAACCAAACCAAAAATAAAACATAACCAGAACAATCTCTGCAAGATCAATTACGGTAATAATTTTTAAACCTAGTGATGTTTTTTAAGTGCTCCATCAGTTTAAACAACAGAATCCTTATAAAAACAACATTCAGTGTACAAACGGGAGCTGCTGTTAGTGAACTCTGGAAGAGTTGGATTAAACATGAAAGCAATCTCTCTTTCTGATTCTGTTTTGTTTTGAAACACAATTCTTCAACTACATTTTACATAGGAATCACCTGTGGCTTTTCAATTCAATGTCCACAGCTACAAGCATTGGGTCCTTTTGTGAACAACAAAGTAATGGAATTTCATTAGCAGCAGAACTCATGACTGTCTAGATCACTTTAAAAAAACCAACCAACAACAACAAACCCCAGCACACAATTCTTTTTATGCCATGACCTTCACCACAACATCTCAGCTTTTCTATACACTCTGCTGGAGTACAGGTAATTCACAGTGGCTCCAAAGTAGACACTTCTTAATTTTGGCCTTTAGACGCTTAACTTCTGCAACATTAAGTCCTGAAGTAGAAGCTACTAAACTTATAGCCCAAGTTTTACTTTGATTTGGACATGATTCAAAGAATTCAGAAATACCTGTGAGAAATATCTGGCTTTAAACTGAGTGTTTAAGTGCCACTTACACCAAAGGAACAGATTCAAGTTAATATATAAACGTGATTGTCAAAAATAAGATGCACTTAACAGTCACTTTCTGTTTTCTTCTTTCCATACCTGTCCTCCGACTTCCTTCTTTTTCAGAACAGCTTTCTAACTACTATGCTGCATACCACCTTCCACTGCATCCTTCAAAAAATGCCCCAAGGAAGTGAAGACTCAAAATGTCTAACAAGTTTGTTGTGATGAGTTTTCCACCTTCTCCATTTACATTCTAGCCACTTACTTCCACCATCTTTAATAAAGCCATTTATTTCTGTGGAACGGAATAAAATACAGAGCCAATTATAGCAATTCCTGAAGTATAACTCTGCCATCAATATGTTAGAGTTAGTTGCCACACACACTGCTGACTGAGTTTATTAAAGTGATCAGTTATATCATCCGTCCAGGAGCTTCAATGCTTTCTTTCGCTGTACTGTTATTGCAAGAGAAAGATGAGACAAGTCTAAAGTAATTCTTCTGCCTTAGAGAGAGCACTGAACCCAGGAGAAACAATGTTATCATTTTTCAGTGCAGTGCTACACTGTAATAATCTCTACAGAGCCATTAAGCGGACTCAGAACTAAAATAACTTGTCAAAGACAAGACAGATGCCAGCTGATGCCAAGTTCAAATGGGCCAGACTGTAAGTTCAAGTTTCAAAGCATTAAAATCTTTTGGAGTAAAATACAGCATTTAAAAGATAGAAATGCATTAAATATTGCTAACTGGAGAATATGGTGTCCTTGATTGCACTAAACTGAGGACTAGGTACAGAAACATCATCCCAATGAAGTGCACTATTTTTCCCACACCAAATTTTCAAATACTACTCAGGACATCTGCTATATTACCAATTATACTGATTGCTTTATGTGATACTACTACAAAGATACCTGATTACATTACATATTTTGCAGAAAAATATTTTAAAGCCTACAATAATTTTAAAAACTAAAAGCTCTCCATCTACATGCCTTATCAGCCTACAAAATGTGAGCCAGTAAGAAAGTACCACCAAATGAGGTTGAGTTCTGCATTTCTGCAATGGTTTCTAATTCACATGGACTTCTGCTGATTGCTAGGGAAACAAAAACCAGGATGAACTCTGAACTTCATCTTCGCATTGCCTTTGTACACAAGCCATGCTTCCCAGTGCCAGGGAGGACTTTTTCATGAACCTGGAAGGTTTATTAATTCTAAGGTATTCTGACCACCATAGTTAGCTCAACAGGATATGTCCATTAATCTTAGTTACTGTATTGGTGAAGAAAACTTTTGGCTTAAAATAAGAAAAAAAAAAAAGCAGAAAAACCCACTCACATAATGCTGAACACAAACAGCTTCAGTTTAGATTGTTCTCTCTGTATCTGTCTAAAGCTTCTGTAATTCTGTTGACTTGCTCCTTGATTTGTCTCTAATCAAGGATTCATTGTGTCTCTTGTGTTCATTTAAAACCAGTGAAGGTGGAGCTGTCCTGGGGTGACTTTATCATGCTTGTATCCCCAGCTGCCTGTTCTGTTTATGCTGGATATTAAGTTCTACACCTTTAAGACTGGTTCTGAGAGTGAAGGGGGGAAAGAAGAAGTGCAGAGTTTGTTTTCAGAAACTCCACTTGCTCCCCCACATTCTGCTCCTGGATGGTGTTGTCTATGGATGGACAGTGAGAGAGAGCTCTCCTTTGTTTTTCAGTTAGTTTAGCTAGCTGAGGCAGAGAAGTTCCCTGGACTGTTTTTTAATTTTTGTTGAACTGTTTAAACCTGTTCTGGACTGAAAACACCCGGATCTCATGCCTGTGGCCCACTGGGGCTCAGGACAGCATTTTTCAGCACCAGAGGGACTGATGAGAGAGTGGGTGAGCTGACCTACACCCCATGGCAAGGACTTGCTCAATTTTACCATCTCTTCAGGACAAAGAGAGGTTTTATTGTTTTTATTATTCATTTTTTATGCCTGTGAACACTTTGCTTGTCGAATAAACCGTTTTTTCCACTTTTCTCTATGGAAATTTTTTCCCGATCCAGTTGAGGGAGAAGCCACTTGAATCCGCTTTCTAGAGGGACACCATTTGGAGGTTTCCTCCCAAAACTTGCCCCAAATCAGGACAGGAGCTATTTTAGGTTAATCCAATGAAATTCACAACAGCCATTCCCTATAGTCAGGCTTCAGAGCATTCTGCTCAGGTACTTCAGTGGTACTTTTTCAGCAAGTTATTCCTTTTCTTGTATGAGTGTTAAACTGAATTTTGAACAACTATATCAAATAGTTAATAAGCAAAGCATTATTCCTTTTCTATAATATGCCACTGATTCATCATCCAACTCAAAGACCCAAAGCAACAAAACAGGTTAGAGACAGTCCACAAAAACAGAAACCCACTCTCAGAGCACCTGGAGCTATCTTGGTCATTTTTACACAGTTAGGTAGGCACAAGAAGAAACCTGCCTTATTTGCAGTAGCATGGATCAGAAGTCAAAGAAAGGTTGCCACAACAGGGCAGATGTATGTCTTACCTATCCTTTTCCTAGAGAATAATTAATTTACAAGGACTGGGGCCTGGATCCTTGGTTACAAACCATGTAGTGGACATGTCAAACTACTCATAGTGAAGGTGTACCACTCAGTAGTTTTGAAAGCTGACTTACAGAAACATTTTCAAGACAAAACAAAGTTAAAGAAGAGGCGCCCAGGTGGTTCTACATCAGCTCAGCTTTGCCTTTACACAGAAGTGCAATTCATTTTGGTTACTCCTGACCTTTGAACACAGTTAGGTGCTTTCTACTTAAGTGAGAAACTGAAGTTATTTAATAACTACTTTGAAAAAAAAAAAGTAAGTCAACAAAGCATCTGTATGTTTCCTTAAGCTTTGTATATTCCCTCAAAAATCTGTCTCAGTTACATGAGAAAATACATCTGGAACACTCATTTCTGACTCCTGCCTTGGGATCACAATGTCAAGGTCAGATCACAATCCTCTATATTTTATACTCTTTTCCTTTTCATTGATTAGCTCCACACCGTTCCTCTCAACAAGAGGTCTAAATGGCTTGTAGGAGGTAAAAAGTGTTATTTTCCAGCAAAATCATTCTACTGCTAACCTGTCTGCCTCTTAAAGGATTTTGTTTTTCCCTGGAGATAAGATTTCCTGGAGTTAAGATTTTTATGCTACCAGCTTTCCAACATGTATTTAAATAATACAGTCAAAATTGTAACTTCTTTAAACTCTTGTGCTGTAGAACATGTAAACTGTTCGAGAAGAAAGCAATGAAAAAAAACCCAAAGAAAATAAAACCTGTCTTTATGGCATAAATTAAAGCTGAATCAACACTTCTCTCCTGCCTGTTTTACAAATAAGTTACGGTTGTTCCTGTACAACACCTTCTGCATTGCATTGCTGTTTCCAGATAACTCCCTTTATCTTTCCAGATTATGTACGTAAGTTTAAACATCCTGTATAATTCTAGCTTGAATTCAGTACTGAAGCAGACAAAGACTATGCACATATTTCTAAGAAGCAAGAATAAAGATGTCAAAAGGGACTTGGCAGTCTTCCAGTAACCACAAAAGAACACAAAGAATAATTCATAAGGTCACCACGAGTTAGAAATTATTTGGTAGCCCTTTTCAGTTTCCTTGTGTTGTATTTTCATGCTTCCTGGATAATATCAACAAGTAAGCCAGTCTCCTTCCTAGGTCTAAACAACCACAAAATACTCCAAAACAGAGACATAATACATATTTTGCTCTAAGTCACACACAAAAGGGAGTAAGCTGAGAGTATATGCATGCACATGTTTGTGCAGGATGAGGGGCAGTCTGCATCAGCAACTGCAGTGTCCAGATGCTAACAGCTGGTGAGACTGGGATCCAGAGGGCATGTTCTTAATTCACTGATCATCTATGCACTGTTGCTGGAGGGATCCATACTGTACCTACTGGGAATGCAGCCTTGTCACTTGTCAGACCTAGGATCACGAAGCTGTGGCAGACTTGCCCCTTTCAGGCTTCAAAATCCAACCCAGCTCCTGAAAAGAACCCTAAAACACTAAAAATAATTCTTTACCTGAGAACAATCAGCCCTGGCTATTTCTGTTGTAGCCTGGAGTACATCACGAAGACTGTCTCCATCTTCTTGGATCAGTAGATAAGCCAACAAAAGAAAAACATGGGCAGGTACTTGAGTGCTAAAAGGTAGCACTGACTTCACTGAAGATAACCACTTGGTAATTGCAGACTTCTCTTTCATGAGCTCCATGATCTTCCAGGTTGTATACAATGAACTGTAAGAGCTGGTTATGGGGCAAAGGAGTTGGCAGGACACCTGAGAACAAGTGAAACAAATAAAAGTCTCAATCAAACAAATAAAATACCATAAAAGTACAATCGTAACAACCATAATATTTTTATGGTCCCAATGCAATGAAATATAAATAACAAACTGTGATACATTTTTTCAAAATCTTTTGTATGAATTCTTGCACTACAGATGTCTCAATGGGCTAATAATTCTCTGCTCAGGAGTTCCCATTTTATTTGACATCCATCACTCCTGTTCCTGATGGTAACTGCACTGCTACTTGCCCACTAAAATGGACCTTGTAATCCTGAAGTACTTTAAAAACTTAAAAATGTTTCTGGCAATGACAGGATAATCCCAGAATTTTAACTGTCATCTACATTATTTTTTAAAACTGTCTTAACTGTTAATAGTACTTAATACCACAGTTTAAGTTAACCTGACTTTACATTTTTTGTTTAAGAAATGCTTTGCTTTTCAGAACAAAATGTTCTATAGCTGTGTGACTGAAAACAGGGAAGTAAATTCTATCCAATTTGTTAGGTTAGAAAGCTAACGTTACTTTAATAGCATCCCTAGACGCATGGGAAATTCTCCTCAAAGCATTAATGCTCTGTAATCTAATGTACTGGATTTTATTTCTGAAACCAATAAATATTCATCCCATTTTTGAATACATCTATATATGCTAACTATTTCCATGGACTTGACTGGATATGGTTCCAGATCTTCTCATGAATCTGTTCTCCTTGAGAGTACCTCAAATATATCATCAAGTCATTATGTATCTCTCTTATCATTCTTTGGTCTGACATGCAACTCTTGTTCTCAGAATTAAGATATCAGCTAGTACATCCTAATCACTAAACACAAATAAATAAGGAAGTACTAGCAGGAGCATGAGTTACTAGTCACACTCACAGGGAGTTAAGACAAGGCCACACTAACTTTTGGCACACAGTACTAAGCACCGTAGGGTACAAAATTAGGCATTAGCCAGGAATATAGGGATCATATACTATTGTGCTTAAGTTAAAAGATCTTTCCAACATCTTCCCCCACTCCTTTATAGGCTTCTTCTTACAGAAATATAACCTTTTTGTTAACAGTTGCAGTCATGGAAGGCACCATTTTAGCAGCACAAAAATTATAAAATACAAATGAGGAATTATTTTGAGTTGGATTTTTATATAATGGTATATATATTTTAAAGCTCCTGTAAAATAAATTTGAAATTTTTTCAATGAAACAGGGAAGTTCAATACAAGACATGACATCTCTTTCCCACTAATTATTTGCTTCCTTAGGAAGCATCTTTACATTATCAAGACAGTAATTAGAAGGCAGTAATCAGGTGAAGAATACTTATATAAAGAGAAGGTGAAGAAGGTATTTGAGAAGAGATCTCCAAATGAACATTAGAAGTGACTCAGAACCCAAAAGGCTAGGGTCCACTCAGCTTTAAATAACCAGGGAAAAAAAGACACTGAGTGGCAAAAGCTGCTGTATTAAAACTGCAGATTTTCATTTTAATCACATTTTTTAATTCAATGTAAATTTATTTTGGTGTATGGAAGGCAGAATGTCCTTGTTATTTTAGATTACTTTTTAAAAATTATATTAAAATTAGCTTATTCCATTACTGACACATGATAACTACTGTATGTGAAAAATCAGCAATCTAAAATGCTATCTCCTCTGGCTGGCAAGATCACTTTGAGCCAAAAATCTCTTCTGGATGCAGCTGTGATACTTCCATATACTGAAAAAGGTATTTAACCTTTATCCAGGAACATACAGGGGCCTAATAAGAGTTTCAATATCCGTAAGATGTACTGTTTAGTTACCTGCCTGTAGAAGTTGACAGGTCTTAAAATCAAGATCAGACTATGAAAGGTTTTTGTTCTTTGGGGTTTTCCTTGGGAGGGTGTTGTTTGTGGGATTTTTTCATGTTTGTGATGGTGATGTTGTCATTTGTTTTGGTTTTCATATTTTTAAGTGCCTGAGAAAACCTGCTAAAATTGGTAGAGTCTGAAATATTATACTGATATTTCCTACTCCACATTACATCCCCAAAAGGTTTTGCTATATAATTGTACTCACTCCCTTCTCCTTTTATTGGCAGGCTATGATCACAATTTTATTGCTGCACTCTAATCAAGCAAGTACAAAGTTTCAACCAAGAATATATATATAGAGTTGTGTGTGCGTACATACATACACATACACACACATATATACAAAATCCCTCAATGGCAAAGTGTATGTGAAGGCCTAGACCCATCCTAACTTTCAAAATCGTGGCGTGGAAGGTAGAAGTATTCCCTAAAACCATCAACGCAAAAGGAAAAAAAAAAGCTATTAAAGGACATCTAACTTTTGAGTGCTCTTAAAAGCAAAAAAAAAGAAGCACACTCTCAATGGAAAGGTGGCTAAATACCCACTGGGGACCACAAATCCTTGCTAGGATTTGCAGGGTTGCATACATGAAGGTCAGCAACTGGAACTGGCCAGAGATACCAAAAAGAAGAAATGACTGATCAGAACATAAGCAGTTAAGCAGAAGCTCAGGCTCATTACTAGATAGGACCGGGAAAAAGTTACAGATAATGCTGGCAAGACAGAGGTTCTCAATACCTCCTTTCCTCCTGATCAGCGTTTTACTAAAGCCATCAGGCTGTCACAAGTGGGGCCCCCCACAGATCAGTACTGGGATACACATTTTATTATCTCCATAAATGATGTGGATGGTGGGACCAAAAACACTCTCACCACGTTTGCTGTGTCACTAAACTGGGTGCTGAGGGACACACGTTGGCAGGGAGAGATTTCCTTTCAAAGACAGGAACAGGCTCGAAGACTGGGTCACAAGAACTGTGCAAAGTTCCACCAAGGGAAGTGCTGAGTCCTGTGCCTGGGAACACGAACCCAAAGAGCCCAGCCGGGCTAGGACCCATGAGCTGGGGAACAACCTGGCCAAGAGGAGCCCAGGGGTCCCAGCAGACAACACACAGACCCCAGGTCAGCAGTGCACCGCTGCAGCTACTGAGGCAAAGCGGATCCTGAGCCGCATCCATGGGGCACTGCTAACTGAGAAATGTGATCATCCCACTTCACCAGCGCTTGTCAGACTGCACATGGAGTAGGGTGCCCAGCTCTGGCCCCCACAGCTCCAAAACAGATCTGGACAGACTGAAGAGGAGTCAAAGGAATGTCATGAGTCGGGTCTTTTCACCATGCAGAAGTGAAGGCTCAAGGAGAATGTCATTATTTTTCAGTACTTGAAGGGCAGTAACTAAGAGAACAGAAGCTCCCTCTTCACAAAGAGCCACATGGAGAATACAAAGGGCAATGGATACAAGATGGCTGGGAGGTCAAGGACAACATTAAGACATTTTTGATAATGAAAACAATCATTCACTGGAACAACCTCTCGAGGGACATGGTATAGTCCCCATCACTGGATGTTTTCAATATGTGACTGGACAGAAGACTAGAATGTCCCATCTAGGCTCCCTTTCCTATGGAAGGCTAGACCAGATGATCTTGCAGCCTTGTTGGCTGTTTTGTGATTCTATGAAAATATAACATAACTTAACCATATTTGCTCTTATGCTTGCTCAAAGCTTCTTCACCGTGGACATCATATTTGCTTTCTTTTTACTACCTCTTTTTTTGTCTATTTCTAATATGAAGGAAGTCTAAGGATAATTCAATCAGGCTTTTATTTTCTTAGCATTGACCTGATCCTACAACAAAACCTGTCTGTAATCATGGGACCATTAAAGAGAGTCTACATTTTTTAATCTTTTAGTTGAGAACCAAAGGTTATCGGTATAATTATTACAAACAGTGATCAGACAAAATGACTGTCTCTCCATTTGCACTGAGAACCATGAAATACCAAAGATCTGCCAAGCTACTTGCTATGAACTCTGCAAGGATGAGTCAACACAAGTGAAGAGACTGTTAGACAATTCTTAGCAAAGACAACTGTTTTCAGTCGTACCATTGCTAACAGAAAAAATTAGTCATCAAAAAATATTTAAGCCCTTAACAGAAAAACTTTCACATGCTTTTCTGAAACAAAGAATACCAGAATTAGTACAACCAAATCCTAAGGAAGCCAGTGTAACATAATGCATTGTAATCTTGTACAGTAACACAGCAGTCTTATGACAAGAAATAGCTTCTAAAACACAATAGAAAACAAAACATGTGAGTGAGTGACACAGAGCATAGAGGACTGACATGCTTTGATGATGTTTTACTGAAACAAATCTCCACTGGCATCTGTACAGGCTGGCACTTAGGAAGTCCCATTAGAAGGAAGTGAGCTGTAACCACTGTCATCCCACTGTCTATTTTTTCAGAGCAGACTATGAACTATAAGGTTTTGTGCACTTAAAAAAAGTTATTTTTTATTAGGAGCACAAATAGGCTTGCCTTTTCAGATTTGGGGAAACAGAAGATGAAGTAGGTATGGGATTCCAGGCCAAGGAGATATGGCAGGACTCAGAACTGGCACTATATCTGGCTCCAACTTGTCACATCACACCCTCTCTACACAAAACAGGGGTGTAAAACAATAAAGAAGCTTAGCTACCTCCATGCTAGACACATTTATATCAAAGAGATTTGCTGTCATCTCTTCTTGGAACAGTGGGGATAAATGAATAGATGGCAGAGAAGTGGGACACAAGTAAATAATTAATAGAACCTATAAAATGATTGAGGTTAATGAGTCAAAATTGGCTAATTGACACTTAGGTGCTCTGGAACTCTCTTCCACCAAGGTACAAAGAATGGTACATAACAGTCACATATAGCAGTAAGGAAAAACAGATGCAGAGAACAAATAAGTCTGAAAGAAACAGAGTAAATATATGTAACCTTGATTTCTGCTAAGTCCTGTAACTTGCTTAATAATACAGGTGAATTCTTCAATCTATACCATCTCTTAAAGGAAAAAAAAATTCATTTGCTAAATAAAATCAGTATCCAGCAAACAAACTTTCACTTCACCATTGCTCTAGTTTTATGGACTATACACATTTTCCAGCATTCCCAAAGAATGTATCATCACACAAACAAGTTCACACATGCAGAGTCTTTCTCAGGCAGATAAGCTTCATGAAGAAAAAATTTTAAATGATTCCCCTACCTGCCCCCTAAAAATGAAAGAAACGTTATCACTTTACCGATTCTTGTTTATCCTTCACGCTTTTCTCCTTTAATATTCCCAAAAGATTTACAGCCAACTGCTGCCTGGTAATTCCAGAAGCATCTCCTGATAGGCAGTCTCCGACTGCTGTAGAAGATGAGATCTGTAGTACAGGCATCACCAAAGTAAGGGCTGTGGTTGAGATGTCCTGGGTTTCTGAACATGAAAGGAGCTTGTAGGCTATTTAACACAAGTTAAGGAAAAACAAAGGTCAGGGAGCAAAAAAAGAATGAATGAACATTGGTACCTTGAGGCACGACACAGACATTTCTAAGAAACACTTCAGCTGAATGAAGTAAAGGTCCCCAGATTTACTGTATGTGCATATAAAGGGTAAGAGTCATTTTTTGGTCATTTTTTATTTAGAGACACACACATTTCTGTTGCTTATAGCAAAGTACCTGATGGCAGCAAAAGATAAAAAAATAGAATGTAGCACAGACCTTTGTTTTTACTGGAATAACTACACTAATCAAAACTACTAAGTCAAAAGCACGGCTAAACATTGTCATGATTGTCATGCCTGCGCTCAATAGCTGCAATAAGAAACCATTCAGGATGCATGAACATCAGCTAAGTTCATGCTACTGGTTTCGTTTTTGATCCTGTTGGCTCAAAACCAAAACCAGTAAGCTCCAAAACAGCAGGGAACTTAAAATACAGTAATATCAATGGAAAAAGTAAGTGTAGCAGGAAAAATTATTTTTACTGCTATTACTTTTAAATACAGGAAAAATTCTGCTTATAAAGAAACCCCATTTCATCACCCAATCCAATTCCAGGGGAATGCTGTGCTTATTTCATAAATATGAAGAAACAAAGACACAGTTTTTAGAGTGTGGATTCCTCTTTCACAAGAAGAGCTTTACCTAGACTCAAGACACACTTTTGCTGACTTTCTGGAGTTTGCAGCAATAGAAGTCCTAGTCCAATTATATACTGGTCCACTGGAAATATCTATGAAGAAAAAGAAAAATTTCCAAGTCTTCTTTGTTTCTCAGTGACATTAAATAGATCAAACAGGAAACTACCAAAACTTTGCAAGATTATTTTCATGAACCATAGTGAGCACACAAGCAGTGACAGAGCAATGAAGAATATAACTGTGTGGAAACAGTATTTTGACTAAATAATTAGAACATTTTGTTACTTTGTCCAAACAGTTATAACTCACTTTAAACAAATTTCCATACTAAGAGATTAATTGATACATACAGAACCAGTTAAGATTTTACTTAGGTATTCAACCAGGAAAAAAATTAGAAACTTTTGACGTCAAGACCAGTCACCTGCAGGTGAATGTCACATATAAGTGTCTCTACTGTCTTATACATGACAATCTTTAAATTTAATAAAACTAATATACATTTTTACCATATACTCTTACCTCTTTTAAGAGCTCGAAGTTGTCCTCTATTAGAGAGATCAAAGATGAGCATTCTCCAGTTACATTTAAACACACTTCAGAGAAGCATAACAATTGCAGACTAAGCTGGGATAACTGAACTTTCCAAAACAAAGGATAGCGTAGGAGGCTAAGGAACAGCTCTTGCAGAAAAAACAAGGCTTCTGTAACTTGTAGTAAGTCTTTAAGCTGCAGAGAAGTGGTGAAAACAAAACAAAGCCAATATCACATGATGATTTAGTTGCCCTTCCCTATCTATGCAGAACTTAGAATTAGTTCTATTAGTTCTGCTATGTTTCCATTCCATATAGTACTAAATCTTTCAAGAAACATCTTCATTTCTTGGTAGCTGATGAGAAAAATCCCTTTTTACTCAAAAGCAACAGCAATTAATTCAGCTCTTGGGGAATCCCATAACAACACAAAAAAAGTGTGTGGGGATTTCATCAAGCAGGTAAATATTCTTATAACAGAAACATCTGGCTCTACAATATTACCTTTGTAACATAACCAAGATTTTAACATTTGCCCCAAAAGAAAAAGGCAGTGGTGTTACTCAATTACAGAACACCATGCAATTTAACTATCACAAAAACTAAAAGCTGAAGTTTGATACCCAAAAGCAGTATCTCCATATTTGAAAACCAGCTAAAGAGGTTTCAAGAAGCAGGCTGTCTCAAAGTCTGCATCCATGTGTTGGATGACAGTGTTCCTGTTCTTGAAAATTCTACTTCCCGACAAATGCACTGTTCCAATCTAAACTCTGGAGTCAATATTAAGTATAGCACCCTGGTTTTTATTCCCTTTTTGTTCTATAAATAATCTGCTCTAATCAGAAATCTCATGTCACTGAACTGATCAGCAGAAAAGTCTACAGATGAAGAGCTGGACTTCTGACAGGCTGGTTGACACTGTCAGACAAAATGACAGGGAAACATTCCAGCATTTGTATTATGCAGAGGATTAAATTAAGCCATGCTAAAATGAAAGGATAAGACCAACCTGAGGTTCAGAGAAAGAAGAGGAAGGAATTGACAGGTTATAAAACAGTCCCTCATACAGGCTTTTTGAAGGAAGTACCTTCCATTGTGAAAGTTGTATCTCAGGCAATACAAAAATGTTCAAGCATTAATACGAGTTTGAAAATGTGCAACTGATTTCTTGTGTAAAAAAAAGAAGTGCCAACATGTATGAAGGAAAGAAAGGTTCATAACTAATTTTATAAGTTTTATTCAGTGCCATTTTTACAGCTAAATGTTATCAAGTCTGAAGCTTGATCATACATTCAAGACACAATGTTATACTGAAGCTCGGGTAGAATCAAGACAAAACCAGAAATGTCTCTCTGACTAGAAAAGGTCAGCATGTACCCATCATCATAAGAAATAGACCTGAACCAAGATAAATATTTATAACATAAGCTATATGTTTTCCAAAAGACTGTGAAAAGTAGCTGTGAGTACAAAGAAGACTTCTCTAGTAAAATGCCATAGCAGAAAGATGATACTAAATATGCTTATAAGAAGCCTGCTTAGCTTTACATTATTCATATTAATAAACCCTCTCTCCATAGCAATAAGGACAAAGCACTTCATGTTTGGCTGAACACATCTGAAGCTGTTATCCTAATATTGAAAAAAGAAGGAAAGGATAGGTACAAAAAATGCGTAACTGATACCACAGTAAAGCATGAGGAAAAGCAAAGCATTTAAGTTAAACCAACATCATAGGCCAGTAACCAAGCTGACTTTAGGATTAAATCCCTAGCTCCTATCATGTATCACTGTGCAACTTAAAAAAAACATTCAAAACTTTCAGCATATTCTAGAAGGACTAAATTTTCTGTTCAGATCCACTAATCAGTATGCTACAAAGAGTGTGTGAAAGGAATATCTAGAAGTACTTAGATCATGCTTCTCACATATTTTAACTTTAATATTATCCATTTTAAGTTAAAATTATACAGTTTTGAAAAATGTCTTGCCATTTAACTAAATTTTCTCATGATTGTCTTTCAAAGTTTACTAGATGTTTACTGAGGCAACTAGATGGAAGTAATTACTGTAAAAGTGTTTCAATTTCCATCTTAACAGGTGTATCAGATTCGAAAAAATAAAGTTTTATCTTCTACCAGAAAAAGACAGTTTGTCAGATTTATATATTATCAATAAATCAGATCTACAAAAATGGAAAAGAATGTTATATTTGCACACTTGAAAGACAAAAATAATAATACTATCACTGTTTTGATAATATCCGTTTGTAAAAGGTAAAGTCAGGCAACAACTGTACCTGCAAGTGTGGAATCAAATCACACAGAAGTTGAAGAATCTCACATTCCAGCGTGGAGGGTGCTTCTTTGTGCTTTGGCCCATGAGGCTGCAGTAAGATCTTCAGTAAACCCATTCGCAGTTCGGCATATTCCCGTAACTGGGATGGTTCACAATACAGGTATCTTAGGAATGAGGCCATTATGCCAACACATGAACCCTCTGCCCTGCCATTCAAGACATAAGTTTGCCATGAACGCTTTCTACTGTAACAACAAGGAAATGCAAGTAATGTGACATTACCTGCAAAAATTCACAAGACCAAATTAACAGAAGGTCATTGAGAAGGACATTATTACATTTCACAAAAGAATTCGGACTTAACCACAACCAAGTACTGTCATGAGACCCAATATAGTAACCATACCTCAAAGTGCAATTTTTAAAAGACCTCCAGGTTATAACATTCCTAATTTTATTCTTTTTTTCCTCATCAATTCAAGAAAGTGACTTTCCTTGTTGAATGTTATAATAGACTAATGTTATAATAGACTACTTCTGAAGAAGTATTTGGACAAGACTACTCAGAAATATCTTTTTAAAACACATAAAACATAATTTCAGTAAAAAGGAGCCATCCTTTTGCAGAATGGTCTTAATACACTTACATGAAAACAGGAACTATGTTTTAACTAACATAGCTTCCCAGTAAAATACTATCATAGAACAAATCTTTCGGCTTGACCATGTTAGGAATACAAGCTGTCCTTGAGATTATTAAACAGTCAAATTAAGCCGATGGTCAACACATTAACAAATATAGAATCACAGAATTGTTTAGGCTCAAGTCCAACCAGTACCCCCATGCCCACTGCTAAATCATGTCCCCAAGTGCCACATCTACAGGTCTTTATGAATACTTCCAGGGCAGGTGATTCCACTACTTCCCTAAGCAGATTGTTACGCTTGACAAGCCCATGATGAAATTTTTCCTCATTGTCAATCTAAACCTCCCTTGATGCAACTTGAGCCTATTTACTCTCATCCTGTTACTTGTTACTTGGGAGAACAGGATGACCCCCACCTGGCTACAACCTCCTTTCAGGGAGAGAGCAATGAAGTCACCCCACAGTCTCCTTTACTCTGGGCTAGGCACTCACAGCTCCCTCAGCTGCTCGTCATCAAACCTGTGCACCAGACCCTTCATCAGCTCCATTGCCCTACTCTGGACTTGCTCCAGCACTTCCGTTTCCTTCTTGGCATGAGGGGCCCAGACCTGGACAAAGGGTTTGAAGCGCGCCTCACCAGTGCCAAATACATGGACACTTTCCTAGTCCTGTACCTGGTGGCCACACTATTTCTGATCCAAGCCAGGATGTCATGGGCCTTCTTGGCCACATAGGCACGCACTGGCTCATGTTCAGCTGCTGTCAACCAGCACCATCAGGTCCTCTTCCACTGTGCAGTTTTCCAGCCACTCTTCCTTCAGCCTGTAGTGCTACATGGAATTGTTGTGACCACAGTGCAGGACCCAGCACTTGCGGCTGAACCTTTTTGAACCTGATACCACTTGCCTCAGTGATTAGATCCAGCCTGTCCAAACCCCTCTGCAGAGCCTTCCTACCATCCAGCAATCAACAGGAAATCAAAACTCGGTTTTAAACAAGACTCAGTCTTGATGCAAAACTGTAGAAAGAATTCAATAATAGGTCTTCGTCAACATAAATTGTTTACATCACACTTAGGGACACTGTTCAGTGGTGGATTTGATAACATTAGGTCAACAGCTGGACTCCACATTCTGAAGGGCATTTCCAAACCTAAATTATTCTATGATTCCATATTCTCAATCTAGCACTTTACCCAAACAACGAGCACCAAGAGGAGCATCACATATTGTCGTAGTTGGGGGGGGAAGTGAATTTTTCCAGGAGGATGTGGGCAGGCCAATCAGTGGCCAGGTTTTGTGCTGGCACTTGGATTGGCCACTCAGAAGTTTGGACACGCCTTTGAGGACACAAGGGGTTAAAAGCAGGACTCCGGGGGCTTCGGCCTCTTTTGAGTTCTGGTTTCAGCAAGGAAACATCTCCTCTCCCCTGCTCAGCTTTAGGCTGAGTGGGGGAGGGGAGCCACGTGGCCAGGCTGAGGAGAACCACGCAGCCAGACTGAAGTAAGCTGGGTCTCCGGGGCGGGAAGAGAGTGAACAAAAACTAGAGCTGAGCTGGCCCCATCCAGGCTGGAGGGGTGGAAAACTGTGGAGGTGCCTTCCCCCCATCCCCGCCCCGGGAGAAGGGGCCCAGCTACTGGGAGTTGCCGAGCCTGCGAGTGCCCGAGCCTGCAGCCCCTGCCGGGAGCCAGGAACTGTTAACCCTTTCTGAAGCAGAAAGAAACTTTTCTTAGACATTAACTTTCATGGCTAGTAGCTTCAGAAAAGAGAGAAAAACAGCTTGAAACTGAGATGATAAAAGAAAGATGAAAAGAATCTCAGATGGGCAAAGATGAAGAAGAGTAGCTTTTTTAGCTAGACGTTTCTTGCATAATGTTAGCCATAGACTGAACTTGAGACTCTTTTGAACATAAACTGCATTTTAGAGTAGATGTGGCCAGCTCGACTTGCTGCAGTGGAGCGAACAGAGAAGAGAGGAAGAGGGTGTGGTGGTGCCCTCTGCCCTCAGAAAAGAAACCTTTGGCCCCAGGGGAAAAATGGGGAGAGCCCGGCATGCAAGCATCCTTAAAAAGAGCCCTGTATGCAGCTTTACCCTATAGACAGTGGTGAGAGCACTGGACATAGAGAAGAAGTAGACTTTGTGTTTTTCTGAAGAGCAGTCTGTAGTGTGAGAAAGACTCCTCTCTCCTTTGCTGAATTGAAGATGAGTTTTTGAGTAGTGATTGTTTGATTTTAAACTCAAGGTTTTAGTCTATGGAAAGTAACATGTAAGGGGTGAAAATTGAGGGGAGGAGAAGAAATGTTCTGAAAAGTTTGTATTTCTGTCTCTGTGTGTATTTAAAGTTTTCTATATCTGTTCTTATTATGAATGTAATAAAGTTTTGTTTTTCTGTTTTTAAAGTTTAAGCCTGCTCTGCTCTGTTCCTGATCACATCCCACAGTAGTTGTTAGGGAAAAAACATATATTCATGGGTGCATTAACATCTGGGCAGTGCTAACCCATGACACATATCTTCCTTTTCATTAAGAAAAACTTCAGTTTAAAGTCAAAAGAAGCCACCAGCAAAAAATCCACAGTTCACTCCATCATTTATACATCTGGGACTGTGTGAGTCCCAGATTTAGCAGCTGAGTGAAAGAATGAATAGCATTTGAAAAATACTCTGATCAATTAAATTGAGCAAAGCATACTTTTGCCTGAAAGTCTTACTGTTGATCATGTAGTCTAAGCCCATTAGAAATTTAAGAGATTAACTTGTTTCTTTACATAGAGCAATAGAACAGAGAAACAAATTTCTCTGCACTATTACTCTGTTATTAGTCTTACAGAAAACAGGAGAAAAAGGATACTGTTATCTGAAAAACATATATAGGTGTAAAATCACTGAAAACAGTTCTTTGAGAATGCCACAGATTTGTTATCTTACACTGAAGCTTTTTTGGACAAGTTTTCTTAGTGGTAAGCATGAAGAAAAGGCTGTTGAGTATTTGGTCATTTTAATGATGCTTTCTAATAAGGCTGTGCCACTGTTTTTTTCCTATATTTTTTAATCAGAAAGCATACATTGTTTTTCAAGACCTCATCCTTTCTGTGAGATTTAATAGTTTTCACTTTCCTTCATGATCCAATAATTTTGTACAGATGAGTTACAGCTGTATTGTATTCACTTTTTATGACTAAGCAGTCAATTTTGAGAAGGCTGATAAGCCAAATTGCTTAATTTAAAAAAAAATCAAACATGCTATCAATTTTGTACCAGTTATTCTATACCCATACAAAATTTATCTACACAGTTGATAAAAAGCTATGATATTGATTTTTTTATGGATTATACCAATATTTAGTTAATAATTATTATTTATATTATTATTTTAAATCATGAAATGGTATAATTCAATTTTACAAGTATCTTTCACAAAAGATAGTATTCTTACAGCTTGTATACCTTCAACAAAAGAGTTACAGTGATACAATTCAGCTGTCTACATTTGCTAGGCTTTTTAAAATTTTTCATTCATTTACCTCTCTGGACATTGATGGAAAAATACTGTTATCTGCTGTAGTATAACTGGCCAGGAGTCACGTCTGTTTTCTAGGACAGTGATTAATGGATGTGGAGTGCTCCTGAAAGACAAAAAAAAATCACATTTATATCTATAACACAGAAAGGAAGAATGCAAAACAACTATGTTCAAAATAAGTGTGGCTGTAGGGCTAGCCAATTTAACCTCCTCCTTTTACCAACTCCCTTTACCAGCTTTGTCAAGATTACTACGCTGTGAAAAGAGGATTATTTTCTCAAAACTTCTGAAACAAGATTAAAATTTCCTCCAGATGGAGGAAAACCTGGGAAGGAAGAAAGCCTGAAGTAAATAATTCATTTTGTTAGAAATACAATCAAAGCCATTCAACTAGAGTAGCTTACTGTCCAGAGTTCTGGATGCCCCATCCCTAAAGGTGAAGGACAGGCTGGATGAGCCTTTGAGCAACACGGTCTTGTGGAAGGTATCTCTGTCTGGAGACTGGGGCAATGCAATTAGGTGATTTTTAGGGTCTCTTCCAACTCAAACCATTCTATGCTATAAGTAGACACATTGCCTCAGTTTCAGACACTCCATGAGTGACACAGTCAGATATGCCTTTTAGGAAGGATTTACAACAGTATGTCACTTATTATCATTGTTTTAAAAACTTCTGAGGAGCAAAAAGCCAGAATTTCCAACAGTCTTTTTATCAGAGAAGACAACATTCACTGAGACACTCATATCCCAATAGCACTGCAATACAACATGGGTTTCATCTTAAGCAGCACTGAACCAACTCAGCTCCAGGTGAAGTGAATGACATCTGAAAGAACACCATAAAAGAATAAAAATCTAATTTTTCCCATTACGTAGCAAATTTGAAATGCATAATATGATGGCACATGAAGGCTTCCCTTAGCTAAGCTAAAGAGGTAATACTTACCTGCTATAATCAAGAATGTTTAGAGTTATGCTATGCCTAGCAAGACACAATTCATGAAGAAACATCATCTAGCAGAATGTATCCTTAAACTAAAAGGGTGTTCCTCATTATGTTTTTTTTACATTCTCAATGTTAACATTTTTTGAATCCTAGGTAACTAACTGGTTGGGAAGATAATCAAAGAATTACATAGCCATCACCTGAATAAAAGGCCCACTGAACTATGGAAGCTGGTTGCAGAGTATTTACATACCTAATGACTCTCGTTTCTTTGCTATGTGGTTACAAAACAGCTAAATACACAGGGGGTTTTTTTATACTGCTTGCCCCTCTGCTCATCAAATCATTTTTCTTCTGAAGGTATGTGTTTCTTTTCAGGCAAATAAATGATCTGAAGACAACAATTCTTTCAGAAAGCTGGCTGACACCATGGACTACTTGAAACATGTTCAGAAAACAGATGGCATCAACAAAGAACACAAAAGATGCATATTACAGGTCTGGCCCTCGTATCTGGGGCTAGAAACCTGTCACTTCTCACATTCATTTCTCAAAAATCTGTCAACTTACATAAATGTTCCTCATTTGCCCACTGTCTTAGATTCTATAAGTACTTTACTAGAGTCTTTTACAATCTGTGCACAAAGACTAGAAAATCTAAGGTTCTTGCTTCATTGCAGCTTTCCAAAGATGACAGCATGCAAGAGGCAAAAACGTTGCTTGTCTAGTACCTGAATCCAGCAACATCACAGACCAGATCCTTATCAGGCAGTAAGCTAGAAATACTGTCCACATGCAATGGCAGGACCTTGAAAGTACATAGTCTTTGTAAACATATATAGGGTTATAGTAGCTTGTTTCAGTAACTTTGACATATTTTAAAAGTTAACTACCTTTCCTAATCAAGAGAATATGTCTCCAGACATCATTTAAATGCTGCAATGACAACAAAGCCTAGGGAACCTTCCTAAAGTCAGCACCTGGCATCAAGTTTCAAATTAAAATCACTTACTATCTAGAAAAAGATACATCTTTTCTTGCAGATCTTGTATGTTCTGAAACTAGTAAAGCTGCACTGAACTGGATGATGAAAGATGTCAGCTAAGCTCCACAATGAAGAGTGATTAACAATGGAACATCAGAAAGTGCAAACCAAAAACATTGCACTTGATAATGCTATTAGCAGTAAGAAAAATGAGGTGTGTAGATGCAATTTATTGTCAACACAATCTTAAGAATTGCTAGAACAGCACTTTAAATGACACGCATCTTTAAATGACATTACAGCACCACTACCATTACTGCCAGTGGGTTCAGGACAAAGCAAAACAAGCAAACATAGTGGTTATCCACTCATAACATGGAATTGTCCAGGCAAACAAAGACAAATCTTCGTGAAGGGTAAGTAACAGTAAAACATACATAATTTTCAACTTTTAGGTCATGTGAACTTGTTTGTTACATCTCTGAACAGAAGTGCCAATCTGATTTAAAGGACAAATTCAGTGACAGACTTTTTTCTGTATGAGGAAATAATGTCTGCAGTCAAAAACTGCTCCTTTCAGGAACAGTGCTTTACTCCATCAAATATGCATTTTTAAAGCATTTTGCTTTAAAATTCCTGCTCTGAATCTTGCATTCAGAAAAATAGCAGCTGTCTATAACCTTAAAACAGTAAAATCTTGCATGATGAATCATTAAGAATATCATAAAATACTAGTTCATAAAAAAGGCTAATAGCTTTCAGAGAAAAATCATATCCAATTTTTTGTACATGTGTATCATAAATCACCTGCACTAAGAATACGAACAGGAGCCTTTCCTGGGTAAAGATAAATGCAATTTACTAAAGAAAAGCAAAGGTCAGAAAATAAGGCAAGGAAAATAAAAAATAAATTTTTTACTTTTCATCAGCAGGCCATGTGTAGCCAACTTTCTGTGCAGTAGGGCTTCAGTATGCATAGCAGTTGCTTTGGAAGATAAACATCTTAATAATGAATCCACTCCCAGCTCCTTCCTCTTAGCTTTTATTCCTGAGCACAGTGTCATAGGGTATGAAATACCCCTTTTGTTAGATTGGCTAAGCTACCCTGGTTATGACCTCATCCAAAGTCTTGACCGTCCCTCCCTTACTGGCCTTCTGAGGGATGGCAATGGGCTGAAGGGATAGCACTGCTCAGCAGTGTCCAAAACACTGGTGTATTATCAACACTGTTCTGGCTGCAGATCAGCCGCTGCTCTGGAGAAAGCTAACCCCATTCCAGAAAAACACTATAAAATAAAATCGACAAATCTGCAAGACATTAATTTTCTCTCATTTCTTTTCAGGAACTGATCATGATATAACATCATCCCAAGGACCTGTATTATAAAACTAACTCTATTGTCCAGAATTAACATCAGCCTAAACCACATTTATTTATTACCCTGTAACACTGGTGACAACAGCAAACCACTTGAGAATGTACTGTTGCATTTTAATTCTTCATTGATGATTTCCATATGGAATACTTTTGCACAGTTGACAGCATAATATATGAACATTGTAATGGGAGATTATTGTTGGTGAGCTACTGTATATATTCTTCTATTCCTTACAAAAAATCAGGTTTTAATGGCATTTCATGGAGCACAACTACAAAACTGTTATGTAACAATTAATAGATAGGTTGTTCTGTACACTAAAAACCAGAAGTCTGGTGTCAAAATCTCAGGGCTCTGACCCTATGTCAAGCAATCATTTCTCTTCATTAAAGTTAACCGTAACCAAAAGGGAAAACAAAAAGCATACTGGCTAAATAAAAGTCTTTTCAGTATTTTCAGTTCTCTATTACTTATACTATTCTGAATTACCAAATTTCATCTTCATTGTATGTTACAGGTAATTTCTCTTTTAGTGAGTGTGAAAAAAATGTAATAATTCTTCTTTGCCCTATTGGGCAGAGACTATTTCTTTATTCCAGCCACATCCCATCATCCTCTTTTTCATACAAAGCCAGAATTAATTTCCTTTAACTTAGCTTCTTCTACCAGAAGCTTTTAAAAAAAGTTCCAAAATAATTTCGTCTTCATTACCTGCCTTTTCATCTTAAACTGCTCTATTAAAGTAGGGATTTTGTAAAGAGAACTGATATAGCCACAAAAACAAATGCATGCAGGATTTCAGGAATGCAAACAGCACTCCAAAGCTTGTTTCACTTTTCTTCACTATTTTATTTTGCTCTATTAAATTGTGATTCCTTTTCTCAAATAATGCATTTTATACCCTTGAAAAGCATCCATGACAGTCTCCTACAATACCTCTTAACTGCACAAAAAGTAACTTGAAAAGTATTCATGACATCTACCAAGCTTTTCTGTTCTCCAGAGAAGATACAATAGAGGCTTTTAATGTCACTACTGACTCATGGTTCCTCGAGAGATGGATGAAGTCACTAGGAGGTCCTCTTCAAAAGTATGCTATTGCATGACAAGAAGCTTTAAATAAATAGCTCTACATGTATCTGTAAGTATTTAATTTTTACATGTCAATCAACAGCATACACATTTGGGAACTTGACTTTTATAATCAGAATAAAGCTGGAAGAACAAGTGATAAGGAAGTGATTCATAGCCTTAAAATACAATACTTATTAAAAGAATAATTAGAAATCATCCAGTATTTGAACAAGTACTACTGCTTGTTTTCTTCCCCTGTCTTGCCCCACTCCCAAGGCTCACTGGCACTGACCCTTTTCGAGCTTATGGTGGTAATCTTATCTGTGTATTAAAAAACTCCTTTAAACTTTCAACCAAAAAAAAAAAAATCATGGAATCAGATTATCATTTAGGCTGAAAGGGACCTACTCAGATCATCCAGTCCAACCCATGTGCTCAAGCAGTCAGCTAGTAAAGGCTACCCAGTATCACATACAGTCAGATTCTCTTATCTCCAAGGACAGAGATTCCACAACCTCTGTGGGCAATCTCTGCCAGCACTTGATTACTTGCACAGTGTGAACAAAGCAAAACACACAAGAAAGAGTAATATCGAAATCCAGTATTACCTTAATTTCATTTTTTTCCTGGAAATAAGACATAAAGTTATTACTGTTTCTAAATAAAGGAATGCAAAACTAACCTGATTCTGTACAGACTCCAAACAGGATCATCTCCATCTTTTCCCAGTTGAATAGCTTGAATTTGTATTAACTTGCAAATAGTTTTCACTAAACCATGCACATTCCTGTTGACAAAAAGAACTAAGTTATTATCAAGTATGCAGCTATGTTAATTGATTGGTATATAAGAGAAGGAACAAAATTGACACTTGAGACCTGGAGTTCTACTTAAGGACCTCTTAACATATGCCCACACAGTTCTGGGCAACTTGTGCATTTTGTTTTCCTTTTCACATAATGAGCAAAACAGCAAAGAGAATATTAATGCATCAATTAAAACTTTTGACAGGTTGCTTCTGCCATAAATTACAAGAACGGGAATACAAGGCAAATAGCACTTGTAACTGTCAAACCTTTATCACACTTGTCATCATCTGCAGACAGACTCTTTTCCATACGGTGGCATACCAGGGAACATCTAGAGAGTCCCACAGAGGATCTTCTCACCATTAAATGCTTACTTTTATAGTTCAGATACAGGCAAAGTACTATGTTCTCTCAAAGCCTTGACCCAGATCAAAAGTGAGAGAATATGCTTATATTCTCTCCCTCTTTAAAAAATGGACCACTTATAAGATGTGCCTATAATCTTTGACTGGCTGTTGTGACACCTGGCTCTCAAAGTACTGAAATCTGACAATACAAGAAGACATTGAGGTTCAACAGAACTCTGCTCCAAAGCAACTAACAGGAAGATGTGCTCAGTCTTCTAAATCCCAGTACAGTCAACCTAAAACACAGAGAACGAAGGAAATTTTTGGATGAGTCTAGGGGAGGAAGAGAAAGAACAACCTTTTAGATTCTTCACTACTAGAAAAAGCCAGTGAAATGAGATATTGCAAGTGTATTTCTCAGCTTTAAAAGGGTAACTGCAGCAAGGAGGAAAAAAACAAACCATGAAACACTCAGTAAGAAAACCATCTTTCCTGTTCTGAAACTTCTGTATTCCTGGTCCTAATTCCCAAGCAGGAAGAGAAGAGATGCTTCAGACTTTGCACTCACCTCCTGAACACAAGCAACACAAAGGCATGTCATATTGCAAGGATTTCCATCCCATTTCCCATCTTCTACAGGTATGGATGCTCAGTAATAAAAACATTCTGAAAACATGCATATACACAGAAATCCTTCTGACAGTTTCTTTAAGATTACAATAATAATTGTTTTCAGCAGCATCTTTGCTCTTTACTGAACACAGGCAGTGTTCTCCCATCACCACCTAAACAGAATGCTGAAAACCAATCCTAAAAGCATGTGAAAATACACGTGTGTATCTACATATGTAAACGTATTTCCTATGTATGCATAAACACACAAACATGCACATAAATAGGACGTTCCATGAAGTTTAAACTCTCAGGGCATCAAAAGAAAAATGAGTCTTAAGAGCCAGTTACAGTACAATAATATATACAATGAGATGGTATTGTGAAGTGCACAAGTTAACTCAGATAAACATGAGATCTTCATCTCTGCCAAAACAAAGCGTCTTTTCTAGTGTGCATAATTTGATAGGCCTGACAAAATAGAATCCATTAGGTGCACTTAGCCACTGCAAAATTCATTGTAACAAAAGAGAAGCAAGAATACCACGTGAGTAGTCTTTGCAAATAAAATACACACCTAACTCGATTTAGCATTGAAAGTGCTCTGTGGTTACAAATGCCTTTCTGCTAGCTGTCACTGGCCGCTAATTTTTGTTTTAGCAACAGTGTGTACTGAGCACTGCAAAGCCACACAGATGAAAATTTGGCAGGGAACAGAAAGATGGACTGCAGACTACAATTTTAAGGCCAGGTAAAAAAAAAAAAGTACTGCCCTGAAAAGAGGAAATCTGAAATTGTCAGTTTAATGAGCTCCTGAGGCTACAGACATTTTACGCCACAGATTTTTGTGGTTAGGCAACATACACCCTGCTTTGCAATCCACAGTGAGTGCGGTTTGAATTGTAGCAGCTTGGGGGAGGAGCAGGTGGCAGTGGGAAAGAAGCCAAAAACACATAAAAGGTTACTAGGTAATTTGCCAGCACTTAGTATAGCAATCAGTCATGTGTTGGTTTCACACATGAAAAAAAAATTTTGAACAATTTCAAACACTTTAGTATGGGGCAGATTGTAGTCCCTTCAATATGTAACTCTGAATTTGTTTTTAAGGTTAACTTAATGCTAAACATCCCATTTTACTTTTTATTTTCTGAAGTACAAAACTGTATTAATATTTCATAACCTTATGAACTGTTATTACTGTAACAAACGCTCAGCTGAACAGGAAATACAAATTTCTTAGTCTGCAAGCCACAGCTGATACCTTTTCCCTGGTCCTAGAATTATGAGCCAGACACAATTAAGCAATAAAAGGGTTTTTATTTTGGTAATTAAAAAGGATCCTTAGGTGCAATAATTTCTCAAGGCAGAATACACCAAAATGCACAGACACAGTATACTGCGTATACAATTTTACACACCTTGCAAATTAGCATATTAGACAAAGATTCCCCAATGAGGAGCTTAAATGAAAAGCAAGGTATGTCCCTATTCTAAAGTATTCCGCCCCCAAGATGGGCTTGAGCGTAGTTTACAAAGTATGTTCTAGAAAGGGCCTTGGTTTTTCAAAATAAGGTAAGGGTTTCCGCCCCCCAACTGTGAGGCCTTCTGCATATTTGGTTTTCTGGCCTAGCAGAAAACCAGGACTTAAGATATCACATTAAACAATTTCGACTATGTATGCTAAGAATACATAAAAGAAAAGATAAAAAATCATGGAGGCATCACAGTTAATAAAACTTTTACTGCATCTTATGCCTCAGGTTCTCAGAGTTCTCAGGTTCTCAGAGTCTTAGCACAGGTACTTTTTTTTTTACTTATTCATTATACTTATGTAGACTCCTCCCTTAACTCCAAAATGCCTCAAAACTTTGTCCTTTGGAGGATAGCTGTTTGCACCCATATTATAAAAATGTATTTACAAAACCTCTTCTAGGAGGTTTTGCAAGTATTTTGTTTTATAGCAAATTTGGTTTTATAGCAAATCCAGCACAGAATTAGCATCAGCACAGAAAGATCCTAGCTGTAAACAAGCAAGTCATGAGGAAAAAAAAAGTTTTTAAGCATTTCACTAGTTTACTCAAACCTAAGTTTACCCTTGGTTCAGACTGACTATGAGAAACCTTAGTGTAAAACTGATTATGTGAACGTGAGAAGGAATAGGAAGGGATGAAGAACATGTCTTGAATAGCATGGTTCTTGCTACCTCTGTGCTGAGTCCACCAGCATAACATATCACACACAGAGATCTAAATAGCTGGTTTGGCTAAAAACGACTCCACCAGTCTTCAGCAGGCGAATTACACAGCTTGGCGCAGAAATCCACTTAGCAGTCAAAAAGGAACTTAATAAGGTGGATAAATTTGAATGGAAATCTCTCCCCAGTCATAATTTGACTTCCTATTTCTAAATGTTATGCACAGCACCTCTTTCCCTCACTACTGCTTTTTCTCAGTATGTTGGACAGGCAGTCTAGTCAAAAGACCACTACAAGACATAAGCATTCTATTTGTAAAATCGTGTTGGAGGAAGTAGCTTCACAGTAAACTGATTTCTTCCTCAGCAGACAAGGAAACAGACTGCAGCATTCCTAATCCAAATACACATTATTATGGTGACTTTATTTGGACAACAAGATTTTTAATGTATGTGGTTTTTAATACATAACCAGATGTTATTTCCCTCTGTGCTGGTTTTGGTTGGGATAGAGTTAATTCTCTTCACAATGGCTGATATAGGGCTGTGTTTTATGTTTGTGCTAAACAGTGTGTTCCTAATACAGAGATGTTTCTGTTATTGCTGAGCAGGGCTTACACACAGCCAAGGCCTTTTCTGCTTTTCATGCTGCCACACTGGGGAGGAAGTTGGGGGCTCTTGGCAGGTTGGGAGAAGACTCAAGAGGGATGACACCAACTGACCAAAGAGACATTGCAGACCATACGACATCATGCTCAGTATATAAAATTGAGGGAAAGAAGAGGGGGTGTTTGGACTGATGGCATTTGTTTTCCCAAGTCACCATTACCTGTGATGGGGCCCTGATCTCTTGAAGATGGCTGAACACCTGCCTGCCCATGGGAAGCAGGGAATTAATTCCTTGTTTTGATTTGCTTGTGTGCACAGCTTTCACTCTCCCTCCTAAACTTTCCTTATTTCAACCCACAAGTTTCACACCTTTTATCCTCTCCCTAATCCTACTGGCGAGGGAGTGAGTGAGCAGCTGCATGAGTCTTGACTGCTGTCTGGGGTTAAACCACAACATACTGCCCCATAATGGAAGTCACTGCCATTTTCTTTCCCCTTTCTAGGACAGGGCCAACAAAACTATGCCATTCATTACTTCTGAGGTTCCACAGTTCAAAGTTCAGAGCACTAGCCTGAACTACTAACAATATCACCTTACATCCATAGAACACTCTAAGAGTTCTTACATCAGGCCCATATTGTCACATAGCAAAAATGAAAGCAACATCCCTCAGTAGAGCGGCTGGACAGTAGCAGTCCTTAATGCGATGGTGTACCTGAAGATACTGACATAGAACCTCTCCTCTTCCTCCGTGTTTGTAAGGGAAAAGCAATGACTGATAAGCAGCTGACAAAAATTAAGCAACCAAACACTACCTTGCTGAGGGAATAAGGTTGAGAGCTCCATGAAGAACATAGTCAAGCTCAGCATGTTTCTCCAGCACAAGTGCCACCAAGCCCTCACAGCAGGCTGTTCGCAAAGCAACATTCTCACTGCAGCACTTCTCCCAAAGGAGGTTCAGAGCAGGAGTCTGAAGACAAAAGCATGGGACATAAGTAATGAAAAGGCTCACACTGATTTATCTTCGTTCATCTCAAACACACTTTAAAATAAAAACCAGCTCAACCACTCCTCCTGAAGCCTTAGAGAGCACAAGAGGTAGCTGAGGTCCAGATTCTGTTCCTGTGAGAAGTCTTTGCAGGGACAGCTCCCACTTTCTTGCCCTCTGCTGTCTAGGCCCATGGTAGGGTATAACACTTAATGTCTCTGACAAAACAGTAATGCAGATGAATTTTTCAGCTGTGCCTATGCAGACAGAATCATGGAATGGTTTGTGTTGGAAGTGACCTTAAAAATCATCTAGTTCCAGCTCTGGGGCATGGGTGGGGCTGCTGTTAACTGTCAGGTTGCCCAGATCCCATCTAATCCCTGACCTTGAACACATCCAGGGACAGGATTTTTTAATCAGTTTCCTGATTTAAAAAATAAGGATGCAACTGGAGACAACTCAGAAACTGCCATGACAAGCTGTGTCTACACCAAAGTGTAGTACAGACAGCTAAAGACAGGTGTACAAAGGGCCATCCAAAGGTAAGTCATCTTTACCAAACACATGAAGTTCTATCTGCTGGTAAGCATGATGATTTGGCAGTAACCATCAAAACTGCTGCTGGTTTCTATGGTAAATTAGTATTCACAGATTAGTTTGCTGACTTGTGACTTCCAACTGGAGAACAAGAAAGGTTTAAAAAAACAGAGACTGCAAAATGCTCTTGAATATAAAGGGAGTCTGCAATGTCTAACTAGCACAGTCTTCTGCTTCCTAGCATTCTAGTTGCTGTATTTCAGTCTCATACCTTCATATAAGCAGCATTAGGAGGAAAACATCAGCTTGTAGCTCAGAACAGAACACAATTTGGGAACATGATTATGATCAGGACTATGAAAGAGCTTCTGTTAGATAAACTACACACCCCCAATATTCCCTCACATCAAAACTTCGCACTTTCCAGGTCTGGGTTTGTCAGGGTGAAGTCCCCACACTGTATCAATTTCTGTTAATTTCTGGACAGAAATGCCAGCTTTTGGGGAGAAAATGCAGAGGAGCAAATCCTAACTAACATCTTTCCCATTTGCTATGACGCTTGCAATTGCCAACATTTCACATACCTCTCTGTTAACAAGACATGCACTTAAGTGAGCTTGACTCATTTAAAATCCAAAGTATTTACTCCTTTACATCATGCCTTTATTTACAAAGCATTTACATCCTGCTCTCTCCTGCAAAAATACAAGCTCTAGTTAGCTGATATGAAATGTAACACCAATGCAGGTATGTGAAATGCCATATTTCTTGACACTTTTATAGCAATGTCAATAAATTTCCAACTCAACAGAATGTCTCAGTCTCTGTACTTCACTCTCAGTAACACAACTAAATTAAACTCTCTTAAACTGAACATCGCTAAATATAGGTATTCTGCAGGATTGAGGCTTCTGCCATTAAGTCTTGTAATGGAAGTAAAACTGCTCTTCTGATGCCACAGTTTAACTGTTTCTGTATGCCCAAATACATATTAATAACTATCTTATTTAACTTCTAGAATTGTATTAAAATTACACGTGGAGAATGGGAAAACCTACAAAAAGTACATAAAATAATCACATGAGGATGAGCGAGGAGATGAAAGTGAAAAAGACCTTGTCAGAAGCCTGTTGGATCTTCTTTGAAGAAACTTTTTCTTTTAGTACTGCAGCAATCAGATGGCCCACTGCCTAAAGAGAAAAAGAAACAAAAAACACATACAGATGCATTAAAAGAAATAACATGAAAAGAAATAAAAAACACAAGCATTATTTTTCAGTTCTCCAGTAAAAAAACTTTACAATGCTACTGCATATGATCATTTTGTTATGACTGAAATACCAACCTTATGGATACTGAACCTGAAATATGCTTTAAAATCAAACATTTCCATAATGTTGATATACTCACTTTTACATTATGCTGTGACAAACTTCCACATGACTCCACATAAGTCCAAAGGCCTCTTTTGTACAGGTACATAGGTATTTAGTAAAATTTAGTAAAATAAAAATTATTAAATTCTGTACTATTTAAGGAAGCAGAACACAGCACAGCTAAGCAATTTGCCCAAATCTTTGCACAAAGTTTTGCCTTAAGTACTTTGCATATCCTTTTATCACAGCTCTTGCAGAAATATTTCCTTTACTTTAAACAGGGCAACAGGTTTGACATTAACATTATTCCTCATTATGCTATTCTGTGGCAGAAATAATTAACAAGTTTTAAATAGTCAAGGTCTTCAAAACAAAAAGCTGCAGTTCCCCAAAACAGCCCAGGTTTACTCTTTTGAGGTGATGACTAAGGTCCTCATTTTATTTTAGTAGAAGTCCGATTTCCTCAAACTGTCTTTCAAAATCTAAATGTGAACCAAAATACACTCAAAGGCATCAGGTTGTTTGAGCCTAGGCTTTTGTCTTCTGACTCATCTTAATGACCTATTCTGTCTTGTTTCATAATTACTGACACTTTTACACAGAAAACCCATTTTGAGAAAGACAGAAAGACATGTTTTTGTAGTAACGGCACAAAAATGTTTCAGATTACCAGTGTGCCCAGAACAGCTGCTGCATCTACTCTTCTCTGCTAATGACAGCTCATTACATTTGGAAAAAGTAAACTAGGCCACCAAGGAATAAAATTAAAATAAAAATTAGCATTTTGTTTTTCTTAGTATATAAAAAGACAGGATCAGATTATTTCCAATGTTTCAAGGTTCCTTCTCCATTCAAAAGAAGGAACCTTTCATTTCCACTTCATTTATGTTCTAGTTGCCAACCTGTCATAACAAACTGAAATAAGAACTTACAATTCTTGGAAAGACAGCTCCTTAAACAGTCCTAGACTACATGGACTATGCTTTTTACATGTAAGGATATGCACTCTAAAACATTTCACTTGAAAAGACAGGTTTCTTGGAAACCTTACTCTTGAGGAAACAGAAGGAGAAAATGGGACCAAGTCAGACGTTTATCTCTGTGTGTAACTAAACCACTGCAAGAGCAACAGTGCGCTCCCCAGGCAGATCAGATCTCTCAGTGCCCTTACTAAGGAGAAGACTACATTATCTTTTCTTTTTCCTTTTTCCTTTAAAAGGATCTTCAGAAGTTAATTTACACCTACATCCTTAAGACACTTCTATCACACAGGAAAAGGGGCATATCAATAGAAACTTGGCTTTTGCAGTGATCTAGCTATACAGAAAAGTCAAAATGCAGATTAGCTCCCTGCACTTCTAGAACTTGATTCAGCAGTAAAACTTTAAACTACAAGTCTATGCTCAAGTTCTTCACTTTTCTGATTATGTGTAGACTACACATTTTGCAGAGCAGGTATCTTGGTTGGTCCCAGAAAGAGAAGACATCTCTCATGAAGTGGAATCCTGACCTGATTATAGTTTGAAGATCACAGAATTTTTTCCAGGGGTCACAGAATACAAGTGGAAACTATCAAAACAGCAAAAGCACAGGACAAAATCAACCAAACCACATTAGTAGACCTTGATGATGTGCAGCTGTAGTAATGAGCCAAGACATTTAAGCAATACAACAGCGTACCATGGGGACATTCTGCACTAAAGAAAATTAACTGTTTCAAAGATCCTGAGTCCTACTCATCAAGGCTAGTAATGATATAAACTCAGCTGCAGTGTAAGACACTTTGCTAGAACTTAAATCAACTGCAGCTTTCAGGGACATGGCTTCCTCTCCCAAATGCCAAGCTGATGACAAGTGGACTTGTGCATCTCTCTTTCAAACCTAATTACAGTTAAACCCAGGTGAACTGACTGAAATGAAGAGGCAAGAGTGGCACGAGGTTGCACAGACTGCATTCTGACCAACTTACTTCAAACAAACAAATGGGTACATACTTAATCCTGAATTCAAAACAGGATGAGGAAGAAAATGGAAATTAGCAATGAACTTACAGCCAAAGAGATACATTTTTAATACTGAAATGAGAAATGGTAAAGTAAAGAAGGTGTATGTTTCAACCAGAGACTATTATTACTATCCTTCTTTCCTGTCCATTGAACATACTATGATAAACACTTATTGGACATGATAATTTCAGGTGAAAATGACAAGGAGCCAATGCGTGGATCAGAAAATAAAGGGGGATGAGCTGAGCTGCATACAGTCATCCCTTGATGACAGACACGACTGCAATAGTTCATCAGTTCTCATTACCAAGGAAGAAACAGAGCAGCTCTATGAAGTATTGCAAAGTATTGCAGCCCCACACATGGCATTTGGTAATTTCTGACTTCTCTTGAGATCACAAGGTCACTAAAAACCACTCGGCCACACTCCAGCCTTCCAGTCATGGAAAGTTTCTGATTTTCGTGAAGAGACTTTATAGTGATGAACAATTACGTCCCATGTTTCTGTTTACACAGAAATGGCAATTAGAATTTGATTGTGATTTAAGAATACTCTGTTTCTCTTGTCTTCTGACTTTGGAAAAAAAACAGATAGGCAGATAAGCAGCAGTTGTTGGAACACACATTTCCACAGACAGCTTGATTTGTTTCAATGCATTTAAAAATTACCTGTGATTGAACAACTGCATTAGGAAATTCAAATCTCTTCTTGATGTCATCCAACATTTTGGCTCTGTCATATGACACTAAATTTCACTCTGCAGGAGAGATTCAAAAAATATACTCAGGACTAGGAAAGACAGCATGCTATTTTCTACATCCTCCACCCCCCATATTTATGTTGTACTTAACAACAGATGCAAGCATTAAAGGATTTTCTTTCCCCTCTGAAGTCTACCATATCACCTTGTCTTTTAGGCTTGAACCCAAGAAATGCTGAATACTCATTGGTCTTGCACAAAGAATGGGTTACAGACATTTCTTAATGCTGCAACAAATATACCATTTCATATGGCACAGCATATGTGTACTCTGAAAGCACGTATTCTTGAGAGCATTTTAAGCATATTTCATTGACTTGAAAATGAGACAGGTCAAAAGGAGTGTTCACAGTCTCACAAACATGATTTAAAATGAAAAATTATCCACAAACTTTCCATCATTTCATGCGGACCAGAAGTAAAACAAACAAAAGACCAACCTGTGAGACAGCAAATGGCAACTGTGGTTTGGGGCTGGAACACTTGAAGTGAAAAGTTCTCTGCAAGTTGGAATATGTAGGTACTCACAAGCACAGATGAACCTACATCAAAGAGAAATTAGAAGTCAGTTTGTTACACACCAATGAAACTGATGGCCACTACAAATACTTAAATATTTCAGTTTACTATAAACTCACCTCCAGTCACTTGGAATGGCTTCCTTAAAAAACCAAAAAAGCTAGTACTGGTTGAAAACATAAGTGCAATCCCTTCCAATAAGCATTGAGAAAATATATACATGCAAAATACTCAAATTCCCAGACATGTTATCAGTGTCAGAATATTGCCCCTGATTTTTAAAAAGATGCAATTAAAGTCTGGATACAAGCAATGCAGCATGTGCCACAAAAAATATCATTTGTGGCAGGAAAACTCAAAATTAATAGTTACATTAATAGAATAGTGAATACAAATTCCTTGCAGTTAAGCAGTGAGGTATTCCCATATACTTGTGGATTACATGCCTGAAAATGCAAGACAAAAAAACAACACTGATGCTTGGGTTTGTATAGTTTTAGAATTTAGCTTGATGGTATGGGTTTGTATAGTTTTAGAATAGATGTTATGGCATTTTGAGACAATAGGTGTCCATATAATAAATGAACACACATTAAACTAGAGCAGATATCTTGCTTAAAAAAAATAAAATTGCCACAGCAAACAATTCCAGACATACCTAGATCTGTTGAGCATGGCTAATAACTCCAGTGGATCTAGATGTATCAGCCTATTTGTATATATAAACCAAACAAGCAGCAAAATGAGGTAAGGCTCCTTTCTGCGCAGTTTTTACACGAACACATTGGAATTACATTGTATCTCTCATCAGGTAATTTTTTTTACCCACCTTAAAAGGAAAAACTACTACAGGGGATCACTACAAGCACAGAACATACTTTCGGTGTAAGCAAAAATCAGCTATTCCACACAGGCTAGAAGTCCAGGGCCCTTGCATCAGACACAGATCCTAAATTTTATCCATCTAAACTAAACATCTACAGAATAGTTACAATGCAACAGCTGTATCAGTGCAATTAAATTAATTTAAATACTATCTAAACAGTTCCTCAGTCTTCAGCAATGACTCTTAGAAAAGGCAACTGTATATGCATATATAATGCCCACAAAGATTACAAAATACATGGATAATCGAGGCTGGCAGAGACCTAAATATGCTTTTTGTTCAACCTCCCATTCAAAGGATGTTCAGACACGTAGTCAGACCAGGTTGCTCAAGACTTAGCCCCAGTTTGGCTTTGAAAACCTCTCAAGATCAGGGAAGGCACCACATTAGCATGCTGTCCTGATCAACAAAAGCTTTCTCTCCATTGCTAGTCTTTAACTCGTGTGAAGCACCTGGCTGTGCTTTCTTTCATCCTCCTCCCATCCCCTCTGGCTGTACCAGAGCTGCTACTGGGTACCAGTGTTCAGCTGTTCCTCCTCCCAGCTGATCAGCCTTAGAAACCACAGCCTCTCCTCAAAAGGCAAGGGCCCCAGCCCCATTATCTCAGTGATCTCTGCTGAATTCAGTCCTTATGGTCACTATGTCCCCCTTATGGGCACTGTGTCACACAAGGATCCAGAATTGGACATGTCAATATGAGATCTAAGGAGTGCTGAGCAGAGGTGGACGAATCTCACCCTAACACAGCTCTGTCACACATCCCAGAGCAACGCCTGCCGGGGTCTATGGCCCTCCCAAAGAACTGCTCCCCAGCCCATCCTGTAAGGGGTCGGTCAAGACAGGGCATTTGACATTGCTGAAATTCTTGAGGTTCCCATAACCTGTTCCTCTAGTCCATGCAGAGGGCAATCCTGCCAGCAGGCACACATCCTACCTTCGACACAGGAACAGGGTGGGAGACAGTGTTGAAGGCCTTGTACAAGAGTAGGTAAATGACACCTACCACTCCATTTCACTGCAAATCCGATTATCATTTATTAAAGGCAATCATGTGGGTCAGGCATAACTTTTCCTCATGTGCATTATTCCTAGTAAAAATCACTGAATCAGACAGTTCAAGAACAAAGATTTCCAGAGCTCATCTAGTCCAATCCTGTCATCAAAGCCGGTCTGAATCGTCCTCTCTACCAAATCCAGTGAAGCCCTGAAAAACCACAAGGATGGAAGAGGTGGAGTCACCATCCCTGGAAGTGTTCAAGAAATGACTGGATGTGGCACTTTGGGCTGTTGTTTAGCTGGCATAGTGGTTTTCAGTTAAATGCTGGACTTGATGATCTTGAAGGTCTTTTCCAACCTCCACGACTGTCTGATTTGTGGGCGCCTTCCACCTCAGGACATTCTATGATATATCATCAACCACACACATAAAAAACCATCCACCCCAGAAAACCCACCAAACACTCAGACAGACAAGCATGATAAAGAAAGAAAAAAAAACCATGGTACTGGAAAGGGATCTTGGCTTGTCAGTGTAAATGACTAGCATCTGTGTAGCCTTGAGTTTGACTTACTGCAAGATGGTCACAAAGTTGCTCTATCACTGCCCCTCAACTGAAAAAGGGGCAAAAATATGATTAAGGGCTTATGGTATAATGGAAGGAAGATCACTCAGTAACTACTGTTACATAGAAAACTGACCCAAGCCAAGAAAATTTATTTTTACCAATGAAATCTGAGTAGAATAGTAAGAAATAGTAAGAATCTAGAAACACATTCCCCCCACCTTTCCATTCCTTCTGGGATCAACTTCACTCACTACCAACTTCTCTATTTCTTCCCTCTGAATGGATTAGGGGATCAGGAAATGATGTCACAGTCACACTTCTCCCAGCTCCAGCACGGGATCCCAACCACAGTCTGCAGTTCTTCATGTACTGCTCCAGCAATACATGAAGAACTCCCTTCTATTGAGTGCAGTTGTTCAGGACCAGACTGCCCAAGTGTGGGTCCTAACTCTTGCCAGAAAACCAGTTTCAGTGTGGGCTCCTGTCTCCATGGTCCCATTGGTCCTTCCAGGAGCCTGCTCCAGCATGGGCTCCTCTCCATGAAGTTACAGCCTCCTCTGGGCATCCAACTGGTCTAGCATGGGGTTCTCCACTGGCTGCAGGTAGATACCTGCCTTATCATGGACTTCCATGGCCTGCAACACACACGTGCTACTTTACCATGGTCTTCACCATGGACTGCAGAGCAATTTATGCTCCACCACCCAGAGCATCTCCTCTCCCTCCTTCTGCATCTTGTTGTCTGCAGGGCTGTTTCTCTCATGTTCTCACTGCTCTCTTTGGACTGCTGTTTTGTGAGACACTAATTCTGAAGCTTTGAGAAAAGCTAAGGTTACAGTTAACAATAGATGTTGCTGATTTAGCTGAAATGAATAGATAAGCTTTGCTGAAATCAGTTAAAAGTTAGAGGCTAGTTAAAAGAAACCGGATTTAAGATAAGCTACCCTGGATTTAGTAACTCATTGCTTGTCAAACAGAGAAACCAATCAATACAACACAAGACGTCCCGTTTCCAGAAACCCAATGAAATAGTTCTGGAAAACAGGAAACAGGGAGTTCTACCATCCATCAATCACATCTGCATTGAAAAGGTTGAAAGTTTAGAACGAGGAAGACTCGTTGTACTTCCTCCTTTTGGTGACCACTCCTCACAAAAGGACCACCGACCCATTTCAGGGAACAAACTACGCATGCTTAATAGCCTTGTTGTCAATTAGCGTATGAAGCGGAGAGGAAGAAGTGACAGGAGTATGAATATGCATTTGTATTTTGTGTATTCAACATTTTTGTAAATAAAAGGCTTTGTAATTACCCGTGATCTCTGCAGTGCGCATTAGGGAGCTATCCCACGCGCTGCCCGGCGTCGCAATAAACATACACTTTCTAACTTTAACTGTTAGAGTCTTTTGTCCGTCACAGTTGAATATTGATATTAGATCGATATTCATATTTTAATAAATCATGTGCAGCGGTTTTTCACCTTCTTGAACTTGTCCTCCTCAAGGTGCTGCCACCGTCACTGGCGGGCTTGGCCCCGGCCAGCAGCCGGTCCATTTGGAGCCGGCTGGCATTGGCTCTGTCACACATGAGGAATGGTTCTGGCAGCTTCTCACAGAGGCCACCCCTGTAGCCCTCCTGCTACCACATCCTTGCCATGCAAATCCAATAGCGCGTCCTAATGTTAAAAGGGACAAGCATTGCTAATTCAAGTGAACCAGAGAGAGGCTCGCGGCACTACACCTTCGGACCCGGTCCAGTTCTCCAAAACAAACTCCGCCAATGTAAGTTAAGCCACGTAACAGAAAATTTCCCGCCCGTGGTCTCAGAGCCCTTTTCTCCTTTTTAAGGGCTCCCGATTCAAACCAGTGTTCCTACCAAGCCAGGAGCGAGAACACCTGCACACACCCTCACTGCTTGCGCGGACACACGCAAACGTCTCAGAGCGACCAGCTTCAAACACAAACGTAAAACAAACAGCACTCCCTCACACAGGGCAGTAGCGGCAGCTGTCTTTACTTCGCTGCCTCCGAACCTCGAGAACCGCTCCCGCCGCCCGCCCGGGGTCCACTCACCTCGGCCGGGCTCGCTGCGCCTCCGGCACGGCCACGGCGCACCCGGAAGCGGCCGCGCACAGCGCGCAGGCGCGGCGCCCGGCGCAGGCGCGGCGGGGCGGGAGGGCCGCGCTGACGGGAGCGCGGGGGGGAGACGGGGACCCGGCAGAGGTGTCCTGAGCGCTCGACTTTAGCGGCTCCAAAATTACTGCAGAGGCGCCAGCCTCCTAAACGCTTTGGCAGGCAGTCATCAGCGAGCTGTAGGGAGACTAGGAAGACCCTGGACGTGAAGAATAAATGAGGCTCTGGTTGCTGCATGTTACCACATAATCACAGAATCAATTTAGGTTGGAAAACACTTCTAAGAATATCGAGGGTGCAGCTCTCTCAAAGGCAGAAGAGTTTAAGCCCAGTTCCGATGGATTTTGGTAGCTGCTCTTCTATTAACTGGTAACCACACGTCTGAGACAGGCCGTATTCTCAGTTAAGGTTGCTAGTTTAATACAAAACAGCACTTCTGTTCTCTACCTAACATCAAAGCAACACACAACTTCTGCGAGGCATATATAACATAAGAATGGCTCTCAGTGAAAATATCTTCAGAAAAATTCACTAATATTTTGAAAGGAATTTGTTTGAAAATGGTTAGGTTAAGGTTAGATTATTCTCTCTCAAGAGAGAATAATCTCTTCTGTCTTCTCTGAGTTAGTTTGAGCTGAAAGTAATGGAATGCTGACAAATAAGAAACAAAAGTAAATTTAGACAAGTCTGTATAGTATTTTTTCAGGTTTTTTTTTTTTATTTGAAAAGATCAGGGGTATATTGTTTTCAGTTTCACCAGCTAAAGCCATAGGCAGTTTATGGTATTCAAAGAGCCTTGCCACTGCCAGCATTGCATTGGTGGAAACATGCACTGCCACTTCCAAGAAGCCCTAAAAGCCCAGAAGCGACTTAATGTATTCTCTTGAGCTGCCTACCTGTGTACAATCCAAAGGGATCAATCAGATCCCAGAGAACATGTGGACTGCTTGCTCCATCTGTGACCTCTCTGATGCAACTCTTTTCAAGCAGCACGTACAAGTATTTGTGACATGGCTTTTTGGCTCAGTACACTCTGGCAAAAATGGGCTCCTGTGTCTGCCTGCTGCTGAAGTATCATAAAGTGAGGAGAAAGGACCTGTAGGAATTTTCACAAGGATGTATTTCAGTCCATCTCTAGGTGGCCACAGGTGATGATGTGAATCCAAAGGCAGTGTTCAGTCTCCTTTGCCTGTTTCCATGCTTTCTGCTTCATCTAAGGACATCTTGCTATTGACAGATTGGTTTGCTGACATTTTGTGATTACTAGTCAGCTGTGAAGGGCCATCACTCCACCAATGCAGAGCTTCCATGGACTTCAATGCAAATCCAGTGGGAGGGCAGAAATGAGAAAAAAGTCCCTGGTTTGTACCCTCACAGGCTGTTGAGATGAATAAGAGTGGTGATGCTTTAGCTTTAGCTTTCATATTTTCAGATTCTGTGCTGCTTAGGTGTAGTTCTGAGCCTTACATTAAGTGTTAGTAAGCTCTCTTCACAGAATAGGTAGACAAAACAAATCCTTTTCCTGCTGAGGACCCAAGGACAACTTTCAGGCCCAAACCCATAAACAACAGTGGACTGAAGGGAGGAACAAGAAGGATGAGACCTCACAACCTGAAGCTGTAATTGGACAATTAAACCCCAGTATGTAAATGGGCCAAAACTTATAAAAATGTAAGATCTCATGACCAGTCATCCATTTTTTTGGGACCATTCTTAGTCCACCCTGGGTGTAGCTCTGGTCAGGCTCCTGCCCTCCCAAGGGGGATCCTGAAAGCCTTTCAATAAATACCTTCTTTATTCTCTAGCTCTGTCTGGTCTCTGTTTCAGCCTTCCTAAGGCATCAGTGGAAATTGCATAACTCTCACGATGGAGAGCTCTGCAATTCACAAGATTAGGCTTGAAATGCCATACTGAACTTCATCCTGTAGGAGATCATAGATAAAAACTCCCTTTGCAAGCAAGGCCTGTGGCATTTTTTGTCACCTCTACAGCACTTTTCCTTTTATAATTTCAAGGTCATAGAGCTTGTCTGAGAGGTCAAGTGCATTGCAACAACATGCCATCCAGGGAAACTTCTCCAGCTGTGTGTTAGCTCCATGTTGTGTCCTAGACATGGGAGCCTTAGTTCAAAGTACAGTGCCAAGTCTGCTACTGCTCAAATGAGCATTAGCCAAAATGGCTTTCAATTTGTTGCTAATTGCAATGAGACCTCCTGAGATTAAAGGAGCACATAGTAATTTATTTTGGTGCAAAGCATTCTTAGTGTGTTGATACTGTGAAGCATCTTGCTTGGACAAGCATCTCACCAGAGGTTTCATGCTTGGTGTGCAAGTATTGGGAATATCACATCCATTCTCTGGATTACTTGACTGTGGTGTGTAATTGCTAGCACTGTTCCTAAGCCCTGAGTTTTGTGCAGGTCATCTAAGGATATTGAGGCATGAGAACACTGAGTGTATGTAACATGAACGCTGTCACAAAGGGCTCTTGGTAGCTCCAGAGACTGAGTTGTGGCTTGAGACAAAAAGAATCCATCTCCATGAAACCATTTCCTGTCCTATGGTCTCAATCTGTTTTAATAACATATTTTTCTATGCTGATATCTCAGAAGGAGGAAAAAAGCAGAAACTATCTCTTAAAGGACATACTTAAATTTACAGATACTGCTTTTGATTGCCTTTCAACTTATAGAGCTTGGCTGTGAAACCGAGATACATTTTCTGTAGTTGCCTGAAGTGGTGTCCCCAACTTTCAAGGTCTTCCATTAAAGTAGGAGAAACACGTGGGGGTTCTGAAGGTAGCATCAGTGTGAAAGTCATAACTGGGTTTGATTCAGAGCAGTTTATATCAGCTGCAGCTTATGCTGAAAAATGCTTTCCCTAGGAAATTTTTGAAATCAGTTTTCCCTTCTGAAAGGAATTTGACACCTTTGGGAAATGTCTCCAACACAATTTTCTGCTGGTCTTAATGTGTCCTATCTGTTATACAGAAAGGAATAACAATAGAATTCAGCCAACTTGTATTGGGCTGCCAAATAGAATTACCACCCTCCGATTTGTGTGACAGAGTTCTTGAAAAGGTCAGCAAATCTGTGAAAACTGGCTTGTGAATTTTCTTCCAGGAAAAAACTAGGCAGAAGTCCTTGTTTCCAGTTACACTTTTTGTAGGCTACTCCAAGTTGTTTTATTACGGGGCAATCTAATCACATGAGAGGTGATGCATGGTAATGCTCTCCAAAAAATCCCAGAAGGTTCTCTTGGCAGCATTTGTAATGTGCTGTGAGGTCTCCCAGTGAAGGTTACTATGCAAATGAAATCATACAGTAAAAGCACTGATACTGGCCTAATCTGCATATCTCATTTTTACATGGAATTTTATCCAAACCAGAAAGCAATTCTAGCTTTAATCATGAAGCAGAGGAATAATGGAAGTTCCAGTTAAGAATATATTGCAGAAACCAATAGCAAAGTCTACGATTATTGAGCTATATTTAAGTCTCTTGAGCCTGATAATGAAATACAGTTTTAGCAAATGGACATGCCTAGTCAGCTATGTCTTTAGCTGTCATAACTAAGAAGGCATTCAACTTTCAAATGCAGCTGCTTTTGCTCCAAACAGTATTCAGCTATAAAGGGCCGTCACTCCACAAATGCAGAGCTTCCATGGACTTCAATGCAAATCCAGTGGGAGGGCAGAAATGAGAAAAAAGTCCCTGATTTGTATCCTCACAGGCTATTGAGATGAATAAGAGTGGTAATTGCTCAAATCTCATAAGGGAGAACTCTGCAACTCATAAGATTAAGCTTGGAATGCCATACTGAACTTCATCCTGTAGGAGTTCATAGATAAAAATTCCCTTTGTATTAGAGCAAGGAAAGCCTGTGGCATTTTTTGACTGTCTGTACAGCACTTGCACTACTGAAGGGTAATGTAGAAAGTTTGAGGCATATTTCAGGCAAAGACTAATTGCTGGCACCATTGGACCGTTTCGGTTTCCCATTGATTGTATCAAGTGGCAGAGAATTTTTAAAGAGGTAAAAGAATTTTTGGCATCAGTTCTCACTCTCAGGCTCACGGATCCTGCAAAGCCCTTCAATTTACATGTGCATGAATGAAAATGAATAGGTAGTGGAGTGATAGCACTGAAATTAGGACCTCATCAGAGACGGGTTTCTTACTATGTACAACTAGATCTGATTTTATTAAATCAGCAGCAGCAGCAGCTACAGTATTAGAAAGAAGTCGCCCCCTTGTTCTGGAATACACTGTAACAAATTTATGTCCCACACAAGGCGGAAGTACTTTTGAAACAGTACATAACTCAAGCCTTATTGCCATAGCAAGCACATATGTACAAATGGATCCTTCTAGTGCTGGATAACATAATTTTGAAAAGATGCAATAGGGCCAAATAGTGTGAGCAGGTGATGAACACTTCAAGTAAACTGCAGGCAGATGTAACTGATGTTCCTTTGCACAATCCAGATCTAACTTTGTAGGTGGTTCATCTTCATATTCGGATAGGCAACAATGAACAAGATACACTTTGAACAGCCAAGGGCAAGTAATAGAAGCTGAACTTCACTAGATTCGAAAAAAACAAACTGCATTCTACCTTTACTTACATGATGCAGCACAGCAAAACCTGAGGATTCAAGGAGTGAAATTAAGGATGTGATTTAGATTGTTTTATGCCTTTTTTTCTTTAAATGAACAATTAAATGTCACAAAACTACAAGAAGACTGCTTAGGATGATTAAAAGTAGATGAGTATTCTAATTATTGTCATTGAGATTAACAAGACTATTCATTTGTTTATATTTACTCAGTATGTGTTTGCAAGTCGTGACGTGACTTTAGCAAGAGCAGGGAAGGCATCATCCCGTTACTGATGAGGCTGCACCTTGAATCCTGTGTTCAGTTTTGGGCCCCTCTTTCACTGCAGAACATTTTGCTGGAGCATGTATCCAGAGAAGGGGAACAAAGCTGTTGGAGGGTATGGAGGACAAATATACAAGGAACACTTGAGGGAGCTGGGGTTGTTTAGCCTGGAGACAATGAGCCTGAGGGGAGAATGTTTGGCTTTCTAGAACTCCCCTGAAAGACTTGCAAGACTACTGGCATCCATTTTCATAAAAATCCTTGCATCTTTTACCCTAGTCTTTCAAGGAGTTACTTAAGATGGGGATGCAAGGGCAGAACATTGATGATGATGTGATGGGAAACCATTGCTGTTGCTCTGTGTTTGTAGATAGATAGATAGATAGATAGAATTTATTTTCTACACACACACACATTTGTATGTATTTGCAGTCTGAAGCAGATAAAATTTATAGCTTTGGTCAGTTTAAAATATGCTATGTGAGGAACAGATAAATGGAGAATGGGTGAGGCAGGAGAGCACTGAAAGGTGGAAACTGCAGTAAATCAGGATAGTGTGCTTTTTGCATTTGTATCTCGGGGTCCTAGGAAGTTTTTATTGGAAATTGTAAATGTATGTGAAAGTGTCTGGAATTGATGTCACATGCTGATAAAAAGTATTCTGATAGGAAATTCATTGCTCATTGAGGGGTGCCTACCATTAGGACTGTAAATGAAGTACACCTGCTTACTACTAAAATCTATTGAATTCAGAGGACGACACAAAGCTTACATGGAAGGACATCTGAATCCTGTATGGCAAGTCAGAATATACAGCTGCAGATTCACTGATCCCCTTCCAGCAGCTGGCAAAACATGTTGCCCCATCTTAATTATGTTTTGTTCCCTTCTATGACTTCATAAAAATTACTTCTAGCTTCCTCACTATGCTGTGATTACTGGCGGACTCCCATATGTTGAACAATCATGCTTTACAGCTTTCTCATATGTGAAATTTGCAACTTCTGATTCATATGATTTCTGTTTAGATTTCTGAAATGTGCTTATCAAGCTCCTAAGGCCAGACTTCTGAAAATATGGATGTAATATATTCCTTAAACTTTACCATATTCTCTTAAATTTCACATCTGTCAAATAATTTCTTATTTATTGTTGAACTATTTGTATATTTCAGTTTCTCTGTTCTCCAATACCACTTTAGCTTAAATGCTTTTTTCTATTTCTTTTTTTTTTCTGGTTTTTTTTTTCAGGGCCAAACTTTCTTCTCACTGTATTTAACTGCTTTCAACCTTCATGCCTTATCTGTTTTTCCTGGTTAAATAATTTAGTTAGTCTCTTTATTTCAATTTGCCATCCAGAAATTTGGGATAAAACTACTTTCTGAATCAGTGAGAGCATAATCATAAATTCATTAAAGCCAAGACCAGTGGCTATATGAGTACTTATCACTGATTTAAAAATCTGCTTTCCACCAAGGGTTTTTCACCAAGGTAATGTTAAGCCATTTCCAGTTCTCACTAATTTTCTAGTGATATTGGGAATAAAGAAGATTTGGCTGGTTTATGGCTCTCACAATAAAAGTGTGAGGATAGTGTAATCCTGTACCTTTGTAATACTCTTGCAACAAAGCTATAGAAATACGTAAGTATTCTATGACCAAGACATGGTGGACATCTTATGTATAAATTCCTGAATTGGATAATGGTCAACTTACGTAACTAATAGTAATGTATTGGGTTTGCACGGCCAGGTTCTTGGTAGTGGGTACTACAGGGATTACTCTTGTGAGAAGCTCCTGGAAGCTTCCTGAATGTTTGGCAGAGCCAAAGCCAGACATCTCCAAGATGGACATGCCACTGGCCAAGATCAGGCCAATTACAAATGGTGGTATATGCCTCTGTGATAAGAAGGAAAATAAAAGTTGGTGTCCAGATATAATTGCAGCCAGAGAAGACCCGAATAAGAACATGTGAGAGGAACAGCTCTGCAGACACCAAGGTCAGTGCAGAAGGAGGGACAGGAGGTGCTCCAGCTGCTGGAGCTGAGATTCCCCTGCAGCCCGTGGTGAGACCGTGGTGAAGCAGCTGCAGCCCATGGAGGATCACAGGGATGCAGAGATCCACCTGAAGCCTATGGAGGAGACCCAGTCCTGAGCAGGGGGATGTCTGAGATGAGGCTGTGACCATGTGGGAAGCCTGTGCTGGAGCAGGCTCCTGGCAGGGACCTGCAGACCTGGGGAGAGAGGAGCCCACACTGGAGCAGATTTCCTGGTAGGACTTGTGATCCCATGGGGGACCCAGGCTGGAGCAGCCTGTCCTTGAAGGACTGCAGCCCGAGGAAGAGTGACCCACACTGCAGCAGTTTGTGGAGGACTTGCCCATGGGATGGACTCACACTGGAGAAGTTTATGGAAATCTGTCTCCAGTGGGAGAGACCCCATATGGCAGCAAGGAAAGGAGCCCCCTTCCTGAGCAGTGGGAGAAACAACATGAACTGACTATAAATCCCATTCCCTGTCTCCATTCACGGTTGGGGGTAAGAAGATAGAGCTGGGAAGGAGGAAGGAGTGGGAATAAAGTATTTTTATTTCTCATTATCCTGCTCTGATTTTGTTGGTAATAAATTCAGTTAGTATCTCTAATTCACGCCTGTTTCACCTATGATGGTATTTCATGAGTAGTCTCTCTCTATCCCTATCTCAACCCATGAACCCTTTGTTGTATTTTCTCTCCCCTGTCCAGCTTCATAAGAGAGTGAGAGAGACTTTGGTTGATGCCTGGCATGCAGACAGTTCATCACAACAGTGTTTTCAGTGCCATGACTTGGATTCAAACCAAGGTTGCTGCCACCACAAGAACCTGATGCAGAGTGAAGAGGGTCACGTAATTGCTTTATACTTGATTGATTGCTAATGGGGTGATTTCCTGTCAGGCCAGAAACTGAGAACACTGATTTCAGTGAAGTTACTCCCTAATATCTCCCTTCCACCTGTGATGAGGCTGTCCTGGCTATGGCTGGGGAAATACAAAATAAGTTCTCTGAACTTAGTGATTACACAACTGTAAACAGAGTATAGAATTTGACCTTATTTCTTTGAACTAATAGGCGCATTTACTCTAGGAGCATCGCCATTGTGAGGAAATAAACCCCTAAATACTTCCTTGTTGGTCTTTCAACAAGACTTTTCCTCTCTTGATGAATTTCCTTAAGTGTCCCTAGAGGCCAATAAAATTTTTTTTAACCTTTTATAATGTATTATTGTGCATAGCCAAGACTCCTTTTTGCATTTATCTTCTGTTGTTATTATTACATCCCTCTGATGTGACCAGTGGTGAATTATAAACGGTTTATATTGTTTTCTAAATCATGCAGCCTTGCAGGTCTTTTCTATTGGTGAAGGGGTTTATATGTTTCCATCTAAAGTGCTTATTTTCTGTTTGATTTGCCATTAGAAATTGACAAGCCAATAAAACCTCAAAACAGGCACACACTTGGCTCAGGCTGCTTGGCATTTGTTCTCCTATGTAGCTAACCAAAGAAAGCCAATCCAGACACAGTATTCTGCCATTAGGTCCAGGCAGCCAGAGTGGCATTACAAAGAAACTTAGACACATTCCTTGTTGTATGTGTAAGAGCAGCTGCAGGCTTACTTTAACTTTTGGCCCTGGTTCAGGCCATTGTAATCAATACCTGGCTTGGATCAAGATTGACTATGATTTTTTTATATTGTCTGCATAAGAAAATATTTTAAATATAGAGAAGTTCAGACTGGTGATACATTTAGAAGGCACTGTGGTTTCATTTATAGCCAGTAATATTAGCTTTTTCAGTTCATTGCTTTTTTTTTTTTAAATATTTGAAAACAAGGCCTATTTAAGAGTCAGTCAGACTTGGGTCACAAAATTTCAACTTCAAATAGAAATTTAAAACAGCTGTGTTTGAAATATTGAAGACAATTCAATCTATCCCAATGAGCTGGGAAAGTCTTTTTTGTGGCATAAGACATATCTGCCTTCTGTAAGAAAACAATACAGAAAGGGAGCAATTCCTTTCAGTCATGTGTGGAATCACCAACAGTACAGATTCCACTCATGTTAGGTCAGATGTAAAGCTGCACTAACACAACCACACTCTATACACAGTTAGCTGTATACTGAGCAGAAATGTTGACTTGTGTTCCATGTAAGTCAGGGATCTGGGATCTCTGCATCATGTGTCACAGCTTGATGCAGGTATGAATGAAGACATCGGAACACAGGGAGTGGTGCCTTCCAGGAAGCCTACAGTCGTATCAGTTATTTCAGCACACACAAAAAGGGCAAGCATTATGGAGTTGATTATGTGAATATTTAGGTTGTTAAACACCTCTGAGAACATAAACCAAATGTGTCCTATTCTCCAGCAGCTGAGTACTCATTCCCTGATAAACCTTGTGTTGCTATGGTTTTCGGACGGCACAGAAATAACAACATGACTCTCTATGATGGTAAAGATGAGAGCAAACTTTATTCTTCTACATTCTACTTTTATAGAGTAGTTCGGTACAAAGAACATGATTGGTTATTCAGCGTCTACACCCTTTAGTAAACATTTCTTTCCAGTAAACACGTTGGAAAAACACCACCTGCGGATGGTTTCTCACTTCCCAAGGTTTGTTTGAATTCCTCCTTTAGATTTCTCAGGCTAACATGAGAAAGTTGCTCGTCTGCCTTTCACACAGACACTAGCAGAGCCTGAAGCCTAAATTCAGACCAATGTCAGGCCCACAACCTTGTTTAAACAGTGCTGGGTAGCACTTGTAGAAAATTGCCTTCACCTTTATAACTCTGGAGGTCTTCAAGCCAGAGTCTTTGCACATTCATTACATGCACATGATTACATCCATCTGCTACAATGAGATCAAAGAATGTTTACTTTAACTGTTAATCCAAAATGAAGTCAACAGTTGCACCAGTTTGTCACTTAACAGCTCGAGATCATTCTTTGATTCTGCTCCTGCCAGCTCAGATTATATTTGGAATTATTGAAATTTTTAGATTTTTAAATCATAGCTGTAATTGCATCTCAACCCTTGAGCTTGAAAACAAATGTTGCGTTTGGGTTTTTTTGTTGTTTAGAAATCAACATTGCTTCACAACTGTCAAACTGTAAACAACTTCCTTTTGTTTTCCAAATTTGAGCCTGAATCAGCAGATGTTTCTGAGTAATCAGTACTCAACCGAGTGGTCTCAGTTAAGTAGCTGAAGACTTAGAATGGATGAAGTTAGGCAAGAGAAGCATCTCCCCTGTGACAATGGTATGTGTTATAAGAAAAAAGCTTGTAGTAATTCAGTCCCATTTTAAGTCAAGAGGGCAAATAATTTTGTCCAAATATGTAAGAATAAGTAAAAAAGTCATCATAGAAGGACTCCAGAGGATGATCTAGCTCCATTCCTTCCAGTTGAATCCCAAGGTAGGGATGCTAGATGATGCTCTGTTCAGATGGGTCCTGACAGCTGGAAGCACACTTCATTAAGCTCAGTGGTGGTCCAGCCTCTCTGCTCTTGCTCACGTGCATAGTCCTTACTGAAGCATAAAGTTTTAAACTTGCCAGAATCAGCTTTGGTGCATTTATGTAACTTAGAACTCAGTAGGAGTTCTTACATTTGCTGGCTTGCCTAATGCAAGGTTATTAGAAGATATGTGATGTTTCAGATATGCATAGCAGAATTTTAAAACATGGATATTCATATACCCGGATATTCATATACATTTCAAGCCACGTTGTAACTTGTGAATTGTTACAAATTGCATTCATCCTTTTCAATTCTTAGTACTGATCTTGTCAATGAGGGCTTACAACATCTTTAAGAAAAGGAAGATGCAGCTCCTTCGTTTCCAAGGAACTACTAAATGCTAAACTTCGGACAATGTCCGCTAATTCCTGAAATTAAAAAAGAGAGGATAGGAATCGTGGTCTTCTGGAGAGGTCAAACGAGGACATTACTGAGGGCTCGGCGCGCCATCTCTCGGTGACACCCGCAGGCCCGGCTGCTCCGCCCGTGTGCGGCACGCTGCTGGCGGCAGGGATCGCCGCGCTGTGTCCGGCCCGGCGTGACCACTGCCACCGCAGGACCGTCACAAATACCATCATCGAACGCACTCAAGGAGTTTTCAACGTGCCAAAAGTTACTACCGGCAATTTTTGGCAATTTGATGGCTACTGGAAAATAGTAATCTCCCGAACGTCAGCACCGCGATTTAGACAGTCACAGTGAATCACTTCATCTCCTCAGTGGCATATTCCCGTGGCAGGAATGCCCGCGTTATCTCCCATAGTTCGGAAGAGACGGAAATGCTCGAGGCAGTACCCGTATTTGGGGAGACTCTCAGCCCGTTACAGGTACAAATTGCAGCTGGCGCAACAAACGCGTGTTGAAGAATCCCGTTTGTTATTCCCTGCCTGCTGCGTGCCCATCCTCACCTGCCACCCCCGTGCCAGTCGGGCATTCCCTTGCCGTCCTCCTCTCTTTGTTTTTGCTAGGGGGTTCATCGGGGGCTTTTCGGAGACGTTTGTTGGTGCGGGGTGCGGGCAGTGGCTGTGGCTGGGCTGTCGCCAGGGCCCGGCCCCGCCAGCCGCGGCCACGGGCGGGCCTGGCGCGTGGCGCCGCCGCGGGCGTCGGTGGGGCCGCACGGTCTGTCACTTTAAGGGCGGCGGGGGCGGGGCCGGGGCGGGGCCGCGCGGAGGAGCTCGCTCACCATTGGCTGTCGCGCCGCGTCGGGACCGCCCCCGGCCCTTACTACTGTGTCCCTCGCTGGGTGTCAGTCAGGCGCTCGGTGCGCATGCGCGGCGGGCGCTGCGCTGGCCGGCGGGGTTGGGGCGAGCGCTGGGGCAGCCGCGGGCGGGGAACGGGAGCGCGGGGAGCGGGAGCGGGAGCGCGGGGAGCCGCCAGCCACAGCCGGCAGCCGCCGCCGCAGCCGGCCGGAGCAGCAAAACAGAGGATGCCTGCCGCCCGCTCGCCGCTTCTCTGCGCGCCCGCCATCTCCTCCACGTCCTCATGAATTAGGGCTGCGCGGTGGGGGTGGGGGACGGCAGCGAGCGCCCCGGCGGAACCGGCGCCCCAGGCATGGCCGGCTCGGTGAGTGAGTAGCGCGGGTCTCCTCCGGCCCTCCGCCCCGCGCTGCCCGGCGGGGGCCGGCGTGACCGGGAATTTCTCTTCGCATGCGGCTTTCCCTGCCTCCCGCTGCTCCCGGCGGCGGCGCGGCGCGCGCACGCACTTGGAGCCGTGGTCCTGCCGCCGCAGCGCGGGCAGCGAGCGCGGAGGCGCCGAGAGCGGGACGGAGCGTCCCTGACAGCGGGCCCCGGGTCGCCTCCCCGCGTTCTCTCCTTGACACCGAGAGCTGTCCTACGCCCTCGCCTGTGGGGCCGTTTTTTTGTTGTTGCAGCGGTGCCTTGCTGGTTTTGCCAGCTCTTCCCCCCAGCAAATTCTTTCTGCCGTGTTTATGGCACGGCTGTGTCCGTGTGTCCCCACAACTGCCCGCGATGCGTCCGGTTCCCCCCGGCCGCCAGCCCCGTCTCCGCTTGTTGGGCGCTCACCGGCCGCTCCCCGCCTCTTCCCCCGCAGTGTGCCGTCCAGGTGAAGCTGGAGCTGGGACACCGAGCCCAGGTCAGGAAGAAACCCACCGTGGAAGGCTTCACCCACGACTGGATGGTGTTCGTCAGAGGGCCTGAGCATAGCAACATTCAGCACTTTGTGGAGAAAGTCATTTTTCACCTGCACGAGAGCTTCCCCAGGCCGAAAAGAGGTAGTGGGGTCTCCCCTGGGATGAGCGCTTGGAGGCGGCCCGGAGCGGGCGCAGGCGGTGGGTCTCTGCCGGTCTCGGTGGAGAACAAAAGCGTCCGCCAGTGCCGTGGTGGGCTGCCGGGGCTCTCTCCCGCCGCATGTAGGGCTGTCCGGGCTCGGGAGGGGCTCGGCTCTGCCCCTTCACGCGTCTGCTGCCGCGGGCATGTCCACTCGCGGTTGCCTGTGGTCGCAGAGCTTGGTCCGGCCGTGGGTCTGGGTCCCGACTCCTTCTGGTCTCCCGGTGATGGGTGGCACGGGGTTAGCTTCTGTCCCAGCGTACGTCTTCACTAGCGATTTTTGCCCACGTGTTACTTTCTTCTGGCTGGCGTTGTTTTCTCCCGATGTCCTGTATGACTGGAATAGGGATGCCTGTACATGTGTTGCTGTTCCGATTTTGGTACTTGTGTTTGGACTCCTTCAACTCCTTCCTACTTGTTCATCTCCTGGGCTTCATCTTTTTGTGAGTACATTAAAAAGTCTCAAAAGGTGTGTATATGTGGTGCATTTGTACCCATATAAGTTTGGCTGGGAGACGTGTAAGAAGCCTTTTGTTTTCAAATCTATTTCCTGAGCTTTAGCTTGTCTTGATTATTGTAGTGGGATTGGTTGAGGTAACAGTACAAATAAAAGAAGTGTGCAGGTTTATTTATCTATATAGACAAAATGCTTAAGAGTTATCTTTAATTTCATCTGTAATCTTTATTGGCATCTAGTGCTTCTCCAGTTCCTTAGAGCAACATTATCATAAATCCTGTCTGCTTGGGGCAAGGGGGGGGATAAATTGAATGTACATGGAGCAAAAGACAGGAAAATTTTGAATGTTGAGATAAAAAAGCTTTGCTTTGTAGTAGGGTAAAAATATATAGTTTGATATAATATTTCTCTGTTGGAAGATACCAAGCTGTGACTTTTTTTGTGACTGTGTTTTCTCTAGAATACTTTCCTTCCCTTAAGCATCAGAGTGTAAGAATTCCAGTAGTTCAGCTCCAGAGTTGTCCTCTGAAGTACAGGCAATTAATTCCCTTTTATTTTTGTACTGTCAGTGTATTTTTTGGATCTATTTAAATCTGTGCAGTACTACCCAAACAGTTTTCAGTGAAATGTATGAAATACTGCAGTATTACTGTTGAATTAAATTGCCCAGTTTGTCCTGGCTAGTCTTCCTCTTGCTTTCTTCTATTTCTTGTGCAAAAAGCGTAAGTTTAAGTCAATCCAAATAGTTTGTCAGAAAAACGGAGAACAAGTCTAAGTAGCCTAAACAGCTGAGATAGTATTGTTTGTATTCAGTGAATTAGATGATGTATTGTATGATATCAGTGATAGAAAGTGTGCTTAATACTTGAAATCCAGTCTGCATAGGGGTTGTTGGTGGTCCTCTCTGCTTTTATTATTTCTGCTGTATTTATTTACTTGCTCTCTGGCCTCCGGGAACATGATTCTACTGCCCAGGTTTGGTTGCTAGGTGTGATGTGGAGCTTGCTAATAAGAATATAGTTCAGGAAGTTTTGCAAGTGAGGGATACATAATTTGCTACTTGCTTTGTGTCTCCAGCTGCTGAGTTCAGTTATACAGTCATTTAAGTAATTGTTTTAAAGTGGTTTTGGGGGGGTTTTGTTTGTATGCATCATTTTCATGATGTAGCAGCTGCTGGGAAGGATGCCCTCTTTCTTATAGCCTGGGAGGGGACTTGTACACTGCCTTGGGTTGTAGGAGAACTCTGCAGGCACTCTCATTCAGCAGATTGTACCTTGCATGGCAGGCACTCCATTCACTTCTGGGCTTTGCTTAGCCTTCTAAAACTACTCATGCTGAAGAAATTTTAGGTCCTTGAAATCACATTGGGGGAATGATCCATGTATGAATTACCTAGAATGTTTTCTGCTGTTGTAAAGTGTTTAAAAGGGTAGTGGTAATGTGCCTTATAACTGGGAGGAGATTGTCTTTCTGATTTAGAAGTACTGTTACATTTTTTGACAGAAGTATTCTAAAGTGTTTTTTGTGTCTGTAAATCAGTGCTAACAGTTTGGCTTGATATCTCAAGTGTTGCATATTTAATCAGAATGATTTGCATGTTTGAAGTGTTGGTCAGACTACCTGTTTTCCATCACTTTGCCTGCAGTAATTTATTATTTTAGACTTTATTATTTTGCATAGGATAATATACTACTTGGAGATACTTGGTAATTTCACAAACTTTTCTTGAGCCATGGGTTTAGCATGCTGAAATTAGGTGCGTAGTATTAATCAAAAGCAAATACTAGTATACCAGCTGGCCGTAATAACACCTAGTTGTCTGATAAGTGTTCCTTTTATCTCTGCTTTTCATGATAAGCGTGGCTGTTTTAAGTTGTATGCCTGTTAGGAAGAATTTTAGTTCATTAGGTCAATCTGTAAAGCTCATGAATCAGTTTGAAAATAATAAATCAACAAGCTAAGAATGGTGTTATTAACTCATAAAATATTCCTGTGGCTAGATCACTTTTTATTAGGGACATGGTAATTCCAGCTACCAGGAGAGGCAAGGGAGATAAATTATTGCCAGGTCATTTGCTTTGCAAATTTATGAGAATAGCTGGATAAACTGTCAGTTTGCCAGCTACAACTATGGCTTTGCTTATCTGTTTATGCTAGAAATTTTGGAAATACTAGATGTTGGCAGTGAGTTTGCAAAGGTGTGTCCAAGTGTTTGTTCTGCTAATAGCTGCTACAGAACAAGCAGGGTCCTGTATCCTAAAGTTGCATTAATTTTAAGGTGGCAACATTGCTGAGGTGGTGTTCAGTCACTGGAGTGCAGAGCAGGTTGGTTTGTGTGTGTTGGCAGGATGGAAGGGTGGTAGTGACTAACAGGGGACGAAGTGTGGATACGCTTGAGTGACCCAATAAAATAGCTTTCTTTGTCTATCAGTCTGTCTCACCTTAAAATCCTGAGCTTGGCGGTGGTTTTATGGCTGTGTTTGCCTTATGATAACTGAGTGCCTAAGTATATCCTTGCATGGAGGAGCACACAGAAGTGTGCCGTGATGTGTCCTTTTTACTTCATCCCATTCAGTGGCCTGCTCCTGCTGTCTGATTTCCATGAGTAGTTTCATAGGGGCATGGCAACAGGACTGCCAGTCACATTGAGAAGAGTGGAGTTATGCCCAGACTCAATTTTGAGTAATATTTGCTTGCTAAAGTGGTCATGCAGTCAACAAATGCTGCTGTTTACAAATCTTGTCTGCTGATGTAAATCGGTTGAGAGAAGGTATGCAGAATTTTTAAGATTCTACCTTTATTTCAAAGCATGTGCTGCTTATCTTTCATCATTCATGTGAAGAAAATAGTCCTGTGTGTAGCAGTATTTTAAAGCATGTCTGTGAAACAAGGTGTGTCACCTGATTGTTTTGATCCACTGCTATAATGCCTCCAAAAGAGGAGCTGTTGTTCTTGCATCATGTCTCATTAATTGTATGGATGCTAGGCAATGTAGAAATATTTTCTTCTTGCCCAACAAATGCCGATGCTCTTCAACAGTTGCCTGACTTGCTTTCTCTTACAGGATTTCAATTGGATAAGGAAACTTATCTGTTTTGACGACTCATAAGCACACCGCAAAAATAGCATTAGAACTAGTGTGTTCTGAGTGGTTAAATTTCTGTTAATCAGAGGCACATTTTGACAAACTAAATTTTTCCTATTAAAAAAAAAGGGTGGGCAGTATTTCTGTGCTAATAACTTAGTCCATATGAAAATGCGGGTTTGATCAACTGGGATGACACAACTCTAAAAGTGGGAGATGTTGCTTTTCTCTGTGGAGCTGAGAGCAAAGCTGCTGAGTGCATCTCTTAGCTCAGTAAGTTTTACAATGATATGGCAAAGAGGTGGAAGTAAAGCTGGTTGGTATTCTAGTACAGGAAGGACCAACTGCTGGTGTCCTCTAGAAAGTTCCCATTTGCAGCATTGGTTGTTTTCATTAAGGTCTGTTAGTGCAGAATGAGATTTTAGTGAATCATAACAGTTTGAAATATATTTAGTTACTGTAAAAGGTGCCTTTTGCTATTCTTGCTTAATTATTGTAACTTTTCATGATCTTTAATTGTAAAAAAAATACCTTTTTGTGCTCCATTTAAAATCAGTGAGAGCCTTAACTCTATTAATTTTAGTGAACTGAGTGATGTAAGGCTAGGGACCCGTAAGGAGATTCTTCCCACATGATTGAAGGTTTCCTTTCATACCAGCTAGTACAGGCAGACCATCAAGATTACTAAACAGGCAACCAGTTTCATGCTGTGCATTTTTTTTTAGCAATGCTTCTAAGAACTTAGATCAGTTTTAGCTCTGTTTCTTTGCTTTTTTTCCCCTCTTAAATTTGCCAGAGCCTAACCATTTAAGTATGGTAGGCACACAGAAATTTCTTTTCCATCAGTCTAACAGATACATGTTTGATACTGGATCTTTTAGGGCAGCTGTTGCACTTAGTTGCAAAATGGTCACATGAAATGACTGATATCTAGTGAAGAACTTCATTTGTTTAACAGGAAACTCTTGAGACTTAATTTTGCTGCTACTGAATATGAAGGTGAATGGCTTTGAAAGTACACATATGGTTTTAGGTGCACTTTCTAATTCAGCCAGATGCAAATCAAAAGGGCATTTCACAGACTTAAAGCGTAAAGAGTTTCAATATAGGGAAGCTATTATGTTTTATATTTATGTAAGTGACATCAGTATGTAATTAGTGGCTTTGATTTTAAGATATTATGTGTACAGGAAACGCGGTTTCTAATAAATAATTTCCCCTCGTTGATACAACTCAAAAAATAATTGCATTTAAAGCCAATATTTAGGCTTTATTTATAAGTAAACAGTGTGCAAAATAATAGGGAAATTATAGGGCTGCTACATTCTCCAGTGTCAAAAACTTTTCTAGTCTTATTTGCAGTTTATGTGGTTTAATTGTGTGATTTATGTGTTCAATGTGTGCTTGTTTAGATTTTCCTGTATGGGAGAGATGCTACTTCTACCTACATTTCTTCTCCCTGTAAACATGTCTCTGCAAGGGCAAATGCTGATTTCTGTCAAAAACTGCCAAGCAGTTCTGACTCTCTTAAGTAGTAAAAGATGAACCTTGGTTATTTCACGTTAGGTTACATTTGTGTAGGGTTTAGTTGCTGAATCAGTTTTTTTAGTTTTAAGAAACTAGTTATTTCTTACTAAAGCTACAGTGTTAATATTTGCTAATTGTAGCTCTTCTAGATTTTAGATGGCAGAAAGTGTAGTTTCAGGGCTGTCGTACAGAAGGTTTTTGGATAGCTGTAGAATAATTCTTGTTAAACTAGAGGAAAACAATATTCCGTGTAATATCAAATCTGTCCCTTTTTTTAGTAAAATGAGAGAGAAGATACCTTAGTTTTAAAACTGGAGTTAGTTAAATTTATTTAAGAAAATGAAAACAACCGTGTTGTTCAGTAGTTATTGTGACTCTATTTACATCTGTACAGATTTTATCCTTAGAAAAATAAATGTGTCAGAAATGTTTAAACCATTTACGATTACAGGTTAGGCAATATGAACTGCAGGTGTAATTACGTCTGTTAAGATTTAGTAAATTGTGAAATGTTGGACGTAGGTTTGTTACTATTTTTTGTGGTACTGTTTAAGTAGGAAGGCTATTTGTGTGACAATGTAGTGCAGTAGGATTAAGATTGGTTTTTTGTGGGTTAGTTTTGGTTTTGGGGCTTTTTATAGTTTTTCATTTGGGTTTTGGGGAGAATTGTTGAAGAGGATTAATCTGTCCTCTGTTCTGGTAGAATCTGTAAAAAAATTTGATCCATTCAGGTGGTAAATCTTGTTGACGATGCTTGCAATAGGTGGGCAAAACACAGCTGACTTATAAATATTTGATCCAGAATTAGTTCTATAGGTTGCTGAAGTTTGACTACACTAATTTTTGTGAGATTCTTATGATGAATACCTACAATTTTAAACCAGCAGAATTTAGTTCATAGGTGACCATCCTCTTTCTTCCCTTCCTGGCAGTGATTGATCGACATATATAAAGACAAAGGAACAGTCAAATTCCAACACTTGTATATGTTTGCATGAAAATCATGATTTTTCATCTTGTCATAAAACACTTAACTTGTAATTCAAGATGTTGTTTGCTTTTTGTGTTATTTTTGCCTTTTTGGTATGCCTTTAATATGTAAAGGTCTGGAAGAACATACTGCTGTATAAAATATTTGTATGCTTGCTTAAATATCTGTGCAAGAATTGATTTTAAAATTCAGTCTATTAATGTATGTCATCAGAGATCTTATCAGTAACTTTGGCTTAGTTCTCTCCCTTGCTTGCCAGGTATGGGCTGTATCACATTGTTAATCCTGTGCCAAACTCCTGCACTGAATCTGGCTTTCTAGAGGAGTACAGGTTTGTTTTTTTGAGCTCCCTGAATGAGCCCAGTGGGTGTGTATGAGTTTGATTTTAAAATTTGTGCATGCTATGGTAACAGGTTTTGACAGCTATAATGTCATCTAAAAGATAGATTAAATGTAATTTCTTTTAAATGCAGTTCAGATATATTCTGAGCAGCTGAAGCATACAAATTGCGATTGTATGACTGCAGTTGCTTGTCCGTAATTCTGTGTAAAAAAATGTGAATATACACGGTAGGATATATGTATTTTTCATAGAGTATCTTGGTCATAAAGATAAATACCAGCATAGGTGTTTCTGTTTTCAAATGGTTATGATGGCAAAGTGAATTATTACACATAACAAAGCAAAACAGGAGCAGAACTGGATGAGCAGTGTGAGGTAGATTGATGTTGCTGGTGACTCCTATGATATATTGTGGTTTGTAATAAATCTAAATTTGCTATTTGCAACTGCTGTTCTAAAGCTTATTCAGAAGAATTCCTTTCAATTCAGTGGGACACTTATCGTTCTGCTCTTTCTAGATAGAAGTAATATGAACATAGCATACATCTTGAAATAGGGGTTGACAGACATGGTGAAGGCTTGTAGGGGAAATTGAGGACTATGTCATACTTAGAGGGAGACAATATTTTACCTTTTGTATGCAAACTTTGAAGGGCAGTTTATCCAGGAAGGAAAAATGTGGAGATTCAGTGGAAAGAGAGCTACTTGACATTGTGGGCTTGTGACCAGCAGTCATGTTGTTTTCCATCATCTGTGTGGAAAAATGGCAGTCCAGAAATGTTTCCTGTTACTTGAAGCAGCCTTTCTTGTAATGAATTTCTCTTGAGGAATTTTGATTGATTGGTATTAAATAAGTAAGTGGAGTTTCAATTCCTCTTGTTATCCTGTACCAGGCTCTATAAAAACAAAAAATATGCACATTTCATTTTACATAATGTAAATTCCAAGTGAGTATTTTATTGAAGAACTTGGTAAAAATAATTTATACAATGGGAGTTTGTGTCATCACAGCACTGGCACCTTGTTTTATTAAAACGAAGGAGAGGGTGGATTGAACTTGAAATCTTGTGTGCTCTCTGAACATGGAGATGTACAGATCTGGTGTAATATTCCAGGGCAGGTATTTTTAGCTAGAATGATGCCAGATGATTTTTATTTTTGTTCCTTGGACTGTTTTGGGGGTTTTTTTTGTTCGTTTTTGTTTGGGTTTGTTTGTTTTTTACTTGTTGGGTATTTTTTCTTTTGTTTTGATTTTGTTAGTTTTCTTCTTTTTGCCCAGCCTTTTTACCATGCACTGTAATTCTGGATACTGTTGGTATCTTAAAATGACTCAGTATGACTACAAGGTAAAGCAAAACTATGTGAAAGACTAAGGTATATTGAAATAGTACAGTCTTCAACCTGTTTCTGTGAAAAGGTGTTAAGGAATATTGCTCTGAAATAGTTCTAACAAAGTGTTTCTTTAAATATCATTAAACGTAAAAAGCTGAGAAGCTTTTACATTTAAAATAGTTGTGCACCATTGCAACTTTTTTTGAGATGGTGTTGTTTTGTCTCTGTGGTGTAAGCTTTTGCTAGGGGAAAGAAATGGACATGAATAAGCAGAATAGTAAGATTAGTTCCTGTTAGCCAGATCCAATGCCAGGCCCTTTGCACCCAATATCCAGTTGCCACCTTTCACTAGAGGAATGCTTAGTGAGTGTGGGTGCTGCGAAGAGTCTGTGTCCTGTGCAGAGTGTGTGCTCACTTAGCCCATCTGTGTCTTGCAGGGCTGGGGAGTTTCGTTTTGCTGAGCACAGGCCCAGCAGGCACTGCATTCCAGAGCCTGGCTCCTGTGCAGCACAGGCAGCATGCGAGGGAGTGAGCCAGTGGACAGGCTGACAGGGACACACAGGTGGATCTCCTGCCAGTGGATAACTGCATAGGATCCGCTCTGGAGTTTTTAAGGAGTGGGAGGAAGGCTGTGGAATGGTATTGTTGTGTTTGAAGACTGATTATGGAAAGTATTTATGTATATTGTTCTCTAAATTTAGTAGCTGACAAGAGGATGGAAGTGCAGTTGAACTAGTTTGGGCAAGGTCAGTTAACTATACAAAAAAGTTCTCAACAGGTCAATTTCAGATATCTAAAAAATAATGAGCTAGGCATTGGCATGAGGAACATCAAGGGATAAAGAGATAATGATAAGAAAAGTACTTAGAAAGCATATATATTTTTTTGAGAGTTAAAAAACCCCAAAGGGTAAATGTAAATGTAATGCTTTGTAAATGTGCTGCTTTGTTTAGTCTTTCCTTTAGAGATTGCCAAAGAAAGCTTTGCTTGCTGTACAGAAATCAGAAGATACTGTTCTTGTAAATTCCTCTGTAATATGTGAAGGTTCCTAATCTGTTTTGTTGTTGCTACTGTTAAGGTTATGTCTATGTCTACTGTTATGTCTATATCTACTGTTAAGGTTAGGTCTGTATCTTAGACCTGCAAAGGTGTGCTCCTATCTGTGATAAATTCCTGCAGTGAAGACTAAATCTTTTTGGCACTCAAGTTATTTCCTTGCCTGACTGTCAGAAGTGTTTTCAAGTGTGTGGCTTCTGTGAGTATTGTAAATGATGTGTACCTAGTAAATGTTCTAAAACAAAAGGTCCCAACTTAAATTTGGTAAGGCTTTTTTTTTTTGCCCCATTCAGTTGTGCCATTTTAGCCTATTTCTGCAGAATATTGCTGTGATGTCTTTTCAGCGAAAAGTATTCTACCTGTAACCTATATTGTACTCATTATTCATTACAATTAGGTTAATAGAAGTGGTAATGGAGCAATGCAGTTGCATTATCCTCTATTTGAAGAATAGAGATATTTCAGGAAGACTTCTCAGGTTGTAATTTTTTTTTTTTTTTTTGAGATTGGTCTGAATGTAAGATTGTCTTGCTTAAGAAGAAGGTAACCAGAACACAAATGTATTCCCTATCTTGTGGTCTTAAACGCCTCTCTGTGCAAGCAGGGGGAGGTAATAACCCTCCAACCAGTCTCTGTAATTACCTAGTATCCTTCCTTGTAAGGATACTGTTCTTTATTATTCTGTATGTAATTCTTACCAAGGTGATTCTTTTAATAAAAGATATTACAGGTGACCTAATAATGCCATAAGATATTTGTGTATAAATTACTGGGAAGCAACTCCATCCAAGCTCTTTAAGTACAATGTACAAATGTACATTTGTACATTTTTATGTACAAATACACCAAGACCAGCCTTCGAACCTAAATCAAAAAAGGCAGCCAGCATCAGTAAAATACTGTTTGCTTCTGCAGGCATTGCTGTCCCATCCTAGCACTGCCTTTCTTGTGGGTATTGCCTGGAAACAAAATAGAAACACATTTGTTTCTATGAAGCAGATCTACTTTAGGTTACTTCCTTGAATTTGTGATGTAATAGAGGCAAAGTTAAACAATCGCAGCAGACCTTGCAGGTGTTGAAACAAAACTTTAGTTGTATTAGATTACTGATCTTGGACTGCAGGGATATTTCTTTACATGTTTGTCTTAATACCTGAACTAAAATTTACATTAGTTGAAATACTAATAAACTACTTGAAGGTCGACATTTTAAGCATACAGTCAAAAGTAGCTATTGTTTTTCCATATGGGATATTTAAATTGTGGCTTGGGGGATTTTGTTTGTTTGTTTTTGTGGGTTTTTTGTTTGTTTGTTTGTTTTCCAGTTTGTGTTTAGGAGTAGTTTAGATCTACGAAGTTGTCAATATGTGTATTCTAGACAATGAAAAATTTTACATTTTTAAGTTCCTTCCTTTGTAGTCTATCCTTACATCTAGACAACAATATATTCTTAATTCAAATCTAAAGTAACCTCTGTTTTTTTAAATCAGCTTAATAAGCACTTGATATGTAATGTATTATTTTAAGCTATAGAGCTTGCACCAAATCTGTAAGTGTGTTTACATATATTGTAATTTTATAGACTTTGTTTTAACTTTACCAGTAAGTGATTTTTGGAACCTAATGCAGTGATTAGATCAGTTTGGTTGCCTTGAAACATCACTTAATCTAAACTCAGAAAATTTTTGGAACATCTTTTTACTGAACAGTTTTATTCTAAAATAAAGAAAACTGGCATTTGTATCTTTGCATGAAAAACACCAAACAAAATTAATGGTGAGTAAGACTGTCATGCAAGATGGCACTGAAGATAAAGCTGCTTCTTCCTGTTCTCTTGAGAGAGTTTTCTGTAATTCATTTTTATGCAGCCTGTTGTACTGTACATTAATATTGCATAGCTGGTGTCTAAACCACTTCTATAATTGTTTTCACAAACCAGTGTGGGGGCCCAATGATTTAACTGCAGATTAGGGATACACTAAGTGCAAAATACACTAAGTGCATTGCCTCCAGCAATGGCCAGCTATGGGGTTGAAAGGACTTATGCCATTTTCATTCCCTAAATTAAGAAGAATGGACTTCATAAAAATTAGGAGAAATTCTAAATGTGAAGCATGTTTTTTCAAAAGTGCCACAAAAGCATGGAAGGTGGGCACCAATCAGGAAAGGTCAGATATTAAAGATCACTCTCTCTTTTTTGGTCTTCACTTTGTTGACCAAACCATTTCTTGGAGATCACCAGGTTGGTACTTACTCTTAAGAGGATGGATTTAGAATGAAATTGTCATTGTCTGTTAGTTTTTGGTTTTGCCTTTGCTTTTTTTGGAGTTTTGTGGTTTTAGATGTTGTTAATTTTCTGCAGCACCTCTAAAACATATGAATTCATTCTGTGAGGAAAAAAAATGTGACATGGGTGCATGTGCCTCATTTATACATAATTTTATGCATCTATTCATTTATACAGCTTTAGAATACAGTCCATAATTCTGATTTAATATTGACTGTATGCATTTACATTCATACTGTGTGCCTGTGCACAGTAGGAATTACTGGCAATTTTTTTTTTAGCCTTCAACCAAAAACCAGCAGACATTTAAATAGCAGGTAGTTTAAAGATGTTTTGCATTTTTTGTGTGTCTACACCAATGTGAATTGTTACTCAAATAGTATTTTCTTTGGCCAATATGAAAGTTTCTCTCTTGTAAAGAAAGACAGTAATCAATCTTCAATTTGTTCAGTTGAATCTCTTTGAAATCCCATGTTAAGAGGCAAAAATGTTGCTGGAGTTATTTAAAGGGGTTATAGTGTTGTCCCCTTGCCTTTCTCAGAGATTTTTCATGGTAATCAGAAATCATGTTGATATAGAAAGAACCAGCTTCCCTAGCTTAAATGACGGGAGACTCTTCTATATTAATAATAATACAAATGTAAAATACACCTATATAAATTCGCAGGTTCCTGTCATTGTTGAATCTCCGTGTATCTGTAAGTTGTTACTGACAATATCAGTGCCTTAAAGGGAAGAATCATATCTTTGCTTCTTATGCAGTCTTAGGCAGTTTCTCATTTCCCTTTGCATATTATGATTATTTGTCACCTGTTTCCTTGCTTCCGCACAAGAAGGGATGAGAGCTGAAAGCTCAAGCAAGAAAATGTGCTTCCCAACTTGCAGAAAGGTCTGGGGAGTCAGGTGTCATGCCTTATGCCCTCTTTCTCAAGGTGTCTGTATCTTTGCCTTCTGTGAAACAGTGTTGATTTAAACGGTTATGGTATCTTATCTGTGTTTGTTCTAAGTTGCTTTCAAACATAATCATCTCAATGCTAAGGTTTTGGTGTGTTCATGTTTGAGCATGTGGGAATTGATATGCCTTATTTTCCTTCTGTGCCTTCTGGAAATTAGATTTTTAGCACTGCTCTAAGATGGCTTTGAAGCCCTACAGGCAAGCTGGAATATCAAAGGGCTACAGGAATTCAGCCATAATTGTTTTATGGCTTGCCAGAAATCAGCCCTATTTGTATAGGTAGCATAGAAAATAGCTGTGATTTGACAATTTGGTGCGATTTATATCCACCATAAAAATAATAAAAAAAAGTTAAAGGGGTATTTTAGAAGCAGGAACTAAGCTGTAAATGCTAATTGCTTCTCCATTTTCTCAAAGGAACAAAAAGGAAACGGGGTTTAGAAAGCTTTCTATTGAAGAAAAGTTAAAAAGGACTTTGTCTACTTTGAGGACATTTAATACTTGCACTGTGAAATTGCACTTCTTTTTTTTTCATTTAGTACATTTAGATCATGCCATCCAAAATGTACATATTAATATGAACTTAATTACTGGTAAGTCAGGAGGAGAATTCATGCAAACTTATGCAGCAGTATGAGTAAGTAGTCCAAGTGACCTCACTTCTGGAAAATTTGGATTAGTTATTTTTCTTTTGTGCGTGTAAGCTTGAGGCCCTTGCTGTCTTCTGGAAGTCTGGAAGGTCCAAAATTACTCTCCATTTGTGACTGAAAGGTAAGTGTGCCAACCAGAAACTGCAGTTTGGTACCTTTTTGGTTGCTTGGGGAGACCCTCTTGGAAGTGTTGGTACTCTTATTTGGAAACCAGGGGTTTAGGAAGTGCTGGATGCCCACTTGGCTGTACTGGGTACATAAACACGTGAATATAAGTGTAAGGTTATCCCAGAGCCCAGTGTAAGGGAGTGAGGTAAGGAAGAAGTGTTCTCTCAGTTATCATTCAGTGGCTTGTGGTAAGAACAAGTGCTGGAAGATAATTTCGTAGAAAAATGTAGCATTTTAAGAGATATGATTTGCTATTAGGAGAAGCTGATTGCCATGACTGGAGATCTGTTTCTGTGTCTCTATGCATCTGAAGAGATGTGGAACTGCAGGTCCTTTGATAAAGTAACAAAACCAGTTGGTAGAAGATGAAAATTCCAGTACTTAACAATTATGGGGGTATCAAGGCAATAGTGTTGCAACCACTGTTGAACATTCAGTTGGCAACTCTGTAGATACAGCAGACTATGAAAGGAAAAAATGATCCAACTTAAAAATGAAAATTTGAGACCCAGAAAAACCAGGGACCCAGTATAGCATGCTGCATGTAGCAGAGGCTAACAATTTAGTACCAATACTCATCCTTTTGCTGGTCTCTGTAGGCCTGCAGTTATCCAAGCTGCTTTTAATAGATTAGATTAGGCACACCTGGTTTCTTTGTCTCTGATCTCTTTCTGGTTCTAGAAAGCTGCTGATTTCTTTTGGAACATTAATATTGTTCAAGAAGTGATGAAACTTCTGTTTGCTTTTGGACTTAACTTGATACATGAGCAAGGTTTGACACTTCTAGTACTGGCCTGCCCTATCAAATCTCAGTATCCCTGTTAGCTCTTATTCTGAAAATCTTAGAAAGAGATTTTTATCTCAAGAATTAATGCCATTCATTTTGCTCCTAGTGACGCTCCTGTCACTAAAAAGACTGATTTCTTTATTTTGCCTTTGCCTTGTCGTATCTGGAGGTGAGTGGACATTTTAATAAGCTGAGAGATTTGTCTTAAACTTGTTCTTTCTAGATCTCTCGATTTAAAGCCGTTTATTCTGAATGGCTTTTAGCCTCTCAGGTTATACTCTTAGCTGGTTTCCAGCTTTGACGTTCATCTGTCAAAGTGGGAAGAAATACTTGAATTGTAGGTGTGCATGTCGTATAGACTGTGGGTCTTTTTCAGTAACTAAATCTGGCTTATAAGATGTACCTATTTCTTAGTTTGTGGTATTTGAATGTTGTCTCCTGATTTGAACTGTTTTGCTAGTATCTGTAATTTGGCCTGACAAATATTCTCCCTCTTATAAAGCAATGCTTAAGGTTCAATTCTTGCGTTTTTCAGTGAGATTACCATGTCCTTGCTGGGATGGGATTGTTTAAAAGTAGCTTTGAGGTGACGATTCGGACTCTGTGAACTTGGTATTGCATTGAATATGTATTCCATTTGCTTTTTTGAAAAGCTTTGCCAGAAATGGAAACCATACTGTTGATCCAAGGAGGGCAGATACTTCTATGTAATGAGGTGTGAGAAATTGCACAACTTAATATTTAGCCTGAATTGAATTGCCATTCAAACCAAGTCGTTAGAGGATTTATCACTTCAGGTAACTTGGGTGCAACTTGACATTGCAGTTGATAGTTTAAGCATTGTGTAGCTTAAGTTGTTTCTCATGTAATTTGCATTCCAAATTGTTAGAAAGTCGTTCAGTTGTGGAGCCCTAACAGGGTGAAGACTTTGGATGTATCTCAAGTAGCTTTCAAACCTGTGGCACACTTAACTGGCATGTGAGGGAGGATGCTCCAGCCATCTGCTGTAACATCATGGCTGTAATGATTTCACTTTCAACAACTTTGTAGTATTATATAAGTTTGAGATCTAACTTGGGTTGCTGTGAAACAGAATTAATTAAAAGTTAATGTAGTTTATTGTGATTTGTGGGCATCTCTGGCCTCTGAGCTAATCCACAGGAGGAGAGGAGGTGCGTTTGCTGTGTGTCTTCTACTTTATGCACTTGTGTGGTCTCATTTGGTTGCAGTTTTCCCCTTGATTATCTTTGTGCAAAGGAACTATACGCAGTCTGTGGTAGGTGAAGTGCTTTTGTGAGTTTTTCACTCCATACTGTCCCCATTCTCAGCTTCTAAACTAACAATCATGTGGCATTTCTGATTATTTTGGTCTCTATACAGTAGTTGAGGCAGCCAGAGGAGCTTATTTTTCATTTGGTGATACGTGTATCCTGCACTTGTTGCATGCATTCTTGGGTACGAATCTGAAGGGCATCCATTCTTTCTGTGAATACTAAGAATGCCTGAGAGACTTTAAAAGGTAATGGGTCCTTACAAGAGGTCTTGTTTATACCACTTCTTTGTACTTGCTGCTGCTATGTCATTATTTCCTGTGTAAAGTTTATAGCAAAAACAAAAAAAACCTGAACATGATCCCTTTTAAACATCTATAAAATAAGATCTCTAGCTGCAGAAAGTGATTTGCAGCTTGTGAGCTCATCAACCAAGCTGAAGTGCATTTGACATACTGTGCCTTAGTTTAGGATGAAAATAAGCTGTTCTGGAGTTGCTCAACATGCCACTTGAACACTTTGTTCTCATTTTCCTTTTTCTCAAGGATTGCTGTCCTGGTTTTTAGACAACTGATTTTATTCTCAGAGTGCTTGTGAGTACCATTGGATTCATGCATACAGCAAACAACTTAGTAGAGTGCATGTATGACTTGTTAGGCGTGGGTGCAGCCTGCTGTCAAAATAGATGGCTCATCTTGTTCCGTGGAAGCTTGTCACATGGATGATTTACTGTCTTAAAACAAAAGACAGCCTTCAATTCCTTGAATGCCTAAGTATTGCTTTGTTGTTGCTGCTGATGTATTGTGGTCTTGGCTCTGACACTTTTGTACAAGAAACTTTAACTTACTGTAAAACTGTACTTTTAGTGAATTTCACTTACTTCTAAGACCTGCAGACTTTGCAGCATGTTTGGGAGTTACAGGAGACTGCAGTATTAATTTTTAAAATCCAAAGGAAATTGCAAGCTTAGGCAAAAGTTTCCACTGTAGCTGACAAATAGTTATCTGCCAACTAGGAACCATTCAGATTTGTAATAAGAGAAGGGTAATAGAAAGCTTTTCACTTAAAAAGAAATTAATAAAATATTTTAAAAAGCCTTTTTCTTCAGTTTTTCCAGTGATACATTTTGTTTTTCTTGAAGTGGTCTGTGATACTCTGCTTATTCGGTGGATAAGGAAGGCCAGAAAAGGGAGCTGTCTTAGTATTTTTAGAGTTTGTACTTTTCTGACGAGCAGTGAATTCCTTCTTCATTTGAATGCTTGCAAGGTTACTAGTATGAAAGTCATATGGTACTCCAGGAAACTTCACTGCCCAGCTAAGCAAAACATTTAAAAACCTCTAAGTGTGGTCATGCCAAAACTGGTCTTACACCTTCAAGTATCTGTGGTATCCATGCAACTTGTGTTGATGCTTTTTATGTTCTGCATACATCCTTGAATTTCTTACTCTTGTTTATGTTGGTTTGTTTTCATGTGAGAGCATTTAAACTGTCTAATTGGTTTCTCAACTGGTAATCTTAAATCCCCAAATAAATTAGACTGCTTCTTGCATTTGATATGTGCAGAGGAAAAGGGAAATGACCTCATAATGTCTTTTCTTCTACAGTATTTGACCAAAATGAGCAAGCATTTTTTTCTTTTGTCTCCAGATCTGATGCCAGAGGTGAAGGTTATTGCAGTGATACCTAAAGATATGTCCCTTAGTTCAGTGTGCTCTTTTAAGTGCCTCCACTTGGCACACTGGCACAGTGATAGCAGTGTTCATCAGCTGAATGATGTACTAGTGATGGAGAGTAAGCTGCAGTCTCTCAGTGATGTGGGACCTGAGTTCTGCCTGCCCAGTGCTCAGAATTCTCTCTACTACAGGCTCATAACTCAGTAGACTTTTATAGCATTATGGTTGAAGGTGGACATGTAACTAAAATGTGACAGCATTATTGATTTGGTATGTCTGTGATAGATTTAACTGGGTGCAAAGAGTTATATTTCTCTTAGGATAAACAAAAGAGGTCAGCACTGCCTCAGGCTACTTCTTATGGTTCTGGCAGTTGTATACCAAAACCGTGACTTTAACATTCTACAGAGGAGCTGATTCATACTGAAGCTGAACCACCTGTTCATTTTCCCCAAAGAAATTCATAACTTGGCAACAGTCCTGACTTCATAAAAACAGTACAAGCTTTTATTTCTCATAGTAAGTATTTTTATTTATAACTCATCACTTCCTCATTCATGCCATCAGCCTGAGTTTGGTAGAAATTTGAAATTGAGAGATTCTCTGTGGATGTGAGATCTTTCTTCTACAGCAGAAGAATATCTTCCTAGTCCATGAAAGTCAAATAATTTTTTTATTTTGAAGGGGCAGGGCTTAAAGGTGTGGCACTTCAGTGGTACTTCTGGCACTTGGTGTACCATATCAGACTTCTAAAGCACCATTCCACAGCATCTAGACAAGGAACAGCATTGTTAGGATCATGGAGTAATTTTCCATTCCTGACAAGTGTAGAACATGGTTGGACTATAATACTCCAAGCACTGTTTCTTAATGCAAGCCTAAAGACTTTTGCCAATTACTTGGCAAAAATGAAATACTCTTGCCAAACTGTAGTGCAGCAACTGGTTAGTACATCTGTCTAGAGTCTTTTCCCATGTTTCTGCTGGCTTCAGCATGCATGATTTTATGCTCATGCAAAATCATTAAAAAAAAAAAGTTGTGGCCTTCTTTAGTTGTTGTGATCTTTTAGAATACAGATTTTGTTGCCTTATTAACAACAAAAGAAAATCCTTGACTTGTGTGGCTGAGAGTAGGCACAAGCCCAGGACTGATTTCTGTCTAATAAGGATAACTCTTGTCTTCATTGAGTATCTGGAAAGGTAGAATAGTTTGCTGCATTCTGCTTTTGCTTGCTCCCAGGCCAGCAGTGTTCAAAAGACAGGCAGTGTCATCAGGACAGATTTTAGCAATGAAGATTTCTGGTGTCATCAAGATAGGTTAATAAATATGTTTCATTTAAGCAAGGTGAGAGAAAAGGAAGCTTCTAAATCACATGTCCAAAAATTTGTCTCTCATAATGGTCAATTTGTTTGTCTTTGATCTATGGTCATATGAATGAGGCCAGATGCAAAAGTTTTCTGACAGTTTTTTCAAAAGGCCTATTTCAGGTGGTTTTATTAAGCAACCAATTGAAGTCAATGGTGTTGTTTTGCATGCTATGCCTCTCTGGTTGCAGCAAAGTAATTTGGAGTTTCAAGCTTTTGTTGTACAAGCCCTTAACATCTACCTCTTCATAAGGCATTTTATTAAAAATCTTAAAAGTGTTTGTGACCTTCTCTAAAGTAATTGTAATTATTCATTTTCAGCATAGCATGTAGTTGGAAGCAAATGGCTTGGATTTTTCAGAAGTAAATACATGGAATATCAGTGCAACTGAACCCCCTTACCAAATTTTTGAATGGTTTAACTTTAGAAGTCATGGCCTTGAAATCAGTGAGAGTGCAAACAAAAATAAGTTATAGAGGGTCTTGTTAATCCAAAACCTGACTACTCCACAGTGGTTATCTCAAATTAGTCTTTCACTTCTCAAATTTTAAATGCTTTTTGCAGGCATTTCCTGGCTTGTAGAATTGCCTTAGGTAAGGTGAGAGAAGAGGTGGGTGTTTTTTGTGAAAGCATGTATATTAAATGCTTGGGCTTTCTTTATCTTTGTTCTGTGGAGGGAAGCTGTAGTGTGGGCATTTGTCAAGAATCAAATTTCAGGGGAAGTGTGTGAGACAAGTGGTGAGCACAGGCTCACCAGAAGCTTTAGAGTGAGTATTTTCCCTAGTTCAGTGTTAAGCAAAGCAGTTTTACCCACAAGTCATTAAACAATTAATTATCTTCTGACTTACATGACTGCAGATGCAGTTCTGTATTAACATTCCTGTGAGACACAGAAACTGTCGTGGCTGTCTACAAACATTGGTGAACTTGGTTCTCCTGTGGC